>NC_134576.1:19471175-19833675 GCF_050947875.1 Dermacentor variabilis
ATGAAATTAACGTCTCCCTAAATACCTGAAAAAGCGCGTTCCTAGTTTTGCCTCAAAGCGTCCCTTTGCAAATCTCGGCTCTTTTTCGACAAGACAGTATCCCACAGGTGAATTCACTTGATTATTTAGCAGTAATGTAAATCGAAAAGCTTAATTCGAATCCACATGTCGAGCATATTACCTCAAAGGCAGCACGGGCCGTAGGAATGCTGCGTAGACTCAGCAGCAATCGATCAGGGTTACGTCGGTATGTTGTCATTATGATCAATTGCATGTATGTTCGTGCGATAATGGAGTTTGACTTCATTTTGTTTTCTGGCGGACCTACATGCAAAATTTGGCCTCCAATATTATTAACGCGAGAGGCGTGTCGTTTATGACTTGGGCTTCCTAAATTTGTCGCTAACGACATCTTATATCAAGAAACACGCCTGCCGTCTCTTCTCATGCGATTTAATATCCTAACAGCTAGTAAACACTTTTCTAAAGATATATGGATCACCACACAGGAGATCCTAATATGTTTTCGTTAATGAACTCGTCTCATTTTTTAACTATCCGTGGTATCGCTCACGTTTCCCTCAAGTTGTTTCTGGCTCAAAAACTATTCACCTATGCGAGGTGGTCTTACTAAATTCCTCGGTTCCAGATGCTAAAATTGAATATGATTATATATTTTTCCAAAACAGGGCTGAACATCTTCCCTATCGATACCTCAATACTATTCTGGAAGACCACTTTGCACGCCTGGATGCAATGACCCTTATAGCAACTGATGCTTCCATCTGTGAAGAAAAGCCAGGTGTGCCAATTGTATCAACAAATCTAAATTGGTCCTTTTCAATTCGGCTACCTTACTTTATGCCTATCTTTCAGGCGGAATTACTGGCAATTCTCTTAGCTTTGCGCATATTACCACCATCCCTGTCATAAGCCATAATCTTAGCTGGTTGCGTGTCTGTTCTTAACTAAGCGCACCCAAATTGTCAAATTCATTGAAAATTTCTCCCAAGACGCTTACGTCTCGTTCGTTTAATTCGGGTGTCAGGTAATAAAGGTCTAGCCTTAAACGAATATGCAAATACACTCGTAGTACCATACCACAATGATCCTATAAAGTCCATTTTACCTTCGTCAGCTTTCATCACTGTTGCGCGATTCAGAAAATATACTAGTACAAATGAGTTCGCGCCATCTTCATTGCCAAGATCTGGTTTCCCACATATCAGTTTTCCTTGGAGCAGCAAATGGTGCACCTCTACAAAAACTCAACTAACGATTGCAAGACTACAGTGCCGAGTCCCCCCACTGAACTTTTACCTCCACGGGTCTGGTCTGGCTATATTGCTCTAGTGCCTTTTATGCAATGAGGTTGAATCTCTGGAACACTTCTTTGTGACATGTCGCCATTTCTTTATTGAACGGAAAATATTTTTAGAAGAACCCTTACAAAAGCTTGGCTTGAATTTGACTCTTCCTGCAAATCTTTCCTTTGGGGCTACCGTAGTGGGTTACAGCCACAGGAACGTTTGTGGAGCCCTCCGGATCTTTCTGCGCGAGGCAAAACTACGTGCAAATTAGAATTCTTTTAAATACTTATAATGTTCACACAAAATATCTAGAAAACTAACTATTCATACCCGTAACAACAGACACTTTAAATACCATTTGCAAGATACTTATTTCATTTCAGAACAACATCCATTTCGGCTAGATGGCGCATACTTGAATTAGGAAGGAACAGCACCAACTGGCGCTGATCTTTTCTAATTAAAGTTGTTTTATTTCACCCTAATTTATTGCCAAAAAGTTCTAACAGGTCGTTCACCGCCCGATTCATGGCCAATGCCCCAGAATGGGTTGCGCCATTTCACTAGGAAACCAGAACAAGCACTCGCGTCCCCGTCTTTTGCGGCGCTCAAATATGCACGCCTACATGTCACACTGCGTGTGACGTGAGAGCAGCTACACACGCCACTTTCTTTGCGCCAAATACGCACAAATGAAGTGGACGGATTTATGCAGTTGCACGCTTTGCGAAAGCTTCGATTCGCAGAGAATCAATTATGGCTTCATAACCTGCACAATTTCTTGAGTGCTACACGTGACTTGAACGCAGTTACAATAAGCTACTGCTTGGCTCACTATGAAGCCACTTTGGACTAGCATTCACTCGTGTGAAATTGGTCATCTGATTAAGTTGTGTCTTAACGAAATGCAGTACTGTAAGACATAAAATTCGCTCGAATGGTGTGGTATTTTGAGTTCATTAATGAATATTAGGTCAACAAAAGCGAAATTACAGAGCTATGACGCACATCAGAAAGAACGTCGGATCTTTGCAAGGTACAGCCTCAGCGTGAACAGAAATTTTCTTCTGTTCTTCTGTTCCTTTAACATCTAACTTTTCTTAATTTTTATTAGTGATCTACCCAAATGTGTCTCATCTCGAATTCGATTATTCGCAGATGATTGTGTTATATATCGTAATATTAGTAATGACGCTGACCGACTTTCCTTACAAACTGATCTTGATGCGGTGACCGCTTGGTGCTCTTCGTGGTTCATGTCTTTAAGTACATCTAAAACCAAGCTAATGTCATTTACCGACCATTCCACTCAACTTCCTACCACCTACTATCTCAATAAGGCTAGACTAGAACTTGCGCCAACTTACAAGTATCTTGGCCTTCATCTTCAGTCTGACCTAACTTGGCATTACCATATTAACACCGTCTTAGCATCAGCTAACCGAGCACTCGGTCTTCTTAAGCGTAACCTCAAGCACGCACCTTCGCACTTAAAAACACTTGTTTATATCACGCTGATCCGCCCAAAAATTGAATATGCTTCTGCCATATGGGACCACGATCAAGCATAAATACTCAACAACATTGAATTTCTGCAAAACCGCGCTGTTCGCTTCATCTTTTCCGATTATTCACGCTTCATCAGCGTCACATCGTTAAAACAACGTGCCCAATTGGAATCACTATCACATCGACGCCAGTTTGCTCGCCTAACCTTATTTCATAAAGTTTATCACCATTCCACGTTTCACGATGACTTCTTTTCACCACCCCTGCAGTTTTCCCGCGCCGTGACCACGCTAACAAAGTAAAACGCATAATGTGCCGCTGATCGCTCTACGCAAAATCATTTATGCCTCGCACAATAATAGAATGGTATAACCTACCATCACGCATAGCTACTGAAATTAAGTTACCCTCTTTCCAAACTTTCTTGCAAGAAAACGGTTAGTGGTAGCAGATTAGATATTACTTATGGTTATATGCACATGTTAACATATTATGTAAAATGTTCTTGTGTTTTCATGACTAAGTACACATAACACTTGTTCAAATCTATTTATTTTATGTTCCGTGCGTGTAGGTTTACTTGATATTGTTTTATTTCTTGTGTATATTTCATGTTTGTGCCGCCCCCCCTACGTAATACTCTCGTGTGAGGGCCCTTAGGGGTAAGGTAAAGAAAAAAAATAAACGTCTGCTAGGGTCAAAGTTTGAAATGCGATGCCCAATCTGACTTGTGACGTTTTGCAATAGGACGGCAATTTCCCGTGATTTGGCAAGCGTTTGTGCTAATTAGTGGAAGCCGTCTATGAGATTCCTAGAAATGGTTCAGGTGCGCCTGCAGCTGTCATGTTCCTTACCGAAAACAAAATTTCGGTTTACGATGAAAGCTGTGATTACCTTGCGCCAAAATTCTCTGGTGCCTTGCAGCTGGAGCGCAGGATACATGCTTCAAGCGTGTCTCTATACTGTTACATAATGATATGATGAGAAAGTTCCATGCAGAAGGTGGATTGAAATGACACCAGAAAGAGCATCCATAGGAGAGGCATGCATGCTGCGAGATATAATATGCGCGATAAACAGCGCCTCAGACATTCGTACAATAAAGGGCTTTTTAGTGTACATGACTAGGGCCACAGAGGGGAATATCCAACGAAATGCTTTTTTTTCCAGGTTACAGTGGATGGTGTAATTGTGATATCAAAACGCTTAAAGAAATTCATCGACTGGAAAAATTTATCAGTAATGTGGGTGAAGAACTATTTGTTCGGTGCCTTAATGGCAGGCAGTCTGGTTACGGAAGCACACTGCGTCACCACAGAATACCAAAAAGTGTGGGACCCAGCTGTGAGTAAGCTTCGCCTGCATGAGCTATCCCCCGAATTCTAATAACTGGAGAGCAGTGGTGTTGCCAGAAATTTTGTTGGAGGGGGGATGCTCACGTTGCAGCGTGGCCTCCTCCTTATTGAACTTGCCGAGGGATCAAATGGCTAAATAATAACGTCCCTGCCATTTCCAAAGATTCTGGAAACTAATTCTTCAACACTACGTAATGTCCAGAAAAATACAATATATATATATATATATATATATATATATATATATATATATATATATATATATATATATATATATATATATATATATATATATAAAAGAATATACTCGTGTGTCCCTAAATTATGCCCGAAATAACTGATATCAATGGTTTCAGCTTTTTGTCTATTTAATAAGTAAATAAAATATCACATGAGCTTTAGAACTATATAAGTTCGAAGCCAGCAAAGTAGTGCACGTCGCTGGTATAAAAATTGTAAAGGCCATTGAATGAACAAGTTGAGGACAAATATTTTAATGAAACTTTGTCATCCAAGAACCTTGCTTACATGTTTGTACATAGGCAACCACCAAGGAAAAATCCGAATGACGCTGTCCTTTGTTCCAATGTACTGCGCAGGAGCAGCGGTCACCGGTCGTGTATTGTAATGGCACCGCAAAAGAGAGCACATATAAAACGCAGGAGTTCTGCGAAATTTACGAGGGCCAGAGAAATTAAAGTGAGCCAATGTGAATATATGATAAACGGGGTACTTTATTTAAATCTAGTCTCCACGAGCATTTACACATTTGTCCCACTGACTAGAGTCGCGTCATTCCCGTCTCATAAAACTCCTTGGGCTGCAGCTTTAAAGTCTGTAACCGACTATTTTACGACATCGTCCGACACAAATCTGGCTCCCTTGAGCATTTTTTTTCAATTGCCCCGAAATGTAGAAGCCACAAGGCGACATATCTGGGCTGTTGGGCGGTTGTTCCCACTTGAACATGTTCAGTTTTTTGTTAACCACATCAGCGACGTGGGAACGGGCGTAGTCGAGGGGCAAGATGGCGCCATTCGTAAATTTTCCACGTCGTTTGTTCTTGATTGCGACACGCAGCCGATCCGGCATTTCACCATATCGCAAACGATTGATAGTCTCTCCAGATTTAGCAAATTTTATCAGTAATGGCCTCCCACGACCGAAAAAGAAAGTCGACAACATCTTTCCGGCGGAAATGACAGCATTTGCTTTCTTTGGGTGTGATGAATTCGAAGTTTGCCCCAGCGCTTTACAATGGCCAATGAAATGCAATGTTCACCGTACACGGCAGCCATACCGCGACTCATTTCTTTTTGCGGAGCAACTTCAGCAGTCGAAAAGCTCACGACACCTTTTGGAGCCTCCATTACGTCGCGCAACCATGTTCCACCCATTGTAGAAGAGCATTAAAGAACATTTATCCTCACACCAGAGTGTCACTTTTGTAAATGAGAGATGCCTGTGTGCTACGCGCATGCCTGGCACATAAATCCGAACCGTTATTGTGCGGAGCGGGTTGTCTCAATTTCATTTGACTCGCCCTCGTACATTAGAAAGGCGAAGATGCGATGGAATATAAAAATGCGAAGATACGGCTTGAGAAAGCGCAAAAAAGTGCCACTGGAAACAAAGTTCACTTCACGTATGCACAAAACCGCGCAAGAAGGTATTTAAATTTGCCTATAAATCTCCAATAAATCAAGGTATCTAAGAAAAAGTCACTGTATATAATGCGTCAAACTGTGCAAACTATTGCGAACTGTGCTTTTGTACATCTCCGTCTTTTGTCGTTTCCTTACTTTTCTTCCACAAATCCTCTAATTGCCTCTTACTAACTCCTATTGCGGACATGTATACTTTACCACTTCTCCCGCTGAACCCAACGGCTCAAGGAGGTCATTGGTGCCTAAATCGACCGCTCAGTAGGCATCTTCACATTCTAATAAAACATGCTCCATAGTTTCCCTTGCTTTAGCGCAGCAATAACATGCTTATTCTTCCTTCTTATATGTCGCTTTATAGGTGCGTGTTCTAAGGCATCCCGATCTCGCTTCGAAAAGTAATTAACTTCCCTTTGAGTTATCATAAATAGTTCCTTTCCTGATTTTGTTTTTTCCTCCTAAGTAGGTACTCATGGCAGGTTTCTTTTCAACTGCTGCCACCCATGAGATTATTTCAGCCTCTCTGACTTTCCGCTTGACCTTCTTTGTGGCTGTGTTACCCACCCTACAGGCCGCATACTTGCTGGTAAGCTTCCTAGTTCTTTTACTCTACTGTGACTCAATCTTTTTCCTGTACAGATACCTTAACACTCTCCCAGCCGATTTTCTTCCACATTCCTCAGCCGTTCTTCATATTCAATTTTATGCCAGATTTCGTCACTTCAAAACTAGTCCAGCCCATATCACCCTCCACAGCTTCATTTGTAGTCTTCGCTTGAGCGGCCAATGCCAGGCGACCCACTGACCTTTGGTTCTCGTCTAGTCATGGTGGTACCCCTGATTTTAAGCAAACAACCGCATTCCCAAAACTAACTCCTGGAACCATTACACCTTTCCACATACCTCGGAGGACGTCGTACCTATTGTAACCCCATAGCTCTCTGTGATTCATTATGGCTGAATTTCTCTTCCCTCTCACTTTTATTTTTTTTTTCCTGCGTTTCCATATATCTTTTACCTTCGTTTATCCATATACCAAGGTATTTATATTCTGTTATCCGAGGTATTTCCTGGCTCTGTATCTCCACTGTCTATTCACTGTTTTCACTGAATACCACAACACCTGATTTGATAGACATATATATCAAACATAAATTGCTGCATTCTTGTCCACAGATATTAGCCAGACGTTGCAAATCACTTTGCTGGTTAACTAGCAACACAATGTCGACAGCATAAAATAAACCTGGGAGCTGCTGCTCTACTACAGTACCCGCCTGTTTCTATGAGGCAATAAACCCGATATTGCTCCCTTCTTGCGCTCTCTCCATCCTCTCCATCCTCTCCATCCTCACATGCGCCCCTGCTTCAGTCCCTTGTTGATATGAACTTTCTCCTCTCTCCTCATCCCTTCTCATTCAACGCAAACGGTATTTTCTAGGTAAATCTCTTAAAAGCTGTAGACAATCGTCACCTAAGCCTTCTCCTTCCAGAATATCCCGCAAAATGTTGCGGTCTACGTTGCCATATCCTCCTGTAAGGTCTAAGAAGGCCACAGACAACGGTCTGCTTTCTGCTTTTGATGTTTCAATACACTGAGTAAGAACAAACAAGGTATCATTCATACGCCTGCCGATCCTGAAGCCATTCTGAAGCTCTCCCTGAAGCTCTCCCTTTATCAAATAAATCCATTCTACTTAGTCGTCAACTGTGTGATATTCGGCGTTATTTAAAAGTTTTTTCCACTGCTTTCACCAGAACTTTTTTACTTTTTGGTCCTAGTTCATTATTCCGCCTAACGGGAACCTCGTCTTGCCCTGTAGCTGTGCGGTTAGGAATTTTCTCTTCGGCTTTCTTCCAGTTGAAATCTCAGCACCAGCTTGTTTTCCACGTGGGTCTCTTCCATGATCTTTTTTTCTTCAAATACAACCTCGTCACTGTTTTGGATTGAATCGGCTGTTACTTTCCAGATGTAATTTTTTGCCGCTTCTCCTTCCAGTCTGTTTTCATCTTCGTCTAGGATATGTTGTATTGTCGTTGATTTCCTGCCTAATAATTTCATGTGGTTCCAAAATATTCTAGGTGGGGCCTCCTTTTTCTCACGTATTTCTGACAACCAACGTTCACTTTCACCTTTTACTTTTGCTAGCACCCGTATTTGAACCATATACTTTTTCTCCCGGTATATTTCCCATTTACTGGTTATTTCATCTTACCGCAACTCCGCCTTCATTGCCTGCCTGTGCTCTGTGGATGCTTTTTGTCGTTCGGCGATTGCTTCTCGTATCTCCTTGTTCCACCAGCCTTTCGGTTTCTTCTTTTCCTTTCCAACGAACATGTTGTTTCTCTTTCCGTATTTCTGTTATTATTACACTTAGAAACTCACCATATTCCCACTCTTTACTTGGCCATTTCACAAGTTCTTCCTGGGCTCTTCTGACTATATTTGCTATTTGTTCAGCGTTCAAATTTGGACTGGCCATTTAGCGCTTCTTGCTCCCTTTCCCAACTACATATCCCTTTGCAAAATGATGCGTTTATGGCCACTTTCTATGCTGCTAAACCCTTCCTCATCGAAGATCATTTCTCTCAACTTATGAATTACTTCTGTCATCAGACAGTAATCAATGGTCGATTGCCGGTTTCCCACTTTCCTCGTCATCTGCCCTTCACAGTTAGGCCCTCTATTCACAATAACGAGGTTATGTTGCTCACAAAGATATAGCATTGACTTCTCGTTGTTGTCGGTATAGCCATCTAAGTCCTGTATGTGGGCATTCATGTCACCTAATAGCACAATTTCGGCGTCATTCCCGAAACCGTTAATATAAGCACTTATGCATTTCACTAACTCTTTATTATTCTCTGTGCAAATATTTCCGGTCCACATATGCGTACCGCCCAGCCAAGATTTTTTCCCGATCATTGTACCTGATAACCAATGATGCCCTTGACATTTTGAATTTACTCTTCTCCATTTGGCTCCCTGATGGATGAGCATTCCGACTCCACCTCCCTTTTTTTCCGACTTAGTTCTGTTGCACCCTTGCCAAACATAATTGTCAATAACTGGTGGCTCTTCTGAGTCTGTAAGGTGCGTTTCTGTAACCGCATGCACTCCTGTTTGTTGGCTATTTAACTCCTCCTCAATCTCTACGCACTTTCCTTTCTTCTGCCACCCTGCATGCTTATGCAGTCTATTGCATGGCGAACTCTCTTTCTTGCTTCCCTACTTTTTCTGTTATCGACAGTGATGCTGTTCAGAGGTTCGCCTAGGGGAGGTTCTTCATTACTACGTACTTTTGCCTCCCGAATGCCCGCGGGCCCCCTAAAAAAGCGACAGCGCGACCACCAATTCTCCAGCCCACTTCTCGTGCCAGCTTGTAATTGAAATAGATCCAGCCTCGTTTAAAACCACCACACCTTCTCACTTCCCTGTTTACTTCGACAACCTCGAAGCCTTTCTCTCGGCTCATTTTCTATATCGCCTCATTAGCAGCCACTACGGCTCTTTGTACGTGACTGTGACACACAGACACTTCCGGTACCGTGCACACCACGATCTGCACCTGAGGGGATAGCTCACGCAAGTCGTCCACAGCCTTCGCCAAGCGCTGGCCTAGTCCCTGCCCTTTCCTGTTTAGGACGTCATTTAGCCCACCTGCTACTATGACAAGGTTGCGCACGTGGGCATTTTCCGCGAGCTTTTATTTCGCTAGCTCCATGACAGAAACCAGTGTCCGCCCTGGAAATGTCCCTACCGCCACTCTTTTATCGCCTTTCACCCTCTTCACAATTGCTTTTGAGCACCCAGCCAGGTTTGAGTCGCCAGCGATAATCACCCTTTCACTCTCTCCTACCTCGCCCTGCTTCCATTAGTTTTATTCCGCGTGATACGGACTCGACAAGGTGCAGTATCCCCTGGACTCCTGGTTTTTCCGCGTGGCGGCCGCACGGTAGGTGCCGCTCTTTCCAGCTGACTCTTCATCACGCTGCATGCATTCTACGTACTTTGCTGACACTCGCTCTCCTGTCGCGTTGGGGATCTGGTTCCATTGTCATGCACATTCTCGTTCACAACGGCGACCCTGTTCAACGTTTCCTCGGCTGCTTCGAGTCTCTTTTCAACGACGTTTCGTGCATCACGCTCCCTGTTTAGCTCATTTTCGAGCTCTAGCACCTGTTTGTCAAGCTCTTCCTCGAAAGTCTCCATTTTCTGCAGCCTAGTATCGACATCACTTTGTGTACCGGTTGACTCGATGCCTTCTCCATTCTCATCCGTCTCATCATCGGCCTTGAGGGGCCCTCCGCGCACTGCCTGCTTTTCCGGCTTTCTCGCCATGTATTGCATGGCTTTTTGCAAAAGCTATAATACTATTATAATGCTGCTACTGACGCAAATAATATAATACTATATCAATGCAGAGCACCTGCCTTTTAGCAAAAACCGATAGGCACAGGATCGAAATCCTCAAAATGCTGCTAAGAAACTCACACCACTATTTCAAAAGCAATCAATGCTTCGGAGACTGAAGGTATGACACGCTCTCGCACGCGCTCAACCATGCAGCCACGCTCTCACTTTTCTACCAAAACACGCACAGTAAAACAACTAAAAGCTATTAGTCGTTCCACTTCCAAGCTACCATTTAAAGAATACAAACTACAACACTCAACATCCCACCCGACTACAACACTACAACGCCCGGCTACATACTACAAACACTGAACGTCGCACCGGGCTGCACGTGTACAAGCACGTGGCGCGAAAGGACGCTCTAACCATCCTGCAAAAACCAAATGTTCACGAAACACACCCACTCACCCGAAATACGAGAGGCAAAGAAAAAAAAAAGAAAACCACTCAATAATTATTTGAAGGCAAAAAAATCAGAAAATCAAAAAACACAAGCAAGGTCAAAGCACGCACAAAAACATGATTTCGTCGCCGCCACGGAGCCCCGAAAAGCGCGTCCATTCGCCACAAAATCCAAACCCGCCTACTCTCTGTTCACAATACTCTGCGCTTTCGTTCATAACACCCAACGCCATCTGACCTCACCCCCGCGCGTGGCGTTCGACATGCATGGAGCGGCAGCGCGGGCGAGCGATTTGAAACGCGCCATGCGGAAGGCGGCCTCCTATATTACGTTTCTTTCTAAACACGCTTCGCAACCTTCTGGAGTTACCGCTTGAAAAAGTGGTCCGCCAGCTTTTATGTTCCACTGCAGAAAACAGCCACTGTCATATTGTCACGCGGTTTTCACGGTAAAGCACACAGTAGCAATACTGTGAAAGTCGAAACTAACTTTTATTAGGTGAACCTTAGGCCACAACAACCGGCTAAACTTAATGCACAACGATAGCCGCAAATACAGTCGGTGGTTGTCGAAGTCTGATCTGCCGGTAAAGCGCGCCGGCTTTCATACGCCAGTCATCGAAGGTTCCAGAGTCATGTCTGGCGCCCGCGTGTCTTCCATAAAGTTCTACACCATTCGTGTCGCGCGATGCAGTCAGATTACACAAGGTGCGGTGACAACAGACAGCGGACAGATCCGCCGATAGCATTTTTTATGTGGTGAAACGTGGTCACGCGATAAACAACTACATTTGTCCATACCCCTTTCTTTATAAGCATCGTCCCAATGGTATAAACATACGGGAGCGAACCACTTAAGGACAGTTATTAAGCAAAAGTAACAAAGAAGCAAAGTCCAAAGCAACGCGGCCAATAAAAAGAAGGTCCAGAGTTCAGCTATGCAAAGCCCCAAAGTTCGTTAGCGCTGGTAGAAGGGCTTAAGTTGCGCAACATGGAGTATCACAGGTCAAGAGTGCCGCCACAGTGATAGCGCAATGTTGTCTTGTACGACCTCATAGTCGAGTACGCCAATGTGTCGGATAAAATTCCATGGTCCGAAACAGCGCCGTAAAAGCTTTTCGTTAAGTCCTCGTCGCCCTATTGGGGTCCAAACCCAAACACGGTCGCCGGGCTGGTACTCGACGTAGCGTCTTAGAAGGTTGTAGTGTCGACTGTCTGTTCTCTGCAAGTTCACGATCCGAAGGCGGGCGAGCTGTCGAGCGCCTTTGGCGCGCTGGAGATAGCTGGCAGCGTCAAGATTCTCTTCGTAGGTGATGTGCGGCAGCATGGCGTCGAGAGCATGGCGCCGGGTTCCTGCCGTAAACCAGCTTGAACGGCGTGATCTGTCTTGCTTCTTGCACCGCCGCGTTGTAAGCGTAGGTTACGTACGACACGATGGCATCCAAGGTGTGTTCGTCGTCGCCGTACATTGCTAGCATGTCGGCGAGGGCCTTATTCAGTTGTGGGTGGTTGCCAGTTGTCCTGTTGTCGCTTGTCTGGCTGTATTGCAGAATGGCTTGGGTGCGCTCCGCTCTAAAGGCCGTTGCTCTAACGGTGATCAGGACTTCTGGCGCCCCACGTCGCAGCAGGATGTTCTCGACGAAAAACTTCGCCACTTCGGCTGCGCTACCTTGGGCAGAGATTTCGTTTCAGCGAAACGGGTGAAGTAGTCCTGTCTCCACGATGACCCACTAATTTCCGGTGGTTGACGTCGCAAAGGCTCCCAACCAATCTATCCCCATCTGCTAAAATAGTCGGCAAGGAGGCTCGATCGGCTGTAGTAATCCCGCTGGCCTTATCGGTCATGTCTTGCGTCGCTGACAGTCTCGGCAAGTCGTGACGTGACGGGCAACGCCAGCGATCATGTGCGGCCAGTAATACTTTTCCTGTGTCCTCGAAAGCCTCCGAGAGAACCGGAGGTGCCCAGCGTTCGGATCGTCATGTAGGGCATGCTGTACTTCAAGACGCATCGCTGAGGGAACAACAGGAATTTAGTTGGCGGGGACTGGTGAGAAGTTCTTCTTTAAGAGCAGGTCGTTCTGAAGCGAGAACGCAGACAATCTTGGCTTAAATGCCCTACGAACTACGTCGGTGTGCTCTTCCATATACTGGACGCGGATTCAGAGCTACTGGTCTACTTGGTGCTGTTCAGCGAAGAATTCCGAGGTTATTATTCTAAGGATGACGTCGTCATCCTCGTCATCTTGTGGCGGTGGGTCAATGGGGGCACATGATAGACCATCGGCATCGGAGTGTTTTCGACTGGACTTGAAGGTTACAGCGATGTCACAGTCTTCTAGTCTAAGGCTCCACCACGCCCACCGTCCGGAAGAGTACTTTAATTTCGCTAGCCAACACAACACGTGGGGATCGCTGACGATGGCCTGTCATATAGGTAAAGGCGGACTTTCGCTCTAGCGCAAATGATGGTGAGGCATTCCGTTTCGGTCGTAGAATAATTGAGTTCCGCTTTTGCCAGCAACCGGCTAGCGTAAGGTATCAGCCCTTCAAGTCTGTCTTTCCTCTGGACAAGAACTGCACAAAGGCCTAGGCTACCGGTGACAGTATGCGATTCGGTATGGCGTCCTGATCGAAGTGCGCAATTATTGGAGGTGACTGCATGCGTCTTTAGAGTTCTTAAAATGCGTCAGCCTACGGCGTTTCCCACTCGACATCACATTTAGTTAGATGTGTGAGCGCCTCAGTGTGCTTGAAAAGCCCTTGACAAAGGGCCTGTAGTAGGCACACATGCCAAGGAATCGACGCACTGCCTTCATGTCGATGGGCTGCGGTAACTTTTCTATTGCAGCTGTCTTCTGCGGATCGGGGCGGACTCCAGGTTTGCTGATTACGTGGCTTAGAAAGAGAAGGTCATCGCAAGCGAAGCGGCCCTATTCGGGTGTCATAGTGAGCCCTGATGACTTGATCGCCTCTAGTACTGTAGCAAGCCGCCTGATGTTATCGTCAAAACTTCCGAAGACGACAACGTCATCAATGTAAACAAGACAGGTATGCCACTTAAGTCCAGCTAAAACCGTGTCCGTCATCGGGAAACTTTCGGTTTGCCGATGACATTGTTCTATTCCCGCAACGCTGCGGATGAGTTGCAACAAATGATTGCGGACCTTAACAGGGAGAGGGGAAGAGTGGGGCTGAAGATTAATATACAGGAGACAAAGATAATGATAAATAACCGGGCAAAGGAACAAGAGTTCAAGATCACAAGTCAGCCTCTAGAATCTGTGAAGGCGTTTGTTTACCTAGGTCAACTAATCACAAGGAACTCTGACCATGAGAAGGAAATTCACCGAAGAATAAAAATGGGTTGGATCAGCATACGGTACACATCATGAGCTCTTGACTAGGAGCTTACCGCTATTATTGAAAAGAAAACTGTACAATCATTGCATTTTACCGGTGCTGACATATGGGGCATAGACCTGGAGACTGACAAAGAAACTTGAGAACAAGTTAAGGACCCCACAAAGAGCGATGGAACGAAGAATGGTGCAAAACCTGAGAGTCAAAAAGAGAGCGGTTTGGATCAGAGAGCATAAAGCAATAGACGATATTCTAAAAGACATCAAGAGAAAAAATTGCGCTGGGCAGCTCATGTGATGCACAGATTAGATAACGGTTGGATCATTAGAGTGCCAGAATGGATACCAAGAGAAGGAAAGTGCAGTAGAGGACAGCAGAATAGTAACCGGTGCGACGAAATTAGGAAATTTGCAGGTGCTAGTTGGATTAGGTTGGCGCAGGGCAGGGGTAATTGGAGTTTGCAGGGAGAGGCCTTCGTCCTGAAGTAGACATAAATAGGCTGATGATGATGATGATGATAATAATAACGGGCTGGAACGTTGCAGGCGCCGCGCACAGTCTTAATGGCATAACCTTGAACGCATAGAGGCCGTCTGGCTCGATGAACGCCGTCTTTTCACGATCTCTCTCGTGGACTTCTACTTGCGAGTAGCCGGACATGAGGACCATCGGGGAGAAGTATTTAGTGCTGTAGAGCCGACCCAATGAGTCGTCTATCCGTGGAGGGGGGTGAGGGGGTATACTCTTTTCTTCGTAATCTCTTTGAGTCGACGATAATCGACGCAGAAACGTATGGTTCCGTCCTTTTGTTCACCAAGCCTACAGGAGATGTGCACGGGCTTTTTGACGGCTGGACGATTTCGTAGCGCCAAATTTCGTCGACTTATTGCCTTATAGCTTCACGTTCCCTCGTCGGAACATGGCAAGGGCTCTGGTGGAGTATTCGAGCGCACTCTTCAGTTATTATGCGATGCTTTGCGTCTGGTGTTTATCGAATCTTCGATGACATCTAAAAGCAATATTTGTATGGTTGCAGCAGACTTTTGATCTGTGGCTGCTTAATCATGGGAGACTTTCATTAATGTCGAAGTTTGGTTCGGGAACTATGGTCGTCGGTGTTGATGCGGCAGAAGCAGAGCGGACAAACACATTGCTGGTTTCCACAATTTCCTGAATGTATGCGATCGTCGTGCCCTTGTTGATGTGCTTGAACTCTTGGCTGAAGTTTGTCTGCATAACTTTCGCTTTCAATCCGTGGGGTCGAGCGATCCCTCTCGTATCGCAAATTTAACGGTTGAGCAATACACATTGGTCACCCTGGACGGCGGCTACTACTTTTAAGGGTGTTTTGGTGCCAAAGGATAATAACAATGCTGGAGCGAGGCTAGATGCTCACTTGATCTTCGAGCACACTCAAGGCGGGGTGACTACGACAGCTCTCCGGTGGTATCGCTTGTTATTCCGACAGCGTTGTCGACTTCGACATCAGGGCACTGATTGCACCGAGTTGGTTCAGGAAGCCCATGAAGAGAATGACGTCTCGTGAACTATGTTGGGGCATAATCAAAGTGGCCTGGTAGGCCGGGTCATGAACTTTAATTCTTCCGGTGCAGTTTCCAGTCAGCGTTATTAGGTGTCCTCCAGCGCTCCGAATTCGGGAGCCTTCCCACACAGTCTTAACGTTCGTTGACTTTGCTGCGTAGGTTACACTTATGACGGAGTAGTCGGCTCCTGTCTCTACTAATGCGGTGACTGCGTGGCTGTTGAGCAACACGTCGATGTCAGTAGATCTTTCTTTTGCGTTGCAGTCAAGTCTTGGCGTCGGATCACGGCTGCGTCGCGTTGACGTATGGCTGGTATGTCGCGTGGTAAAGTGCTCGGTCGGTGCGTTTTTTTACTTCCAGGCGACCTCGGGATGGCGGCGTGTCATTATTATGTCGTCTAGATAGTGTCTTCGGTGTCTTCGTCGGCGGTCGAGGATCTTCGTCATTTCGACGAACAGCCGCCGTCCCTCCATCGGTTGCTGCTTTTAGTATTTAGGATATGGGCTGACGCACCATGGGCTGCGCCAGTGTACGGTCGGCTCCGCGGCGACAGGTAGCGGCCTGCTGATGCTGAACGGGATGGTCGTCGAGGGCTCCACTGAGTGGTGGCGAGGTAATCGGCGATGCCACGTGGGCGTTCACATTGCTGAGCGCGCGGTGCGTTGACCGCGAACACTCGCAGACCCATCTCGCGGTAATTACAGTGGCGATAGATGTAGCCTGCTTTGCCGCAATGGTAGCAGAGAGGGCGGTGGTCCGTCTGCTCTGCTTCCGTCTTCCTCGCGTAGCTGCGCTAGGCGAAGGCTGGGCGTGCAAGCGGCAGCGGTGGTGTACGACGGAATTGCCGCGTTAAACGGACCTGGCACGCTCGCAGAGGTGAACTTTGATGACGTGCGGCGGTGGTGTAGATCCCCGCTTCCGGCTGGCAATGCGGTAATTGTGGTTGCTCGTCAGGAACTCCAAGCGATCGCTGAACCTCTTCGACGATTTCGGAGACTGACAACATATGAGGCTGTGACCTTGGGTACAACTTCTGCAGATCTTCCCGTACGACCGTTCTGATAATCTCGCGCAGATCGTCGGTGGCCAGTTATGGAACTCTGGCGTAGTTTGTAGACGTAGTGTGATGGTTGAATTGCCGGTGCCGCAATTCAAGTGTCTTCCCGAATCTGGTGGTATCTCGAATAAACTCGTCGACCGTCTTAAGTGGGCTTGCTATTATTCCTGCGAAAAGGACTTCCTTCACACCACGCATGAGTAGGCGGACTTCCTTCTCTTCAGACATTTCCAGGTTGGCGTGGCGGTATCGATGGCTCATTTCCTTCTTGAAGATCGTGGTGGTCTCATTAGGCAGCTGCGCTTGGGTTTCTAGTTGTGCTTGGGCTCGTTCTCAGCGTCCACGTCCAGGCGGCGTCTTCCAATGCGAAAAAGACATGTCGCACTTTGTCGTCGCTGCTTCAGCTGTTAAATGCAGCGACCCTCTAATATTTCTCAAGCAAGCTTTCGGTGGACTCGAATGTTAGAGCGCGGAACGTCGGAGGCTGCTTCGACGGCTGCAACACGATCGGAGACGCTGGGGTTGACTTAGCGACTATCTTCCCGGTCTTCTGGAGCTAAAGTCCGTGCTCCGGGGGCAGTCCTTTTAGTTGCGGCTACCTCGCTGGTTCTTGGCGACGTTGGTGTTGTCTTCCGCGTTCGGGATTGGGTCACAGCTTTGTGGGGCAATCTGGTACATGAACGCAAGAAACCTCCACCAGATGTCATGTGGTAGTGACGGTAAATAACACAGTAGCAATACTGTGAAAGACGAAACTAACTTCTACAGGGAGAAAATGTGCCCACAAGAACAGGCAACACTTAAAGCACAACAATAGTGGCGAACACAGTCGACGATCGTCAAAATCTGATCTGCGGGTCAAGCGCGTCAGCTTTTATACGTCAGTCATCGAAGGTCCCAGAGTGATTGCTGGTGCCCGCGTGTCTTGCAGAAAGTTCTACACCATTCGCATTGCGCAATAAAGTCAGATTACTCACGTTTCGGTGAAAACAGATAGCGCATAAAACCATCGATAACTTACGAGAAACTTCCCATACCTGCAGGCGCGTCCTGCACAGTGCAATAACTTTAGTTAGGCGGTGTAACGTGGTCACCCAATAAAGACAAACTACATGTGTCAATATGTACTGGAGCCGATGGCTGTGCTGTGTAGGCACTGTGAAGGCACTGTGGCCATTTTGAAAGATGCGGCTGTTTATCACTGAGGTGATGTCCTTGAATGAAACATTGTGCAGAGTATATCATTCGGGGTATTTTTGTACAATTTTAAAGCGTTAGCAATCATAAGGTACTTGATAGACTTTACCGTGGCGAATTATCTATGTATCTGTTTAGTGTTACCTGGTTGAATTAGCAAGCCTAAATCATACACAGATATGGCTGCTAATCAAGCGTCAGGCACATAGCGTGCCAGGTCTACGTTCGAGAGTGACGTTGTCGGCACGCCCAAAGCACAGGCCTCTTTTTGCTACAACTTCCCCTTTGAGAAGGGAGCACATCCTGGCGATTCATGGGGAGGAGAGGACCACCAGATCACGGCCCACGCCACGTCTTGCGTCCCCGTTTTCTTACTGATCCATACTGCTCTCTTTCTGTCTCCTTATGGTATGCCTAACACTAATGGCTCCATCGCTCATTAGGCAGTCCTTAACTTGTTTTCATGCTTCTGTGTTTATCTCCATGTTTGTGCCCCATATGTTAGCACGGCTAGCATGCAATTATTGCACACCTTTCTTTTCAGTGACCGTGCTAAGTAACCAGTCAAGATTTGAGAATCCCTGCCGTATGACCCCACTACAGCCCATTTTCATTCTTCTGTAAACTTCCTTCTCCCGATTAGGGTCCGCTGTGAGTAATTGGCCTGTGTCAACCTACTCCTCTACTGGATCTAGAACGAGAGTGTTGATCTTGAATATTTGTTTCCTTGCGAGGCTACGAACATTGCTTTCTCCATAATAGCTTCGACCTCAATCTAACGCTTTCTCTATTAAGGTCATAAATCATTTGTTTTAATTCGTCCCCAGTGTTGTGGAAATAGAGAATGACGTCTCCAGATTGAAGATTGCCAAGATGGTCGCCGTTGATCCTCACTCTTATGCCTTCCCAGTCTAGCGGCTTGAATACTTCTTCTAAGCATGCAGTGAATAGCATTGGAGAGATTGTGTCTCATTGCTGACCCCTCTCTTGATACGTAATTTTCTATTTTTCTTGGAGAGAACAATGGTAGCTGTGTAATCTTTCTAGATATTTGCCAAGATATTCACGTATGCCTCCTGTGCTCCTTGATTCCACGATGCATATATGACTGTGCGTATCTCTAGAATGAAATGCCTCTTCACGTTCTATGACGCCATTAGAAAAGTTGATTGTTCTCCGCAAATTTCTCGATTACCCGATTGATGATGACGTTGATGCGATCCATTATATAAGATTGCTTCCTGAAGCGAGCATGTTCTCTTGGTTGATTGAAGTCAATTGTTGCCCTGATTTTTATATTTTCTCAGCACGCTATCTCCTCTATTTTTGAATAAATCGACGCTTATTCCATGTTTTCCTGCTGCTTTTATCGGGTAATGCCTTGCAAGGGCCTTCCAACTTCATCGCTAATTACAGAATGAGAAAGAACCTCCGTTTCTTGTTCATAACTACTTCGAATGAAGGTAGCGTGAACAATCTGGGTATTATACAGGTTTGTATAGACTTTTTCCGCTGACTTTACAATATCTTCTAAATTGTTGATGGTATTACCCTGCTTCTCATTCAGTGCATACGCCTTGCCTTTTCCTGTGCCAAGTTTATCTCTCACACATTTAATACTGCGTCCATTTTTTGCTGCTTGCTCAATCTTTCCCAATATATAACATCGAATATCCCTTACTTTATTATTGTTGATAAGTTTTCTCAGTTCAGCGAATTCTATCTGATATCTTGCGTTAAACATCTTCGTGATTTGTTGTTTCTTTATTATATCTCGTGTATCCTCGTAAAACGAAATATTTAAAATAAAAACAATTATTATTTGTTTGAAACGCACACTGATAGGCTACGGATGTTAAGACAACGCCGCTCATACAATATACATACGCCCCATTTTAATGAAAACCAAACTTGATGAGATAAAGAGGGCTATCGCGGTATTGGAGAGCACGCCTCAAACCAGTCGTTTGACGTTTTTAAACATTTCCATTATAAAGTTTATGCAAAGTTATGAGGTGTCTGTCTAACACTGTCGAGGCCGCATTATGCACGAGACACTCCCTATCAGCTAAAAACGTTATCATTATGGCACAATGAATTGTTTCACGACATTAGCCGAAATTCCTGTGTAGTCCGTAATAAGCGCTTGTCAAGCTCTAAAACTATTGAATAAGTAGTTTTCTATCAGGGGTGTGCTTGTCTTACACATTTAGCCCTATTGCTAAACGGTATCGATAATTTGGCCCCTATTCTTGGGAAATATAGGATTCAGGTTCAGGTGGCTTATTTTTCTTGAATACCTTCCATGAGAGGTACAGAAGCTAAAGGAAAGGCAATACCTGACAGAGGACTACATACATAATAAATAGTTTGCATCATGCGGTAATTCTCTTTTATACCGATAATATGGATAATTACAATTGACTCTTAATAATTTGTACGCTGCCTAACAACTGCGAGAGCTTCGTATGCACAGTGGCATAATAAGTTTAACAGTATGTGTTGCAAACCATATAAAGAAAAATACCTCAAATACAACGGTGTTTTTTATTCGGATGAAGTAAAAGTGGATGCATTGGCTAATAATACTTTCTTGACGTTTTTCTTAAATATGTTCTGACTAACTTCGAAGTCCAAATTTCTTTCGAGTTTATTAAGACACGATGTTATTTCATATATCATGGATTGTTTTGCATATTTAGCACGTTTTATTGACATGTGTCATTTTTGTTCGCGATAGTAGTAAGATGATTGGTAAATCCTGCTATATGTGCATAGTTTTTACGTAGTAGTTTCTAATAAAATATTTGATCAGCTCTTGACATATCATGTTTTATAAGTAAAGGTGATGTTCTGAGATTTCGTGGGTTCTCTTTAGAACGTTCATAGCAGCAAAATACTCGTTTTTGTAATACCAATAATTTATCGTAATTATCATGTGTTCTTTTTCTCCGTACTAAATTTCCAGAACATAGTTTGCAGTAAAACAGAGCGCATTAGATTTTATTAGCCACACAGGGATAGAAGCGGTCGCTTTGATCTAAAGTGAAGGCGCGACAACGACGGTGTTCGAAGAAGGAACACACACACACAGGGCGCCACATCTAACAATGTTTGTTCAAGAAAAAACGCCACTATTATAAACATGGAGCGCAATCACGGTTTCTCAATGGGCATTCGCGTTCAGGTAAGGCAGTTCTTTGCGTGATAGTGATATTGATGCAGCACTTAAGCGCTTATCACAGGCCTAAATGATTATTTTGGCCTCAACGAATAATCGAACGCATTTGTTATGACTGCTGGCAACCACAGCGCAGGCGTGGAAGTCTGGTTTACCTTTGACATCGCTACATGGAGTTGCCAGGTAGCCCTCCCTCCCGACGTTGACTTTGTTATAATGTTGCCTCAGCCTGTAATTCATTATGAACACCCTGAACACATTGCGAGCTCTACTGCTAGACTACTGGTATGAGCATCCCAAATAGGTGCTTTTCAAAAATTATACCAAGAAATTATTGCGTGTTGACTCTAATATTAGACTCCCCGTCAAATGTAAGTGCAACAAAAGAGCACACTTCGAGGCGGTTTTCCGTTCAACCAGAGCTGTCAGGAACGTCCAAAACCGGACCGAGGAACCAGGCTTCCTCGGAGTCACTTTCCATTCATCCGCTTAAGGTGGGAAGTTCCCGTTCTTGTTGAATTCTCGAATGTGGTATTTAAAATAGATACTGGCGCGGACGAAACGGTCATTCCGGCGGAGCTCTTCACTCGCATCTTTCCCGAGGTAAAACTTCGACCAGAAAAGCGCCGGCTTGAGGGGCCTGATGGAAATCCCTTGCCATATCTGGTATGGCTGCCATCAATATGACGTTTGTGGGAACGAGCAGCAGCGAGGATGTCTACGCACTTGAAGGCCTCCGAACCCCTCTTCTTGGGAAGGCAACGATAGAAAGGTTCTGCGTACTACCACAAATCAACGTAGCGAAGAAATTGGAACCCTAATCTGATTTTCCACAAGTGATCCAGGGAATGGAGACCTTCAAAGAATAGTATGACCTCAAGTTGAATGCGGAAGCAAATCCTTTCGCGCTGTCGTCCCCACGTAGAGTCCCCCTGCCTTCGTTCGAAAAAACAAGAGCTCGAGCGGATGCAAGCACTAGGCGTCATTTCTCCTGTCACCGAGCCTACTCTATGGTGCTCACCTATGGTTGTCGTTCTTAAACTCTCGGGTGCTGTTAGAATCTGTGTTGACATCACGGAACTCAACAGATACGTTCAACGAAAATGGCATCCCGTCCCAGCCGTCGAGTACAGCATGGGAATGCTACGGGGAGCCAGCACGTTTTCTATCGACGCGAACTCGGGTTTCTGCCAGATACCCCTGAGTGAATGGAGCAAACAATACACAACTTTTATCGTGCCGTTCGGACAATTTTATTTCAACCGACTTCTGTTCGGAATTTCGTCGGCCCCCGAACATTTTAGAAGACGAACGGGACAGGTTCTTTCAGGACAGGACGGAGTCGTCTGCCACATGGATGATGTGCTTATTTGGGGTGCCACGCAGGCGCAGCATGACGAGCGGCTTCGGGCAGTGATGGACCGCCTCCACACAGCAGGCATTACCTTGAACAGAGATAAGTGCGAATTCAGTGTCAAGCATAATTCATTTTTGGGACATAAAATTGGGAACAACGCAGTGCGTCCCGATAAGCAAAAGCTTGACGCGGTGACAGAAATGCCACACCCGACGTCCAAGACAGAGTTACGGCGCGTGATGAGCATGGCAAATTATCTGGCCCGCTTTGTGTCCCGCATGGCGGAAGTCCTTCGGCCTCTTTCGTACATGATGAGCTCAAGATAGGATGTTCTGTGGGGTCCCGCACAGGAAGCCGCCATCAAGACGTGGAAGACTCTTTCATCGGACCCTGTTCTGGGAATCTACGATTCAAACATGGAAACAGTGGTCACAGCAGACGCCTCATCATACGGTCTTGGAACTGTCCTGCGCCAAAGGCAAAAAGACGGTCAATTCAAAGTGATTTCTTATGCTTCCAGAACTCTTACAACCACCGAGCGGTGACATGCCCAAATTGAAAAAGAAGGACTTGCCCTCGTGTGGGCTAGTGAAAAGTTCTATGATTATCTCATAGGAAAGCGCTTTAGCCTCGAGACAGATCACAAACCCCTCGTATCTTTGCTTGGGCCAAAAGGAATTGACGAACTAACACCGAGGCTACAAAGAATGCGCAGGCGACTGATGCGCTACGCGTATGACATTGTATATGTTCCAGGCCGGGACTTGGGGGTGGCGGATGCGCTTTCTCGGTCACCTCTTCCACAAATGGAATCCCTGGAACTGGTCGACGAGATCCAGGGCTTTCTGCGACTGGTGGCTTCGTCAGTCCCGGTAACTGCGCCGAGTTTACAGCTTATCACCCAGGAGCAAGAGCAAGACCCGGTATGTCAAGCTCCTATCAACCTGTGTACAAAAGGCTGGCCAAGCCATCGAGACCAAGCCGGCTTGACCCGAAGCCTTACTGGAATGTGAGGCAAACCATTGCCGTTGTTAAAAACCTGCTCATGTGCGGCTCTCTGATAGTGATCTCATCGACATTACGGCAGTCCGTCCTTAAAATAATTCACGAGGTACACTTCGGCATTGACAAGTGCCGGGCACGTTCCAAGAGCTCAGTTTGGTGGCCAAGTATCGACGCGGACATAGAACCACTTGTTAAGAACTTCCACAGCTGCCCCAAGCAG
Source organism: Dermacentor variabilis (assembly GCF_050947875.1). Classification (NCBI taxonomy): domain Eukaryota; kingdom Metazoa; phylum Arthropoda; class Arachnida; order Ixodida; family Ixodidae; genus Dermacentor; species Dermacentor variabilis. The sequence continues at coordinate 19,494,754 of NC_134576.1, forward strand.
TGCACCAACCGAAAGATGCCTGTGCAACTAAGTTTCCAGATAGGCCATCGCAGCGCATTGCGATGGATTTATTCTTTCTTGAAGGAAAATGGTGGCTGTATATCGCTGATTATTTTTCACTATATCTGGAGCTCGTACAGCTGAATAATCTGACTTCACCAGTGGTAATAAACCACTGCAAATCCATTTTCGCCAGACACGGGTTTCCGGAAGTAGTTGTTTCTAATAATGGGCCACAATTCTCAAGAGCCTTCGGCGCTGAATTTTCAAACTTTGCATCAGAGTACAACTTTCAACACGTGACGTCTAGCCCTCATTATAATCAGAGCAACGGAATGGCAGAGTGCGCCGTGAAAATTATCAAGGTCTCCTTAAAGAAAACTGGTGACGCTTATAAACCTCTTCTGGTCTGCAGGGCAAGCCCACTGAACAACGGATACAGCCCCGCCGAGCTGCTCATGGGGAGACGACTGCGCACGGCCCTGCCCACGTGCAGCGAAAGCCTCCAGCCTCGGACACCAGACTTCCAAGCACTGGGAGCTTTCGAGAGGTCACAGCGTAAGCGCCAGAAGAGAGACTACGACCGACGCCACGGAGTGTGCGATCTGCCCGAACTGAACGTATGGATCGTAGGCCTCCAAAGAGAAGGAGTCGTTTTAGGACGCACTGACGAGCCCAGATCGTGCTGGGTCGACTCCGGGGAAACATCTCTATGCTGAAATCGCACTCACCTCGTCCCGCTGCCTCTGACTAGGTTAGAAGACAGCCGAGGAACAACGCAACTGACAGCGGAATCACCAGAAATAGGCAATGATGAAAGAAGTAGCGCGCAACAGTGTAACAATCTCTGTCACAATCACACACGAGGCGGAAGGTGCGTGTTTTCTCCAGAACTATTTCAAGCTTCGTAACAAAAGTGGCTTCATTCAAAAAAAAAGAGAGAGGAAGACGTGTGACAATATAGCTCGCCAGCTTAGGCAGCGTCAACAGTTACAGCGCCACTGGTGCACTCGCGACGCGGTCTATAAAAGCCGCTGCTTCCTGATAATAAAGGTTCTTTGGTTGTTGCTTCTCGAAGGGGAAAGACGCACACTACTTTGCATCTGTTCGCGAAGCAAACAGTCGTGGACATAATCTTCTTGGTATTCTCAGGCAGAAAGCCGTGCTCCTGGGGCAGCAGTTGTAGCCAGCTGCTTTCTCGATGGCCCGGGACTACGCTGGTGTTTTCTTCGCGGTCCCGGCTTGGATCACGGCTTATCGGTGGCGTCCGGTACATGAACGAAGAGAACCTCCACCATATGTCACGTGGTAGTGACGTATAAAGAACACAGTAGCAATAATGTGGAAGACAAAACTAACTTTTATTCGGCGAACTTGTGCCCACAAAAACAGGCAACACCATATGAACGGCGACAGTGGAGAACACAGTCGGGGTGATCGTCAAAATCTGATCAGCGGGTCAAGTGCGTCTGCTTTTATAGATCAATCGTCTAATGTTCCTGAGTAATCGCTGGTACTCGCGTGTCTTCCACAAAGTTCTACACTATTCGCGTCGCGCATACATGCAATCAAATTACGCAAGGTTCGGTGACAGACAGCGGATGGAACCATCGATAACATTTCAGAAACTTCCGATACATGCAGGCGCGCCCTGCCTTGTTCGATAGCATTCGTTAGGCGGTGAAACGTGGCCAGCCGATAAAGGTAACCAAGTACATGTGTAAATATTTTATATAATACTAGGAGTAAGCAGATGGGCATATACTTTTTCAATTCTTTACCGTCTTCAGTTTTGTGGACTAGTATAATGTTGGCGTTCTTCAATGTTTCTGGGACCCTCGCAGTGGATAGACACTTCGTATAGAGAGCCGCCAGTTATCCAATCATTGTCTCCTCCATCTCCGATTAAATCGACTGTTATTCCTTCTTCTCATGCCACTCTTCCCAGTTTCATGCCTTCAACGCCCTTCTGACCTCATCGCTAGTGATAGAAGGAGATTCTGCATCGTGTTCATTGCTGTTTCGAATGCAGGTATCCTGATTTCTCTGGGTACTGTAGAGGTCAGTGCAAAATTCTTCCTCTGCCGTTAACGTACCTTCAAGATTGCTGATGATATTGCCCAGCGTATCTTGCTTTACACACATCTTGTTGTTTCCTATGCTAAGATTTCTTCTAGGTGATTTCAGGCTGCGTCCATTTTTTACTGCTTCTTCAGTCTTTTTCATGTTGTCGATCCCAATATCACTTGTAACAATACACAGTAAGGCTAGGCTATGGTGTCAGCCATCTTCTTTATTCTCCACCCCCGTCGCTTCGTCGTCTTTGTTAAGACACCCGGTCTCTTCTTGGCAACGTCCACGTACACTCCCCCTCATTGGAGACTCATCCTTCCTGGGATGATACATTAATACGTTCCCAATAGTTTCAAACTCGAGCATGCCCTCATCGCTGACGCAACCAATTTTCTTGAGAACACCTCCTTGCACTGCAGTTTGCACCACGTGATAAGTTCTCATGTCCACCTGCTTCGTACCCGGAAGACTTTTCTGACGAGTACTACATCGTTCAGCTGTATACGGCGTATCCGCGTGTTGCGGCGGCGGTCGAACTGCCTCTTCATGTCTTCGTGCTATCGCTGGTACGCATCCGCAGTTTTCCGCTTCTCGCACAATTGCAGGCCGTCAGCAATACCAAGCTATTGCTCAGCAGGGAGCACCGGTGTCTTTCCAACTGCTGTGAAATAGGGACTGCAGCCAATACTCGCAGTGTGCGACCTATTGTGACGAGCTACAGCGGCCTCCAAGCAACACTTCCATCTGCCTCTGAAATTGAGATACATGAAAATAAACTGTTTCTAGTCTCGTATGATTCTTTCAGCCATGCCATTTCCTGCAGGATGGTAGGGCGCGCAGCATCGCAAATCAACTCCTCGTTCCTTCGCCCACTCTTGCAAACACTTGCTTAGAAATGCTGGTCCATTGTCTGATATTACTACTTTGCTATTCTTAAACATCTCTCGGCTCAAAAGGGCAATCACACTATTTGCGTCTTTCTTAACCGGTCGTGCGGCCACTATTCTAGTGCACTGGTATATTGCCACTAGGAAAGACTGTGTTTTTCTTGCTCCTTTAGCGTTTTTATTAAACTCTGCAAAATCCATTTGGATGACTTATTTATTTATTTATTTATTGTACCCTCAGGGCCGAAGCATTACAGAGGGGAGTGGCAAAAAAAAACATTTCTGTGAAAAGATACACTTATACATGGAGTTATATAATGTACCAATAAAAATACAAATACTCTAATTAACAATCAAATCAATACAAATCACCAAACTACAAAACAATGTAAAATGAGTAGATCATACAGGTAAGCACAAGCAAACAAGAGGAAAAAACGAGAAATAACATGAGGTAAAGAACTAATTAGTTACTGTTAGAGCATTTTTGAAATGTTGATGGTCGGTAATTTCTGCAGTAGTGGTAGGAAGATGGTTCCACTCTTCACAAGTCCAGGGAAAAAATGAATACTGAAAAGTAGAAGTCCTGCAAAAAGGAACAGCTACTTTATGTCGGTGGTCAATGCGTGATGATACGTACTGGGGAGGAAAGATGAAATCATCGTGTAGTGAATGATGGTGAAATATGCGGTGAATAAGACACAAGCGATAAAACTTACGGCGAGATGCTAGTGATGGTAGTTCAAGGCTCCATTTCACATTAGTCACACTTGCGGTTCGAGCATAATTAGACGTAATAAAACGTGCACAGTTATTTTGAACCATTTCGAGTGAGTAGATTAGATTGTCATCCAAAGGGTCCCAAAAAGAGGCGGCGTATTCCACCTTCGAACGAATCAGTGTTTTATAAAGTAAAAGTTTCAGAGCCTGAGGAGCGCGTGAGAAATTCCGGCGAAGATATGCAAGTGTTTTGTTGGCACTGGCGATTATGGATTCAATGTGATCATTCCAGGTTAGTTTTGAGGATATAGTGACGCCAAGATATCTATATGACGATACTACTTCTAAAGGAAAGTTATCAAGATGATATGAAACATTTGCATTAGTAGATCTAGTTACACGCATGACTTTGCATTTTTTAGTGTTTAATTCCATGCACCAAGTCTTACACCAAGCGGACACAGAATCAAGATCAGACTGTAGAATAGTAGTATCGTTAGGACTAGTTATTTCTCGAAATATTACACAGTCATCTGCAAACAAGTTGATATGGGAAGAGACGCAGGAAGGCAAGTCGTTAATGTAGATTAGAAAGAGGAGAGGGCCAAGCACCGATCCTTGTGGTACTCCTGAGGAAACAGGACTCGAAGGAGAGTCAGTGATATTAACAGAGACAAACTGGGAACTATTTAGCAAAAAACATTCGAGCCATGCAAAGGTATGTCAAAATGTCGAAGTAGGACGATCTCGTCTGTTCTGTGAAGGTACTTTACTTTATGGACTTGACATTGATGGCAAGACTGGACGTATCGCTGCCCGCCGTCTCTCAAGTGTTTCCACCCGAAACTCTGGAGAATATTGCGATAAGTTCGCCAGAACCTGTCGTGCCCGCCAGAGTCCTGGGAGTAAGGATAAAGTCTCAAGATTCGAGGCGCCATTGTTTCCGGGACTACGAACTTTCCATCGTGGAACTCCAGCTCTTCAGTTCCCTCCCAAAGCAGAGTTGCACTGACAGTCTCCTGATCTGGGGTTACCGCAAGTCTGGAGAGTGCGTCTGCATCCTTCAGGTGTTCTCCAGGTCAGTGGTGGACCACGAACACAAACTGCTGGAGTTGACTCCCCCACCGCGCAATTTTTCCACTAGGCTGTGCGAGGTTAAGGATATACGTTAAGGCTTTGTGATCGTTAAAGAGCGTGAAGCTCCTGCCATCCAGGTAAGGTCTGAAATACCGTACGGCCATTTAGACTACCAAAGCTTCATTCTGCGTAATCGTGTAATTCAGTTGCGCTTTCGAGAATGTATGACATTTTGTTGCCGGCTCCTTGGAGCTTCCGTATCCCTCTGGTAGAGCACTGCGCCTGTGCCGTAATGAGAAGCGCCGGTGTTCACCTCGAAGGGCAGCTTGATGTCTCGAAGCGTCAGAATTGGGTCAGACGAAATGATGCTCACAAGGCTTTGATAAACGGAATCACGCTATGCTGTCCACCGAAATGGCACATTCGTCTTGGTCATTTCTGTGAGGCACTTTGTTTTCGTGCCATAATCTCTAATGACAGCCCGAAAATGCCCCGCAAGGCCTAGAAATACCCGCAAAGAGTATAGGTTATACGGTTCCTGCAGTTTTGAGATTAGTTCGACTGATTCCTGCTTTGGTGTCTTGGTTTGGAAATCAAATACTTTACCTAGAAACACAACTTTTCTATGGAAAACTCACTTTTCTTCTCATTAAACTTGAGCTCCGCATCACTGAATGCTTGAAGTACACTAGAAAGATGCTCTTAGGGCTCCTTCTCATTGCGAGGGTAAATTATTATATCATCGATGTACGCATTATGAAACTTCCCGAGAAGCGGTCGCAGACGCCATTCATCATCTTCTACAATCAAGCGGGTGAGTTCTTCCGTCAACACGGGAATCGACTATACTAATAGATGTCAAAAGGCGTTACGAAGGCAGAGTATTTCTTGTATTCTTCAGAAAGTGGAACTTGCCAAAATCCTTTACATAAATCAATATCCGAAAACGCTCTGCAGCCACCCGCCTCGTTTATGATAGAGGCTATTCGTGGCATAGGAAAAGGAAAAAGCTCTGTCTGCTTATTAATTTGCCTGTAATCCGTGCAGAGTCGGAAGCTTCCATATTCCTTAGTTGCAATAGTGATGGCTGACGCGAATGTAGACGGGGATGGTCGAATTATCTGTGCATCTAACATCTTTTGAAACTCGTTCTTCAGCCACATTCTCATATCCCATGACATAGCATATGTCTTCTTTCTCACCACTGTAGTATCGCCTAACATAAATGGTACCTCAAACTTTGTAGTTGCCTTGGGATATCCATTCAAGCACAGCAATTTTGGGTGAAGTAGCTTCCTCGGCAAATCATCAACAAATCTAAATATTTAGATTTGGTAATGATGTTTTAGTGTTTGTCAATGTTATGGTAGACAACTCTGACACAGAGTGTTCAGCAGTTAGTAATAATAATTTGAGTACCTTTCTCCACTAGAAGTTACGTTCGCAGTGCCCATAGAACAAAAGATCAAGATTCTTGGTGTTAAATTTACCTTCAGGGATGATCTAATCTGCTGGTGCTACAGTCCCAGGACAAATAAACCGCTGTTGTCATATCATTCAGCCCATTCTAAACTGGTAAAAAAGAGGAATTGTGAAAATGTGTTTGACTAATGCACTTACTAAATCATGCCATCATTGCACTGACGAAGCGTTCAGACAACAGGCCATGCGGCTACATGAAACAGGTTATCCAAATCATGTTCTGGCATCAGATGCAGAGGGAATACTTAAGCAAGTGCAGTAATCTGGGACTTCTGAACGTGCGAAAGGAAGTAGTAACCACGAGAAAAAAATGACCAACAGTGATACCGTATACCCACTGGTTGTCGCACAACTTGAAGAAAATTGCTCGCCGAGGTAACACTGATCTGGTTTTTTCTGCACCTAACAAACTAATCAGCTTGTGCAGGAAAACATGACCAGAAAAGAAAGAAAGTGCTCTTAGATGCCAAGTTAAGCACATGAAGAAGTTTAGAGATTGTAAAACATCAAGTATATATCGTATAGCCTTACCATGTGGGAAGTATTAAGTCGGACAGTCGGGCAGATGCATGAACGATAGACTGCGCGAACATAAAAATAAAGTCGACAAAGTTGTATCAGATCAGTTTCGCTCCCTTCATTGTAAGCAATATAAGCGCTCCCCTCTCTTCGAATCAACAACCATTGCTGGTAGAAATAAGTCTGAACTCACTATACTTTTAATAGAAGCCGAGTCGATTCATGGCCCAGGGGTTCATGTGTCAGCAAACCGAACTCACATTTTTGCGCATGGTTTAACGTGTCAATTACAAAAGTTTTTCGCTCTGATTGACTCTGTTCACGTGGCTGTGAGTTATGTTGACTGAGTGTATAAGTACGACCTGGCTTTCAATAACAAACATTGTTGGAAGTCAGCTCTGTGTGTGTCCCTGTGTGTCTTCTTTTGTCCGGCCTTTTAATCGCGCTACCGTACACCCCTTCAAGATGCATTACCAACAAGCGCACATTGCAACCCTCGTGAGCAGACCCGGAGCTCAAACGCCTCGTCGAGTATTTAGCAGGGCATACCTACGTTGTTCCCAGGGCATGCAAGCGATGATTGTCTTTGTTCTCGCTTAAAAAGAACCTACTAATAAAGAAGAACTTCTATCAACTCCTCGCCAACTACCGTCTTGTTCCCTCAGCGCTGCGTCCAAAAGTACTGCACGCCCTGCATGACGATCCGACTGCTGGGCATGCTCGATTCTCCATAACGCTATCGAGAATACAGGAAAGCTATTACTGGCCGTGCCTGATCGCCGACGTTGCCCGTCATGTCAAAACATGCCGAGACTGTCAGCGACGCAAGACACCACCGATAAGGCCAGCGGGATTACTACAGGCGATCTAGCCTCCTTGCTGCCATTTCAGCAGATGCGGATATATTTGTTATGACCCTTTTCGACGTCAACAAACGAAAATAAGTGGATCGTCGTTCGGGCGAACAACTTTACCCGCTTCGCTGAAACGAGAGCTCTGCCAAAGGTAGCGCAGCTGAAGTGGAGAAATTTTTCGTCGAGAACATCCTACTGCGACATGGGGCCCCAGAAGTCCTCATCACCGGCAGAGGAACCGCCTTTATAGCGGAGCTCATCCAAGCCATTCTGCAGTACAGTCAGGCAAGGCAACAGGAAGACAACTGCCTACCACCTATAGTCGAATGATCTTACGGAGCCTCTGAATAAGACGCTCGCCTACATGCTAGCAATGTACATCGACGTCGAACACAAGACCTGGGATGCCGTCCTGCCGTACGTAAGCTTCGCTAACACGGCAGTGGAAGAAACAGCACAGATCACCCTGTTCAAGATGGTCTACGGCAGGAAACCAACGACGTCTCTCGACGGCATGCTGATGCACGTCAGCGGCGATGAGAAGCCCGACAGCTTACCCGCCTACGGATCAACAACCAGCAGCGTACCAACAGCCAACCTTACAACCTCCGACGACGCAATATCGGGTACCAGCCCAGCGACCGTATTTGGGTTTGGACCCCGATACGCCGACGAAGACTCAGCGAGAAACTATTGCGACGCTATTTCGGACCCTGCAAGATCTTCCGATGTATTGGCGAACTCGAATATGAGGCCGTGCCAGACGGCTTTTCACATTGACATCGGTTCCACGCAATATCTCAAGTTGTCCACGTGGTGCATCTGAAGCCCTTTTACGTACGCTGACGAACTTCCTTATTTTGTTGTTTCTTTGCTACGGGTGTATTTGTTTATTACTTACGCTTGCTTGCAGCATGGGGTCCAATGATTTTTAACAGGGAGGTATTGACACGTGTACATGCTTATCTTTATCGGGCGACCACGTTTCACCGCCTAACAATGTTATCGCACAGCTTGGGACGCAGCTTCATGTATCGGAAGTTTCTGGAATGCTATCTATGGCTCCATTCGCTGTCTGTCACCGAACCTTGTGTAATATAATTGCATGTATGTGCGACGCGAATAATGTAGAACATTGTCGAAGACACGCGGTTCTCGGCGATTACTCTGGAAGATTCAAGGACTGACGTATGAAAGCCGATGCGCTTGACCCGCTGATCATATTTTCACAATTGCCGACTGTGTTCACCGCTGTCACTGTTCTTTAAGTGTAGCATGTTTTTGTGGGCACAGGTTCCCCGAACAAAATTTAGTTTCGACATATACAGTATTGCTAGTGTGTTCTTTAAACGTCAATATCAGGTGACAATATTCACCAAGATAATTTGCGATAAAATAAGGGCAACACTGGATTTAGCCAACCAAGTGAACAGGCTGGCTTCAGGAAGGGATACTCTACAATGGATCAAATTCATGTCATTAATCAGGTAATCGAGAAATCTGCAGAAGACAACCAGCTTCTATAGATGGCTCGCATAAATAACGAAAAGGCATTTGATTCAGTAGAGATACCAGCAGTCACTGAGTAATTACGTAATGAAGGAGTGCAGACCGGTTACGTAAAAATCTTCGAAGATATCTACAGAGATTCCACAGCTACCCTAATGCTAGAGAAATAGGAAGATACCTATAAAGAAAGGCGGGAGACAAGGAGACACAATCTCTTCATTGCTATTCACTGCATGTTTGTAAGAAGTATTCAAGCTGTTAAACTGGAAAGGCTTAGGAGTACGGATCGACGCTGAATATCTCAGCAACCTTCGGACTGCCGATGACATTGTTCTAACTAGCAACACTGCAGACGAGCGAACACAAATTATTGAGTATCTTAACAAAGAGAGTTTGAGAGTGGGATTGAATAATAATATGCAGAAGACAAAGACAATGATGAATAACCAGGCAAGGGCACAATAGTTCAGGATTTCCAGTTTGCTACTCTAGTCTGTGAAATGAGTACGTTTACCTAAGTCAATTAATCGCAGGGGACCCTGATCATGAGAAGGAAACTCATAGAAGAATAAAAATGGGTTGGATCGCACACGACGGACATCATCAGCTACTCACTGGAAGCATACTATTATCATTGAAAAGAAAGGTGCACACTCCATGCATTTTACTGCTGCTGCCATAAACGGCAGAGACTTCGTCATCATCATCATCAGCCTGGTTACGCCCACTGCAGGGCAAAGGCCTCTCTCATACTTCTCCAACTACCCCAGTCATGTACTAATTGAGGCTATGTCGTCCCTGCAAACTTCATAATCCCATCCTCCCACCTAACCTTCTGCCGCCCCCTGCTACGCTTCCCGTTCCTTCGAATCCAGTCCGTAACCCTTAGTGACCATCGGTTATCTTCCCTCCTCATTACATATCCTGCCCATGCCCATTTATCTTTCTTGATTTCAACTAAGATGTCATGAACTCGAGTTTTCCCTCACTCAATTTGCTCTTTTCTTATCCCTTAACGTTACACCTATCATTCTTCTTTCCATAGCTCGTTGCGTCGTCCTCAATTTGACTAGAACCCTTTTCCTAAGCCTCCAGGTTTCTTCCCCCTAGGTGAGTACTGGTAAGACACAGCTATCATACACTTTTCTCTTGAGGGATAATGGCAACCTGCTGTTCATGATCTGAGAATGCCTGCCAAACGCACCTCAGCCCATTCTTATTCTTCTGATTATTTCCGCCTCATGATCCCGATCCGCCGTCACTACCTGCCCTAAGTAGGTGTGTTCCCTTACGACTTCCAGTGCCTCGCTACCTATTGTAAATTGCTGTTCTCTTCCGAGACTGTTAAACATTACTTTAGTTGTCTGCCGATTACTTTTTAGACCCACTCTTCTATTTTGCCTCTCCAGGTCAGTGAACATGCATCGCAATTGGTCCCGTGAGTTTCTAAGCAAGGCAATATCATCAGCGAATCGAATGTTATTATTCTATTGTCCATTAACTCTTTTCCCGAATTCAGGGGACCAAGAACACAAGCGCGTTCTTAGTCCCCTGAATTGGTCTTGGTCTTGGTCCAAGGGAATTACAAGAACTCAAGCACGTTCTTTGTAACCTAATTGTAACTCATCCTATCACCCTATATCACCCTAGTGATATACTGGGATATATAGTAATATATCCCAGTATATCACTAGGGTGGGCAGGCCTTCACTCTAAAAGAAGTTTACACCATTTGGAGCTTATCTTGTTCCCCACTAATCATCATCTGCCTGGGCTGCGTTTCTTCTCTTGAAAACTCGGCGCTCGCTACTTTCCTGCCGAGAATGCTGTGTCAAGCTGATAATGCGCAAGCCATTCGTGACTAGGGAGTACCGAGCTCGCAATGTTGAAGAGAGGACCCAAAAGGTATAAACTTTTTTAGAGTGTTATAGTGCATCGGTTATCTGCCTACATGGCTATTACAAGAGTTACAGAGCGGGTGCCAAGTGATGGGAAGGGCAGTCGAGGACGGCAGAAAATTGCTCTGCGCGATGAAATCAGCAAATTCAGGTGCAAGTTGGAATCACTTAGCGCAATACGGGCGTAATTACAGATAGCTGGGAGAGGCCTTAGTCGTGCAGTGAACTTGTAAGTGGACTCATGATGATGACGGCGATAGTGTACTACTAGACATACGCGTACTTTACAAGTCATCAAGGAAAATTGGGCAGAACTCAAATGATGATAAGTGTAGGCGATAATGCGTTTAGCGATGAACCAATAGAGCTACACAACATAGTGGTACCCTCAAAACAAATTATGAATAAGACGTGAACTGCAGTGGTGCTCCTGCTTCAAGCTTTCCTAAGGACACTATGCACTATCTACCGGCACGGCCGCGAAGCCAGCGCGTAGCCACAGAAATGCATGACACGCCGGTGCGTTGCAAACGCTGTTATGCAGCTGTCGGTGTTACGATTGTCCTGTTATTCGGTATCTCAATTCCAGGCAACGTTCCACCCCGCTTTTACTTGTCGAGCTGATTGCGCTCCTGTACTAGAAAACATCACAATACGGCCTCTGTCACCTCCTCAGCTGACACAGGCTAAAACCTGGTCATGAAGGGAAGGAGGCCATTCAGGTCGCAACTTGAGAAGAGTACAAAAGAGTGGGCAATCACTAAGCACTGGTACCTCCATGGGTGCACCCACAACCGACTGCGACAATAATGTAAGAAAGCAAGAGGAGTAGACGACTTGTTGTATAAAGGCGCCGCCGCTTTCGTGGAAAATAAAGCTGTCTGTCCGCTGATTCTATTCTATATGCGCGGGAGATTACTTATAAGGCCGCTCCCGTGTCAAGCAAAGCCGCGCGGAACTCTGATCGAGTCACCTAGCCAGTGATGCGAATACATTTTCTTCTCGTTTTGATCATCCCATTGGCCATTTTCAATGTCGTCTCGTCATTAATGCGGTGGAGACCCACCTCGCTCGGTCGAAGTCATGTTAGGGTGCTCCTCTGCTGTGCCTCTTTGTGGAAACTGTGTGCAAGCTTCTTGCGCTGCCAAGAAATGTACGCGTGGTCTTTGAAATCAATAGCATGCTGCACTGATGCGTGCGATCGTAGAGAAAGTTCCCTCGCTTGCCGCACACACAGGCACATATTCACAGTTACCTAAGTTGCAGTGAGGGTCATGGAACAGGGCTACACACCAAGCGTATTGAAAGCGACGCTGGTCGAAGCGTCGGCGATAAAGGTGATTATTGATAACCAGGGCTAACCCAGTACATTAGTCATTCAGCCCACGAATGCATTACACTGCTGCTTTTCAAGAACACTTGTTACGTGGGATCGATTCAGTTCAACATTACTTAAATTTGAGGGATGTTTTCAGCCATTGTAGAGTGGCACGTTCCAGATTCACATACCTACTTACCCTAGTTGGTGTCAAATACATCCATAGAAGAGCGGTGCACACCTAATGGCACATACCTAATGACCTGATTTGGCATCAGAGAGGTTCATCAAGGCTAGCACAGACAGAGTGGAACATACTCTGTCCTCCAAGCCGCCATCAAATAGTTCCTTCAAACAGTGACAGCTACCAAGCCCTGCATCAACAGTGACCCATTGGGGGATGAAAGAGGTACGTTGAAGGGCGACACATATATAAACTTTGCCAGAAACAAAATGACCCAAGTTTTTCGGATGGCTGGTTTCGGACCCCCTTACCTTATCAAGTGTGGCAATATACACCAGAACACCGTGAATTCAAAGCGCGCCGCCATATTGGTGAGCGCGCGTCGCGCCATCTATCCCAAGCGCCGCGAAGTAGCAGGTCTGGGCTGCCACGCCGGGAGATGCGACCCGGCGCATAAGCGAAACTTGGGCTTTTCAGCTGGGCGGAAGGCGTGTGTCGCGTTTTTTCTAACCTTCCGTTTTCGCTGTCTCGATCCAATCAAACTTCAAGACCTCATGCAAGTCCGCAATGGCCACACTGAGTGCTGTGCAGGCTGCAGAAGCGAATACATCGGGCAAGTACGCTATTACGTTTGTACAAACCGCGCGCTATATGCTAGAACACGTGTGAGCTGTAATATCTCCGCATTTTTGGCACGTAACCTGTGAAGAAATATACAGCACTGTGTTGGTGCCATATATTAATAAAACACGCAGAACATTGCCCTCTGCACTTTCAGTTTGGACTTGTTTGTCATGGTCACTACAGGGTTGGCCGCGTTTGGCAACCAACTGGCGAGGTCGTATGACTGGGCTTATAGACTGCCTGATTAGCAGACGCCTGCCCTTCACCACCTGCACATTGAAAACAAAATATATGTTATAGTAAGAACGGCTGTAGTTCTTTCCCATGCCATCACTATTGCGAAGATATAAAGTCCTCTCAATATGAAAAATACACCAGGCCAATTGTATCGTGCAACCACTTAAGAATACAACATTCAGAACAGAAGCCTACAGCACTCCAACAAGCAGCATACGAAGCTAAACCTGCACTCAATGGAAAATGAGGAACTACAGTAGTTATAATGCTCAACTACATGTGCAGTCAAAGCCCGTATAACAGGGTGAGCATGACAGATGCAGGTGTTCATGACAGGGCACATATTACCATCCCTACTTTAAGCTGCATCATCAGGGACCCCTTTGTACAATACAACAACCACACCTGCATTAAATTAGCCCCACCAACAGCAGCTACCTGGTATCAGACCTGTTTCGCCTGTGCGAGGCCATATCGGATTGTTGGCGCTCCCTTAGAAAAGAAAACAGTAAAATAAGAAAACTGGCGAGAACGAGCAAAATTTTGTTACAAAATACAACAATAACTAACCACCTTATTTTCCTCGCTATATGAACGGAAAAATCTTGCGCTTTACCCCGCATAACAGCCCGCGCGCAGTTTAGAGCTCAGGAAGCTCAAATGAATTCGTCACGAATGACACCTGCAACACCAGCTCGTAAAGACAGGCGCGCTGCACGAGCACCTTCGGCGACGAGCAGTCGCCTACGTTTTTGTGGACGCATGCTACGTGGCGAGCAGACTTCGGTTTACTTTCATAGCAATAACGCTCACCAGCAGGGCAACATTCTATTGCCTACAACTTGTCGTTCACGCTTAATGGTCATGCCGCGCACCAGCTGCAAGTATCGCTAACCCCAAACTCAACTGTTCCGCTTTACCTTCGGAACTCTGCATGAATGAAAACACGAAAAGGCTTTCTTTTTTGTTATAGCCAATGCGAATCACCGGCACGGGATTCTGCTCTGTGGGCTTGTTGTCCAGAAAGTGCTTGGAGCAAACCTGCGTGTTACACATTTTACGATTGTAGGGCGCAAAGTTGAACGTGGCACCAAAATATACACAGATCGAATACTCACTCGTGCATTTTCACTGGGTTGGTAGTTCTTCCTATTCACTGCAGCTATCCAGCGGTGGCGCAGCTTGGCATTCTTTGTTGCGGATGGAAATCTGTGCAGGCTGAAAACACCGCACCGGCACGATTCCCTACGTGTGTTGTGCTCTTCGCAAACAGCGCTAAGCAACCTGCTCCTTTTGCGCTGGTTGTTTTGGCATCCAAACAAGACGCAATGATGCCCAGATGACTTCTTGTACTTTGGATCCGCGTGAACGGGCACATTTCCGCACTTTGGAGTCCTAGAGCTGACGCTCGCCATGTGTGCCGGTCGCCGGCGAACACACTTTGGCAGCCCAGTACAAAATGGCGCCGGTCGATCGGGCAACCCGGGTGCGAGAGTATGCGTTCGGTTAGTCTGGGTGCGAGGCTGTTGTGTTCTGGTCTATAGGCTTGTTTGTTCATCTTGAATGGCAGTAGTTCAGAGCGTAAAAATGACGAGGACAGAAAAGGAGAGACATCGACCCACGGGGGCCCGCGTGTCAGTGTGCCTCGTCTTGGTACTCGTCTCAACTACGTGCTCACCTACAGCCATTCTTAGGTCAATACCGATGCGTTAACCATTCGGCCACGTTCTACCTATAAGCCAGGTAGGCGGAAAAGCGGTTATACTCAAACGCACATAGTGACAGTCATTGAAAGATAGCCCCGGAAAAGTATGTGAAGTACGCGAAGAATGCTAACGCATTAGAAGCGGCCCATACTCACAAAATTTTTGAGGTGTGGCCAGCTGACGCGTCGAGTTGCTGTCATTACAGAACATTTGTGAGCATAGTTCTATTTTGCCCAGAATCGTGGAAATTTAAACAATCTTTTTTGTCATTCTAGATCGGCGCACCCTTAGTGGCACTTATCCAGGGACCCAACATCGCATCAAAATGCTCGATTGGAGGCCAGCAAAGACCGATTGGCAGATACCTATGGCTCAACATAAGCCTAAAAAAGTTTAACTGAACAGCGGTACCCAGCTAGCCCCTCACCTACAGTGACCCATGTCGGCATGACAGAGGTTCATTAAAAAGCGGCTCATATCGACACATTCGCACATACTGAGCGAATGAGATTGATCCGACGGTTTGTTTCAAAACCTGCTGCTTCAGCACAGCAAAACGATGCTCTAAAATTTGGAACATGGACGGTTCAGTGACCCAGGTCGGTGGGAAAATGGTGACGTACGTACGTATGTACACACACACACACACACACACACACACACACACACACACACACACACACACACACACACACACACACACACACGTACGTACGTACATACATACATACATACATACATACATACATACATACATACATACATACATACATACATACATACATACATACATACATACATACATACATACATACGCCTGCTTGGGTGAAGCACCGTGACCACGAGAACCCATTCTCCTCGGCGTGGTCAGTGAAAGCTGTGCGGAATTGTGTGTAACCCTCCTCCAGTAAGGTGGGTCGACTACGATGGCCTTGGACGCTACGAATCGGCGATGAACTGCCGTTTTTCCCTGACCTAGGCGTCAAGGGAAGACAGAGTGGTTATAAGCAGCAGTTTGTCGGCTGCCAGTGTGCTCGTAAGCAGTGTGCTTTTCTCTCGCAGTCATGCTAGACTGATGTACTGCAACATCCTAATGTAAATGTGCAATGAAATCCTGTACTCCTATCCCGACGAAGAGCCAGGTTCTCACTACCATCTACAACTCCTACTATACATACATACATACATACATACATACATACATACATACATACATACATACATACATACATACATACATACATACATACATACATACATACATACATACATACATACATACATACCGTTACGGATGAGATGTATCTCTTTACAAAATGATCGAGTGCGGGTAGGGACGAGATCGCACGACGTCGGGCCTTTGCGGCACCGCGCGCAGTTCTTCCATCTCGTCTTCGGCAATACATACATACATACATACATACATACATACATACATACATACATACATACATACATACATACATACATACATACATACATACATACATACATACATACATACATACATACATACATACATACATACATACATAAATACATGTTCATGAAGGGCTCTAACAAAGCTAACGCAAAATAAGAGAACGTAGCCCTTGCATCGGAAGTCTTCAGGCAAGGACTAGTCTTATCGCTAGCAAAGGCTGACAACAAGGTATTTTCGATATGGTATGAAATCTGACATTGCTCGTCATTTGTAAAATACAGCCGAAAGCTATGCAGGCGCTCAAGGGAGCACTCGTCAGCTAACTCACTGATAATGACCCATGAAGAAGGAAAATGTATAAGAAATAAATTTACTTCGAAAATATTACACTCAATAAATGTTCTTCTCTTTTATAGAGTGGCCTTCATTTCCCAATGCCTGGCGTTCTGGCACCTGGAATGAAGCTTTACCTGGATATATCGTCGAGAGATAGTAATCCGTGAGTAGCTTCTAGCATGAAAAGGACTAATGAGAAGCCTAATAAATGCTGAATGGTCAGAGTGAAATTTTCGTGCGTATTTTTACCTATAGACATCAACGTAAAGTGTTTCTCGAGAAAGTGTTCGTGGCCTTCCTAATTCCCGCATTTTTTTCCGGAGGCAGTATGAGTGGCAATACAAGTGAATCTTTAACCTGAAGCTATCGTTTCGACAGCGAGACTTCTATTCACCAGGACCCCGACCTAGACAAGTACCCGCGTTTGCTCCAGACTATAGCCTGCCATAGTCTCGCGCTACTAGCAGTCATAGATGCAATGCGTAATCAAGGAGTACAGACCAGTTACGTAAGTACCCCGCAAAATATATATAGAGATCCCACAGCCACCTTATTTCTACGCAAGAAAAGTTGAAAGACACCTATAAAGAAAGTGGCAGACAAGGAGACACAATCTCTCCCATGCTATTGACTGCGTGCTTGAAATAAGTATTCAAGCTATCAAACTCGGAAGGTTTAGGAGTAAGGATCGACGGCGAATAGCTCAGCAACGTTCGGTTTGCCGATGACATTGTTCTATGCAGCAATACTGCCGGCGAGTTAAAAAAATGATTGAGTACCTTAACAGGGAGCGTGTAAGAGAGGGGTTGAAGATTAATATCCAGAAAAACAAATATAATGATAAATAACCGTGCAAGGTCAGAAGAGTTCTAGATCGCAAGTCAGCATCTGGAGTCTGAGAAAGAGAACGTTTACTTAGGTAAACTAATAACCTGAAACCCTGATCATGAGAAGGAAATTCACAGAAAAATAAAAATCAGTTGGGTCGCATACGGCAGACACCTTCAGCTCCTGACTGCAAGCTAACCATTATCATTCAAAAAGAATGTGTACAATCAGTGCATTTTACCTGTGCTCACATATAGGGCAGAGACTTGGAGACTGACGAAGAAGCTTGAGAACAAGTTAACGACCGCGCAACGAGCGATGGAACGAAGAATCCTACGCATAACTTTAAGAGACAGCAAAAGAGTAGGTTTGGATCATAGAGCAAACGGGTATAGACAGTATTCTAATAGACATTAACAGAAAAAATGGCGAGGTATAGGTCACGCAAAGTGCGGATTAGATAACAGTTGGACCATTAGGGTCACAGAATGGGTCCCAAGAGAATGGAAGCGCAGTAGAGGACGGCTGAAGACTAGGTGGTCCGATAAAATGCGGAAATTTGTGGGTGCTAGTTGGAATCGGTTGGCGCAGGACGGGGGCACTTGGTGATCTCAGGGAAAGGCGTTCATATTGCAGTGCACATATAATTGGCTGATGACGGTGATGATGATGATGATGCCCTGCCATGTTCGCCCTTAGTGAATCATGTGTCTGGCGAAGGTTCAATAGTCTGAACTTGGTCTAAAAGCGCAGGTCTATTTTCCTCGGCTACCATTGAAAACTCTTATCTCAACTGTGTGACCACATCGAAACGAAATGCTGTGGAAAAATTTGGAAAATAAGTAGGCGTACTAGCGAAATATTCATCATCATCATCGTCATCAGCCTGGTTACGCCCACTGCAGGGCAATCCCCCCCCATACTTCTCGAACAACCCCGGTCATGTACTATCGTTCGGGGTAACCGAGTACCTAAGGCGCTAGTATACTTGGCTCGAAATTGCGAGCTAATCCCAGGCTCCGGAGATTCACCAGGCCGACCTCTCCTCCTTTCTCTCCATTAAAATCTACTCCTCCTCCTCCGGTCATGTACTAATTGTGGCCATGTCCTCCCTGCAAACTCCTTAATCTCATCCGCCCACCTAACTTTCTGCCGCCCCCTGCTACGCTTCCCTTCCCTTGGAATCCAGTCCATAACCCTTAATGACCATCGGTTATCTTCCCTCCTCATTAGGCGTCCTGCCCATGCCTCCCATTTCTTTTTCTTGATTTCAACTAAGATGACATTAACCAGCGTTTGTTCCTTCACCCAATGTGCTCTTTTCTTATGCCTTAACGTTACACCTATCATTCTTTTTTCCATAGCTCGTTGCGTTGTCCTCAATTTACGTAGAACCCTTTTAGTAAGCCTCCAGGTTTCTGCCCCATACGTGAGTATAGGTAACACACAGCTGTTATAAACTTTTCTTTTTTGGGATAATGGCAACATGTTGTTCATCATCGGAGAATGCCTGCCAAACGCGCCCGAGCCAATATTCAAATGCTCGTACATAGATTGTGTTGCTGGTTCTTTTTTATGTGCCATCATGTCGCGGCATCAGTCAGATTAACAGGTCATTGAACAGAAAAACCTAGGTGGACTTTTTATGGTAGTTGAGAATACAAGTTCAACCTCTCAAAAAGTAGCAGCTTGTACCATTAACGGTTACTTCGGTAAGTTGGCGTACAAGTATACAATGAGCTACCAATATGAAAAATGTAGTTAGAGATATTAAGCTTTGTAGGAAAGCATATTTCTCATCTAACCAAAGCGAATGCTCAAATTACTTGTTGCTGCTGGATTTCTGTTCTTTTCTTTCCGCTTGCGCAATCTTTTTATTAGCTTGTTTTTGTTTTTATTTAGGCAAAATTTCTTCCAGAGTATTGCACGTTCAAATGCACTTTGTATGAGCTTGTGGCCTTTAAATTTTGGCAGTGTATTTTTAAGTCTTACATCATGCCTACACGTGAAGATGTGTTGCACCTGAGCATAGCTTCTGTTTTTTTCTTTCAGAAATAACCTGCATGCATAGTTGATATTGGAATGCCTACCATCTTTTAAGCTATCCATCCAAACAATACTCGGTACATTTTTTTGGGGGGGAGGGTGAGTAAAGTGTTTAACTCTTGAAAAAAACCCTAAATGACCAACTACGCTTGCCCAAATATCAAGGCTCGTATCGTAACGCGGGCTTCGTGATCCTAGCCCATAAAATATAACGTTGAAAAGTTCTCCGAGATATAATGTCAGGGAACTAAAGCCATAGAAATAATCGCGTACTGCACTCATCAGGACGGGGAGAGAAGTCGCGAAGACAGCGATGCCGCCACATTTGGCAGCGGTGACAGCCAGTAGGCACACAACTAATAAAACTAGCTGTGCTGCAGATAGCCTGAGACTCACCGCAAGAAACTGATAGGCTCGAGAAAGAGAGGGAAAAAACATTTATTCGGACCATCGAGGATAAGTGTCCTTTTACTGGAAGCCTGCAAGCGGCTCAGCATTGGAAGCAGATCTGCAGCTATCCACTGCGGAATTAATCCTGAGACTCGCCGCGACGAGCCGCTAAGTGCGAGGTGCCTTTGAATGGAGGTACGCGAAGGGCAGCGCGACGGCATCACGCGGGACCTACCCACAGTGCATCGGCGAGAGTACAAATAGAAGGGGTCCACAGTCAACGGAATATTTGGCGGGTCTAACAGCCAGTAGGCGCATGACTAATAAAAAGGTTGTCCTGCCGATAGCCTGTGACTCGCTGCAAAAACTGCTAGGCACCAGGATGTCCTTCACTGGAAGCCTGCAAGCAGCTCCGCATTGGAAGCAGCTCTACAGCTACCCCTGCGCCATTAACAAGGTGAATTGCCGCGACGAGCCGCTAGATTAAGGTACCCTTCAACGGAGGTTCACGAAAGGCAGCGCATCGGCATCACCCTGAAACTACCAACCGTGCTTAAGAGAATGCACAACAAGAAGCGGTCACTCACAGCGGAACATTTCGGCAGCCGTGACAGCCACTGAGCGCTTGACTAATAAAACTGGTTGTTGTACTGCAGATAGCTTGAGACTCACCGTAAGAAACTGCTAGGCACGAGGATGTCCTTCACTGCAAGCCTGCAAGCGGCGCAGCATTGGAAGCAGCCCTGGAGCTACCCACTGCGCCATTAAAGCATTCACTTGCCCAGACGACCCACTAGGTGCAAGCTGCCCTTCACCGGAGGTTGACGAAATGCAGGGTATCGGGAACACCCGGAAGCTACCAACCGTGCATCAAATAGATTACAAAACGAAGCGGTTGACACTCAACCGTACATTTCGCAGCGGTAGGCGCATGACTAAGAAAACTGGTTGTTGTACTGCAGATAGTGCGAGACTCACCGCAATAACTGCTAGGTACGAATATGTCCTTCAATTGAAGTCTGAAATCGGCGAAGCATTGGAAGCAGCCCTGCAGCTAATCACGGCGCCATTAACCTGTACACTTGCCGCGGCGAGCCGCTATACATGCAAAGTGCCCTTCAGGGAAGGTTCACAAAAGGCAGCATGACGGCATCAAGCCGAATCTACCCACAGTGCATCAGTGAGATTACGGTAGGAGGCGGTCGACACTCAACAGAACATTTGGCAGTGGTGACAGCCAGTCGGCGCAGGACTAATAAAACTGGTTGTTGTACGGAAGATAGCCTGTGCCTCACCGCAAGAAACTGCCGGGCACCAGGGTGTCCTTCACTGCCAGCCTGCAAGCTGCGAAGCATTTGAAGCAGCCCTGCAGCTAACCACTGCGCCACTAACCCGGAGATTTGCCGTGACAAGCCGCTTGGCGCAAGGTGCCCTTCACCGGAAGTTCCAGAGATGCAGCGCTTCGGCATCATCCGGAAGCTACCAACCATGCATCAGCGAGAGTACAAAAGGAAGCGGTCGACACTCAACGGAACATTTACAGTAGTATCAACCAGTAGGCGCAGGACTAATACAACTGGTTGTTGTACTGCAGATAGCCTAAAACTCACCGCAAGAAACTACTAGGCACGATACAATTGCGTATGACCCGCGTAGCGCAGCCACCGAAGAAACAGGCCAGCACGCCTAGTAGCGACGAACTCACATCTTTATTGCCAAAACGCGACTACTGCGGCCCCTTATATATTGCCCGCGAGGCATGGCCCAGCACCAACACAAAAAAGCAGGGCTGTCAGGGGGCGCTGCATTTGAGAAACTTTTAACACTGTGTCACGCCTCCCCTCTTAAGATATATGCTACTGGGAGTACTTGACCAGTGGTTTTCGTGTTCTTGTGCTACGGCGCAACTGTGGAGTGCAAGTTGCAGCCATGACAGGGTTGTCCACGGCACAGTTACTGCCAGATACACTTCCAGCCACTGTTCCTCACGTAGCTCGTCGGGTGCAGCTGGGAGATGTGTGGCTGATTCTCTCTCATGAAGCACATCCGGGACAGCTGCACAATGGATGGGCGGTTTCTCCAGTTGAGGAGAAACTTCTGCTCCAGCAGGACGAAGTGGCGCTGTCTGCGCAAGGCGCAAGTGGTCATTGTTTCGGCTCCATGTCCAACCGTCTTGACAAAGAACCTTGGCCGACGGTGGATTGACGTCTGAAACACTGGCAGGTACCCATGGTGCACCTGTGCGTAAGTTTCTCGCATACACTTTATCTCCTGGTTGGAGTAATGGAGCCTGCCGTGACCCTCTGTGAGCATTCAACTTCTGTTTCAGTTGTTTTAATAGCACCAATGCTTGTAGGCTAGGCCGCAGGATATCCAGAGGAGTCTTGAACATTCTCCCCATTTGGAGCTCACATGGTGGTCGACCAGTTACTACATGTGGGGTTGTCCGATAATGAAATAAAAACATAGAAATTTGTGTCTTGAACTGGCCAGAGCAAGACTTCTTGAGTTTGTTCGTTACAGTCTGTACCACTCGTTCTGCTGCACCGTTGGAATCGGGGTGATACGGTGTTACAAGCATGCGGCGTATTCCGTTTTGAGTTAAGAACTCAATGTACTGTGCACTGGTAAATGCAGGGCCATTGTCAGAAACTATTACGTCAGGGAAGCCATGCTGAGCGAATGCAATTCTCAGGGCAGAAATGGCAGCTTCTGCAGATGTGGATGACACAGGGAAAACTTCTATCCACTTCGACAAAGCATCCACGATGACTAAGAACGTGTGTCCTAGAAATGGTCCCCCAAAATCAATGTGAAGCCGTGACCAGGGTCAGTGCGGAAGCGGCCATGGCATCTGTGGGACCGACTGCGCAACCCGTTGTTGAGCTTGGCACGTAGCGCAGCTTTTCACACCGTAGGCAATGCCATTGTCTATGCCTGGCCACCAGACATGACTCCTGGCAATCATTTTGCTTTTTTTCAATACCAGGGTGACTGGCGTGAGGTACTCCAAGAACCTGGGCCTGCAGTGATTTGGAAATTACTGCTCGTGCCCCCATAGGAGGCAGCCTTCATGGAGAATGAGTTTTGAGCTTCTTGTGTTGAAAGGGTACCACTCTGGCCAAGATGGAAGGCTCTCTCCATTCAATGCAGAATGCACAACGTGACCCAGAACTGGATCGTTCCTGGTGGCTCGTGCCACCATAGCAGGTGAAAGAAGTCGTGGATAGGCCTCCTCCAACATGAAAATCTCGGCAGGGACAGGCAGTGTAGTGCTGTCGAACGGTAGTGGCAATCTGCTAAGAGCATCAGCAGGGCCAAGCTCTCTTCCAGGCTTGTATACAAGTGCTTACTTGTACGCAGATAGCTAGAGAGCCCACCTGGCTAATCTTGAAGATGCTTGCACAGGGACAGGCTTGTTGGCACCCAGCAGTCCGAGGCTTGTGGTCAGTGTATGCTTCAAATGGTATGCCCCACAAGTACTGGTGGAACCGATCTACACCAAACATGAGTGCGAAGGCCACCCTGTCATCATCATCATCATCATCATCACCATCATCATCAGCCTGGTTACGCCCACTGCAGGGCAAAGGCCTCTCCCATACTTCTCCAACAACCCCGGTCATGTACTAATTGTGGCCACCCTGTCAAGTTGACTGTAATTTATTTCTGCTTTCGACAAGCTCCGTGAGGCAAATGCAATGGGATGTTCTCGGCCATCAGCATCTTTGTGGGCCAAAACTGCACTTGTGCCATAAGGTGATGCGTCACAGCTGAGGCACACAGGCGTGTAAGGGCGGAAATGTACGGTAACTGGAACTGAGGCCACCAGGCACTTGCAGGCTGTGAATGCATTTTGCTGATCCTGCCCCCACTCCCATTTCTTTCCATTACAAAGGGGAGAGTGTAGGGGAGAAAGAATTGCAGAAAGATTAGGCAAAAAACGTCGATAAAAATTGACAAGTTCCAAGAAACTCTGAAGTTCTTTGACGTCTTTTGGCACAGGGACATGCAGAATGGCAGCTACCTTGTCGACGTTCGGGGAAAGGCCTTCGTTGCTGATGATGCGCCCAAGATACTCCACTTGTGGCCCGAAGAACTGACACTTTTCGAGTTTCGCTTTGAGGCCAGATTCTTGAAGCTTGCGAAGCACAGCACGAAGGTTGTTGAAATGATTAGCATCATTAGCAGCTGTGACAAGAATATCGTCTGGATAGACGGCCACATGTGGTAGTCCTCTCAGCAAGTTCTCCATGTCACGTTAAAATATAGGCACCCTGCAATGCAGTTTGCGGAATGGACCGTGCCATCTGGCGGCCGAAGCAAGAAGCATGAAGGCGTTCCAGGCGATCGCGTGCGCGCGGAGACCCTTCTTAGGCTGTTGTTCAGCGTGCGCTTTTAGAGCTTCTGTCTTTCGCACCCGAAAGAGAACCTGTGCGCCTGTTCAAGGTCCGATGGCGTCACTGGACTCGTGTGATCAGCCCCCTGCCAAAGCTGTGAAGAAGAAAAGTGGGCGGAGGTACTGCTCTGTAAAAGACTGTCACAGTCATGAAGGGACGCCCGGCGTAAGGCTGTACAGCTTTCCGTCGCAGCCTTGGGAGAAGACGCGCAGGCAAAAATGGATTATCGCTGTGCGACGAGTCAAGTAAGTGAGTTCCTATTGGTAAACGGAAATCGCTGCATACTACGCAAGCATACAAGGACGATGTTCATTTTTCACTTCGCGGCAATCAGTTAACAGATTGTTGGCCAGTGTACGGGGGGTTTTCACGAGGCGGTCACTTATGTTTACTGTTTGGTCAGTTTCTCGGTTTGTACGTCGATAACATTTCAATTGAAATTGCAGGCATCGTACTGAGGAAATAAAAAAAGCGCAGTATAACCTTTCGCAATAGTTTGAGACGCACTGTGCTCAGTCTTGTGGCGTCTGTTTCTTGAGAATGATGATCAAACTGCTCGTAGGCGTGTTCATCGCAAGTAATGAGGAACTGCATGTTCAACGGTAGCCATCCTCCGTATTGGTCGTGCTTTATTTTGTTTCGATGCTACATGCTGTTCGCGGCGGTGTCGTACATGGTTGACTCCGGCGGACAAGAAACGCCAAACGACCTGCGCTGTCATGCGCTTTTCCTGCCCGCCCATTACTTCGCGATTGATCTATGTGGTTTATCCCCACCTGCTGTATTGATACATAATCTGATCTACATTAACCATAACGAGAAGTTATTGCAACACTCAAGCTGGGGAGAAAACAGTGTATGAGGTGCGTCATGTTAGTAATACATAGAGAAATAATTTGTATGTCCAGCGTGTTTTCCTGTTGTTTTAATCGCGACCCTTTCGTTGATTAACCCTACTACACCTGTTGCAGCAGATTCATGGTAATTACTCATGTCTTACTTATTTCAGTTTTGGAGAAACCTCAGATTGGCAGCCTAATCGGGATTCTAGGGTGTGCTAAAAAGATTTCGTGAATGGCGAGAAGAGCACAATTGAAAGCCACCCAGGCTATGCACCTACAATTTTTCGAGTAGTGTACAAGAAGAGGTCCACTTCACCTACTACTAAGCTGACTAGATTTAGTAGGTAAGCGTCTCTCTGATGTCCTATTTGGGTTTTCGTTTGCGCGAGAAGCTGGGATGGTTGAATATGGTCCGTCTTTTCCCATTTAGCTTCGCCATGGACCAATTGGTCTCTACTAATGAATGTGAATGCATGCATGTAGATGTGCCCAGTGCAAAAGACATGTACTGACAAGGTTCAGTGTCATTCAAGCTTCTGTAAAACGTGCAGGTGGAAGCAGCGGCATTCTAGATCGTCTGCTCCTTCTGCTGCCCCTTCATCACCTGCTACTCCTGCGTCAGCCGCTGTCTCTGGATCAGCTCCTCCCCACACAGCCGAGACAGTAGGGACCAGTGGCACCAGCGGCCTTGCGACAGCCGACCTAGCAACTGGTACAAACCTGTTGTACGAGGGGAGCTCGTCAGAGGACTTAGGTCTACTGGCCACTGTTGCTGCTGAGCATTGCACTGCAGTAAATCCATGGTACGCTTCTGAAAATTTTGGAACCTGAAGTTCAATGCCTGCATGTGAACAGCAAAATGTTTTTTGTTCTTATACCATGCTGAGTTGCGCCTCCCCGGGTAGCATAAGCAGCAAATTCACAGTGTTGTACTCTTATTGCTCATTCCCTTCTCATTTTTCAGTGCAAAGATGTGACGTCATATTTCTGGAGAGGCTAATTTGAGAAGTTTGTTTACTGCCAATAAATTTTTGTGTTACGACTGATGACAGTTAGGTGGCCGCTGTAAACTAGCATGTATTTATTCATCTTCACTGCAATTTTACACAGGAAATACAGACTGAAGGGACAAGCACGTCCAGCAAGAATTTCACGGTGTTCATGTGTCTCATCAATGAATCAGGGGCACCAACTCAAGTGAAACATCTTGAGACATGCGACAGCAGTGTGCAACACAAGCCAGAGGTCTGTAGCAGGCGCAGTGGCTCTGCCCACAGAACCAGCTACTTCTCTGGCTATGACAGCGTCGCTAAATCCACAAACGCATTGCAAGACCTATGCAATGTAAGCAAAATAGCGTTTGCAATGCTTCTGAGCCTACTGCAGCCTTCATCACAGCGAAAATGTGATGTCACTGCTGAAAATAGGCTTCTTTTATTTCTTATGAAGTTAAAGCTTGGAATCAGCTACTCATCACGGGCTATTCTTTGTAAGCGAAATGTCAGCATCACGGCACTTGAAGAGTGTTCTAAAGACACTCGCTGTGGCAACCAAACAATGGATTTTTCGTCCCCCATCAAGAGTGATTGAGGCCACGATGCCTGAAAGTTTTGAGGTGCATTATCCTGTACTTTGATTATTTATTGCACTGAAATACGTACAGAGCAGCCGCCAACTGTGCAACAAGAACGAGTCTTGTACTCGAATTACAAAGGGTCATATACACTGAAGTTTTTAGTGGCTGTAACACCAGGAGGGATGATATGCTTTTGTTCAAAAGCCTATGGTAGTAGACTGTCCGATGCCCACGTTACAGTCGATTCTGGGTTCCTAGACCTTGTTCAACCAGGGGATACCATTCTTGCCGATAAGGGATTCCCAGGCATCCAAACAGTTTTACGAAACCAGAATGCTGTCCTAGTTATGCCTCCATTTCTCCATGCCTCTCAGTTTTCACCAGAGGAGGTGCGGGACACATACAATATCGCGAAAGTGCGGATACATGTTGAACAAATGATTCAGAGGATCAAAATCTATAACATCTTTAACAACAAGGTACCAACCGAGCTTATCTCACGTATGAATGATGTCTTTCATGTCTGCTGCGTGCTAGCTAACCTGCAGCTCCCAATAATTAAGCGCAAAGAACAGCCACAGCCATCTGCCATATCCGCATCATGGGCTATTCACTGGCCTCACTCAGGGTTACATGAAACAAAACTAACGATAGTTAGGGGGGAGCCTCAGTCCGCTGTCCAATGTTTCAACAAGAGTAGTTGCCTTGATCTGGACTCACTGGGGTTGCAAAGGTCATCTTGTTGAGATGTTAGCTGGCAGACGGAGCCTTCTAACATTTTTTTCCCATGTTGCTCAGGTTTTGGCTACTGTTTGTCTGCCATTGGTGCTCACTTTGGATTATTTGTTTTTTTTTGTTGGTGATCAATATCCTGAAGCAACTTTAGCTATCAGAAACAACATAACAGAGGGCTTTGGAAAAATGTCACCCATGTGGGGAGCACATAGATACGTCTTCCATTTCACCTCCATCAGTATACTGTATTCGTGGCTGGGGTCAGATTATTGGGTCGGGCATGCCGCTGAATATTTAGTATTTATGGTTTACGGCTTATGGGGTTTAACGTCCCAAAAAAACTCAGGCTATGAAAGATGCCGTAGTGGAGGGCTCCGTATAATTTCGACCACCTGAGGTTCTTTAACGTGCACACCTAGAAATGTGGTACCTCATGGATGTTGGTATCCAAACTTTTTTGCAGTGTTATCATGAACTGCTCCATGTTCAAAGCCTTTGCTTCATGATTGGCCATTAGTACATATATTTAGTTCTTTCCAGGCCTCATAGATGTATATCAACATTAATGCATCCCACATCTCTTCGTAGTGCGTGACAGTAATGCTTGCTTGTTACATCATCAAATGTACCACAAAAAACATGCCGCCACGCCTTATGTTCTCATAGGAAGCTATAAATCATTTCACTGTATTTTGCTTAAATGAAATGCTGGTAGGTCATATGAAAGTTGATTTGCATGCAGCTATTGCCCATTATGAACCACAACACTAGTGCAGACAACTGGGTCATGGAATGTAGCTTTGTGGCATCTGACAGTGAATACTGGCAGAGTTTTTTACTTCTCAATTTGCGTTCATGCATTAGAATTTTACTTTTTGTACATTGTGCGCAATGAAGTGTTCATATTTCTTGCTTGTATTATATTGTATATGTTTGCACCTATACATATTAATGATATGTTTTGTACATATAACTAGAATACCGGAGGGCAAACTTAAGTAATGCGTGAGCTACGCAAAGTGTCAGATGGGGGATATCTGTCGAACACGCATGCATGAAGCCTTGAAACTGTGACACCTCCCAGCACTTCTGCACCTGCTCACTAGTATATGTGTATCAGTCATGTGTTGTAGCTAGAAATGGAAGACTCTGTACTAGAGTGTGGTGGTTTATTTGTTTCTGTGTTTGCATTGTCCTTATATCTGATATGAATTCTTAGTATCCTGCTCTTGATAAAAATGTCTTTTTGCCTGTTTCAAGCAGTTCTATACAATTCCACTACTGTAGAATACAGCTAAATAGCTGCGAAAAGCATGCCGTTCATGTTTTTAGTGCAACTGCTTATGTTACCTTCACATGAAGTGGGAGAACTGGTACTCAATGGTCATGTTTTTCAACTCCCTAATTGTTTTCTACCATTGTCAACTATGTATGAATAAATCTGACATTGAATGTTGCACAGCATGAGTACATAATGTGAACTGTTTGCTTCCGTTACGTGTGGCAAGCAAAGTCTGGCACTACATGCAGATCCCAATGAACACGTTTTATTTTGCTGCAGCAGGCAGACCCCAACTGAAAAAAAAACTTCTCAAGGCCTGGTATCGCCTCTTGCAGAAAGCAGTCATCCCTGCCAACATGAATAGTTAGGTGTTCTTTCTTCGAGTAGACAAAAAAAAACATTTCTTTACATTCAGCAAGTACGTTAAAATTTGCACTTGGGTGTAATATCTGTGCGACTTCTTAAGTTTCGGTTCATTGCAAGTCCACTGAATGTATTCAAGTATGCTCTTCCCTGAGCTGTCGAACATGTCATTTTGCTTGCACTTATGTGGACACTTGATCTCGAGAAGGTATGTTTCTCCAGCCAAACAAAATATACCATCTGGGCTGCTACACAGCCAAGGCTGGTCGGGGTGGATGAGCAGACCGATCTGAAATAATTTGCAATTATGTTACAGTCAGACACAACAGGTTCTCGAGGAATATGTGTCTTGTCAAAGCCTTTCATAATAACGGCCAAGTAAGATACTAGTCTTTCAATCTCTTCAAAGCTTAATGCACGAGCAAGTCTAATGCAACTCAGTTTCACAACGCGCATCGTATTTCAGTGGCACAGGCCAGAGCATCTTTTTAATCATCAATCATTATAAACCAAACATCTGCCCCATGTTGAAGTCTGCAATGCTACAAGGGCTGCCAGTAATCAGGTTTTATTTTTTTGCTTTGACATTTTTTCCCTTCTCAATTGATTATTAATTGCACAGCGCGAAGGCTCGACAAAGTATACACTCACCTCCACAACTTCAACACCTTGTTGACGCTCGAACTCTATCTGAGCCAGGGGCTCAGTGTGAAGACCTGTGGTTGAGTAAAGAATATAAAAATATTGTTTTCATACTGTCATTGTCAGCCATTGAATATAAAGCCCTCAAAACAAGAATGAAAGGAAGTGGAAACCATTGTAAGTATCTGTGCATAGCTTCTTCATTATTTTGTGCTGTGTATTAGACGAAAAAAATTTACAACTGTATACATACCATATGCCGTAGCCTCAAAAGAAAATACCCTCACATGCAAGATGGCCTTCGCAACTTCCTCAGGACTCCGTCGAGCGTGAAGTACTGTGTGCCCAGTAGTGCTGCTGATTCGAAATCTTTTTTCTTTGTGCCACCTAAATCAGAGTTCAGATACCCAAAGTCAGAAACATGAAGTACTCGTGTACCTACTGCAGAGGTGAGCAACAATGTCAGCTGTCACTGTTTCATACCTGACACAGCTTGACTGACCCATGGTCGCCACACACAAATCAGCTAACGACCTACAGGCAATATTTGCATCGTAAAAGGCTTTCTGCTGCTGCGTCATCCCCTCTATGTGGTCTTTTGGTTTAACAATTTGCTTCGCATACGTGCCAAACACTTGCAGCTCGTGTAATACCTTGCAAGGTGCAGAAAGCAGCTGGGTAATTTTTGCAGCTGTAACAACTGCTTGGCTTTCTTCTCTGCTTCAATGGAGTCCAAATCTGCCTCGCTCTTAGCCATCTCTGCCAGTGTTTCAGTGAATGGCGAAAAAATGTCCGCAAAGTACTCCAGGGTGTAAAATGGGAACAGTTCTGCTGGCTTTCAATTCCCTACAAAGAGGCTGTTGTAGTCTGCGAGCAAGAATTGCGAAATTCACTACATATTAGACAATTCAGATGTAGTGGCTGCTCAGTGTGCCGAGCGCAGAACCACATAAAAGTGATGGGAATGCAGGCGACGCGCCCTGCGGTTTGCTCACGAAAGGTGGTAAGGAGGCAGCGATTGAAGACGGTGGTAGGGGACAACGAGAGAGAGCATCGGCGTCGTGGTGTTTCTTTCCAGACTTGTAGGTGACGTCGAAGTCGTATTCTTGTAAACGAAGTATCCCACGGCCGAGACGTCCCGTTAAATTCTTTAGCGTCGCCAACTAACACAAGGCGTGGTGGTCAGTAACGACCGTAAAGTGGCGGCCGCGCAGATAAGGCCGACATTTTTGGATGGACCAAACAACGGCGAGACACTCTTGCTCGGTAATCGCACAATTTTTCTTAGCAGCTGTTAGCGTCTGACTTGCGTATGCAACCACACGTTCTTCAGAATTTTGCTGACGTTGCAGAAGAACAGCACCGATACCGTGTCCGCTGGCGTCAGTATGTAGAAGAGTGGGTGCGGTGGGTGACTGCAGGCAACCAGCCATCACACAGGGTTCGTTGCACTGCTCCCGGATGGCCGTTGTGCTGCTCAGCCTACAGTCGACCGCATATCTTCGCTGCTGGCCTCCGTTGTCGCGATCTCACCACTGGCAACCAGTTGTTGCAAATGGGTCGCAAGCCCCAAGGGTAGCGTTGGCCTGGCGGCGTGGGGCACAGCTGGAAGCATCCGAAGGTCCTGGCAAAGGATGAGTCGACTGCTAAAAGAACAACTTGTTTATTCTAGCATCGCAAAAGAGCGGCCGGTCAGGTCGACCGAAGTGGAGAAACGGGAGACCACGTTACTCGACTGAATAAATCGAAGCTTCTCTCTGGCGTCCGGGGGCAGCTGCTTTTATACTCTCGGAGTCGAGGGCAAGAAGGAACGGCTCGGAAGAGGCGCACGTGCCGGCGGCGCACGGAACACGTCGCGACAAGTCTCCGCCAGGCCGGCGCCGGTCAGACCACCTCGCTTCACAGTTGGGGAGCTACTCTCCCCGGCTGCTCGCTTTGACAAGCGTGGGCACCAACATGCACACACACACACACACACACACACACACACACACACACACACACACACACACACACACACACACACACACACACACACACACACACACACACACACACACACACACACACACACACACACACACACACACACACACACACACACACACACACACACACACACACACACACACACACACACACACACACACACACACACACACACACACACACACACACACACACACACACACACACACACACACACACACACACACACACACACACACACACACACACACACACACACACACACACACACACACACACACACACACACACACACACACACACACACACACACACACACACACACACACACACACACACACACACACACACACACACACACACACACACACACACACACACACACACACACACACACACACACACACACACACACACACACACACACACACACACACACACACACACACACACACACACACACACACACACACACACACAAACACACACACACACGCGCACACACACACACACACACACACACACGAAGACACGTGGCATTGCAACATGCCTGGACGCGCTTAGCAGGAGGCGTTGGGACAGCGCTGAACTGGCCGAAATGTCTGCCGCTGTGATCGAAGCCACGGCGTCCGTTGCATCCGCGCCGGCTATTCCACACGTTGGAGGCGAAACGTAACAGACTGCAGCTCCTTCAATTTATCTACTCAAACATACCTTAGAGACCACTAGAGGCATTACTTAAGGAGGGAGAGTACACTCAAAGATTATACAATAATTAGGATACACATGTGAACACACATACAAAACAGAGTGTAAGAGAAACACTAAAAATACAGTAATGCGTTGTTAAAATTGTACACAGGACAAACGGCATGCCTTTGAACACGAGAGATCAGTGAACAAGAAACTCTTACAAAGTAAAATATAATCAATAGAAACACAGAGCGTGCGGGACATATTTGGCTATAACAAAACAGCAGTTCAGGGATAGTAGGATCGACATTAGGGAGAGTTGGTACTGCTTGAACATCTTCAAGGGGTAGCGCAATGTGACGAAGACAGCCAGGAGGAACAGCGTTGTCGTGTGTGTTCCTGCCTTCTGTCTTCGTTATATTACGCTGCCCCTTCAAGGGATAGTAGCAAAATAATGACCGGGAAATCAAGAAGAAATAACCCGTTTAATTATGTAGAGTCTGAAAAAGGCGTTGTTAGAAGATGCCGCTTATTTTCCTGGTCACTCCCATAAGCAACAACGTTAGAAAGATTGTTCCAAAGGCGAATGGCTCTTGCAATAGCGGAGTAGTTAAATGAATTAGTCTTTCCGTAGATGCGCATGAAAATGAACTGATTGTACAGCCGGTGTGACCTGTAATCGGGAGTTTGAAGAAGGAGAACGGAGGGCGCTGAATTATGGTCATTTTTATGAAATAATGATAGCAGTCTACGCTTCTGTCAAATATAGGAGCCTCCAGTACGTGCACACCACGATCTGCACCAAAGGGGACAGCTCGCGCAAGTTATCTAGCCTTTTCGCCTAGCACTGGACAAGTCCTGGCCATTTTCTGTTCAGGACGCCATTTAGCCCGCCTGCTACATGACCCTAACGTCCACATCACAGTGTCTGCCGACTGACTTGATTTTTTCTTCATTCTCATCCGTCCTCTCATATACCTTGAAAGACTGCACACTGCACGCTTTGCCGTCTTTCTTGCCATGTTTTGCTCTTAGCAATTTCTAATGCAAGCACAAGCGCTTCCAGTGCATGAGCCCTCAAGCAAACGCCGATACGCACATTATTTAAATGCTTAAACGGCTGCAACATAATTGTCACAAAAGCTTTAGAAGCAAAAAATGCCTCGCAGACTGGCCATCAGCAAGTCTGCGAGGCAAATGCCATCAGCCTCTCTACGCCCTACGACACATGTTCGCAAGTGTACAACCACGCGGCCACGCTCTCATTGACTTAACAAAGTAATATTGCCACTGCCAATGCCCAACAGTAAAACCACTATTAGCTCTGAGCCGGGCCACTTCGAAACCATTTTTAAAGCTACAAATATTTAACGTCTCCTTTGGTTGCACGGGCAGAAGTATGTGGCGCGAAAGGACGCTCCGCCTGTCCTGCAAACCCATATATACACGAAACACAATCGCATACACGAAATAAGAGACAAAAAAGAAAGCTAGCCACTTTCTATTTAAAGGCTGAAAAATCTGCAAAGCAATAATAGAAGCAAGCTCGAATGATGCGCACAAAACTTATGTTTTCGTATCCGCCAGGGAGCCCTGGAAAAACACGTCCGTCCGCCACAAACATCATGTATTCGGATGGATGCTTGGATGGATGGATGGATGGATGGATGGATTGATGGATGGATGGATGGATGGATGGATGGATGGATGGATGGATGGATGGATGGATGGATGGATGGATGGATGGATGGATGGATGGATGGATGGATGGATGGAAGGATGGATGGATGGATGGATGGATGGATGGAAGGATGGATGCTATAAGAGTCCCCTCAGGAACGGGGTGATGTGTTGCGCCACCAAGCCCTTCATAATCATCAGCCTCTCTACGCCCACTCCAGGCCAAAGTTCTCTCCCATACTCCTCCTACTACCCTGGTCATGCATTAATTGTGGCCATGTAGTCCCTGCAAACTTTCTAATCTCCTCCGCCCACCTAACTTTCTGCCGCCCCCTGCTACATTTCCGTTCCCTTGAAATCCAGTCCGTAACCTTTAATGACCATCCGTTATCTTCCCTCCTCATTACATGTCATGCCCATGCCCCCCATTTCTTTTTTTTTATTTCAACTAAGATGTCATTAACTCGCGTTCGTTCCCTCACCCAATCTGCTCTTTTCTTATCCCTTAACCTTACACCCATCATTCTTCTTTCCATAGCTCGTTACGTCATGCTCAATTTGAGTAGAACCCTTTTCGTAAGCCACGAGGGTTCTGCCCCGTAGGTGAGTACTGGTAAGACACAGCTGTTATACATTATTCTCTTGAGGTATAATGTCAACGTGCTGTTCATGACCTGAGAATGCCTGACAAACGCACCCCAGGCCATTCTTATTCTTCTGATTATTTCAGTCTCATGAATCGGATCCGCGGTCACTACCTGTCCTAAGTAGATGTATTCTCTTACCACTTCCAGTGCCTCGCTACCTATTTTAAAGTGCTGTTCTCTTCCGAGACTGTTAAAGATTACTTTAGTTTTCTGCAGATAAATAATGCGCTATAAATAACGACACTCAATAAAAACTGGGGTTCACTTTTCCCTGTCTGTGTCGATGCTTCACTTCGGAAAGCTTGGGACGATACATGGAGTCAGAAGTGGGGAAGCCTGCTCCTAACCAATTCCACTAATGGTGGCCAGCTGCTGACGGACGTCTTGGATCACCTACAGCAGTAATGGATAGCGTCAAGCCTCCGGAACCATTGAACAAATCAGGAGACACCGGAATAAGGTGGAAGCTGTTCCAACAAAGGTTCAAACTCTTCTTGGATGCAACGTCACCTGACAAACCAAGGTCGGATGTGACAAAAACTGCACTCCTTCTAAGCGCAGAAGGTGGAAATGCGACAGAGATCGGCAACAACTATTGTTCTTTGGGACGGAAAGCAAACATGACTACAAATTGGTCGTCGCCAACTTGCAGGATTATTTGAGCGAGCAGGAAAGCGAAGTTTACGAAAGCTACGCGTTTCGCACGCGTGTGCAGCAAGAGGTCGAACTTTTCGAACAGTTTCTAGGAGAAGTCAAGAAACAGGCCAGTTTTGGTACCCTAACCAATGACATGGTTCGGGACCAAATCGTTTTGGAAACGAACTCCCCGAAGTTGCGGGAAAAAAATGCTCAGAGAAAAAAAGTTATCCCTGAAAGGTGCTATCGCCTTATGCAAAGCAGCCGAAACCTCAGCTCGCCAAAACGAGATATGATCTAGGACAAAGGAAGCACCTGAAGTCGACTAAGTAACTGCGAGCAGAAGGGTGGCACATCAGCCAGCAAGGTGCGCCCGTTGCGACCGAATGCATCCCCCAAGGCGTTGCCCGGCGTACGGCAAGGCTTGTCGTTTGTGGAACAAGCCGAATCAGTTTGCCGCGTGTAGCAGAGGGAGAGCTAATATTGGCGAAGTGCAGGAGGAAACGATGATTTAGACGTCTTGGATGTAGCCGTAAACGCTGTTTCTACTGGACGCGGCTGGCTTGTGAAAGCCCCAACAGGTAGAAGGAACGTCACATTCAAGGTTGACACTGGATCCCAAGCGAACCTCGTGCCTCTACCAGTTTATCGCAAGGTAAATGTCGGTACGCTTCAGTCAAACGGTGCGGCGCTGCGCTCGAACAAGGGCGGAATTATCAAGCACGACGCCAATGGTCAAGTTCTCGGCACCCCTCGTCATTGGTTACCGGCAGGAAAATGCACAGTTCTTCGTGGTGAAAAAGACCATCAGGCAATTCTGGGGTTAGAGGCCAGCGAACGCTTTGGTTTAATTCAGCGGAACGTTGACACTGTAGCCACAGCCACCTCCGAAGAAACGGCCCGGCAGTTCTCCAACCTATTTAACGGAACTGGACGCCTTCATCGGGAATACAAAATTGTGCTTCGCGAAGATGCAACGCCCATCGTCCAGCCAGCGCGAAGAGTGCTGCTGTCTCTTCAGCAGCCGCTGGGTGCAGAATTGGACCGGATGGAACGAGCGGGGATCGTGCGGAAGATGAGCAGCCTAACAGACTGGGTAAGTTCATTAGTCATCGTGCGCAAAAAAGACCGCAAGCTAAGGATATGTCTTGACCCAACGAAAACTAATCACAGCTTAAAACGTGAACACTATCAGATGTCTCGTCGAGAGGATATAGAGGCGGAACTAATAGGGGCTAAATTTTTCTCACGTTTAGATGCCCTCAATGCCGGATTCCATCAAATTTCGATGGATGAGCATTCATAGAAAATATGCACGTTCGCGACGCCATTTGGCCGATATTGTTTATTGCGGCTTCCTCTTGGTATTTCCTCAGCCAGCGAAGTGTTCCACAAAGCCCTAAATGAGATCTTTGAGGGCCTTCCAGATGTGCCCGTCTTTGTGGACGACGTTTTGGTTGAGGCGCGATCGGGGGGCAGCACAACCAGAAAACAGAAAACCAGAAAACAAGCAGGTAATACAAAGGATGCTTGGGACTATCAACTATTTCGGCAAATATGTTCCAGGCTTGGCGCAGCGGACTGTGCTGTTAAGGTCGCTCCTCAGGCATTACGTACGCTTTGAATGGACGCAAAACATGAAACAGAGTGACGGGATATTTGCGAAACTCTCAGCCCAGCACCGCTGCTAGCGATTTTTCACCCGAACCTTGGCGTAAAGGTGACGTCAGCTGCCTCGCAATACGGCATTGGTTCAGCTTTGTGCACAGACGTGATAACGGATGGTGACCGGTAGCCTATGGGTCGAAATCTTTAAAGGAGACGCAACAGCGCAGTGTTTTTGGTTGTGAACGGTTTCATCATTTCGTGTACGGCTGCCCGGTGACACTTGAAAACGATCACCGGCCTCTCATCGGCATTGGAAAAAAGGCGATATGTGATATGCCACCACCAGTGCAGCGTTTCGTTCTCAGGCTTTTAAAGTACGATTAGACACTCGTGTTAATTTCCGGCAAACAGATGGCGCTGGCGGACATGCTGTCAAGGGCAGCCGCTCCTGGAGACGCCACTGCCCCGTACACTACCGACGTTGAAGTCCACGCCGTCTCCATGGTGTCGTTACTCGTCAGCGAAAGAACTGCCCTAGGCCTCGCACGTGAGTCCGCATGCGACCCGTACCTGACGATAGTTTTACAATAGGTAAAGGGCGGACAGGCTGTGGAAGGACCTCCCGTGTCGGCGCCCTCTGAGATTTTAGTCGTGAATGGTACACTTACAGGCGGATAAAGGTTGTAATTCACACAGGAATGTGGGCTGAAATTTTGAATAGAATTCACGCAGTGCACCTAGGTATAGGAAATTTCAAATGACGAACACGACAGTTGGTCTTCTGGCAAAACATCAATTCGGATATCGGAGCGCTAATACAAAAGCGTGCTATTTTGCAAAAAGCATGCATACAACCAGCCAGCTGAGCCGCTAATGCATCGATCAAGCACTTCATAGCCTTGTTTGCGTGTTGGAGTTGACATCTTTCAAAACCGCGGCATGTACTACCTGTGTGCTTACGATTCGACGTCTAACTTTCCAGAAGTCGACCAGCTGCGTGACCTATCAACCAACTCCGTGACGGGGAGGCCTGGAGCGATGTTCTGACGATACGGCATCCCAACAGACGTGTGCACTGACAATTTCCAATGTCCCCAATTTTCCAGTCAAGAGTTTGCCCGTTTCGCTAAGCTATGTAACTTTCAGCACGTGACTTCTAGTCCCCTGTTTCCGCGCTCAAACGGACTAGCAGAAAAAGGTCTGCAAGTGGTGAAAAGGATATTGAAAAAGTGCACCGAAGCAACCGAAGACTTCTGCCTTGGTTTGCTTAGTTACAGATCCATCCTCTTCGAAGACGGCCGTCCCCTGGTGAACTGCTTCAAGGAAGGCGTTTGCGCAGACCTCTAGCGGACTTCACACCGCAATCAGTAGTTCATACAACGAAGCACAAGCAAACAAATTGAAGGCATCATGCCTTGCCCTCCCCCTCAACATAATGACGTCGTGCGAGTCAAGCGAACGTCGTGGTCAGAGAAAGTCAAGGTGATGGCAACAGCAGGACCACGCTCCCACTATGTCCGCACACCGGGCCACAAGACACTACGCCGAAACCGCCCCAACACTTGATGGCCACGAAAAAAAGCTTCAATCCCCTCATGGCAGCAAGCCAGTCAGACGACGAACAAGATACCACGTCGTCTGATAGCACAAATGCTCCACCAGCTGCGTCTCCACTGGCGTGCGTGGAAAAAGAGAGACAACAAATCCCGCCTCCAACGCTTCCTAGGAGATCGCAAAGGCAATCCAGGCCACCGGAATGTCTGGCCTATGAATCCAAATTCAAGCAAGTCAGCTACAGGCCCTGAATTGACCCAGACGTCTGTAAGAAGGGAAGATGTATCGCATCGCACGCATGCGCAACAGAAGTGGGCGCAAGCCGTCATCACGCAGCTGTCAGATGTACAATAGCGCACTCCCCCTCTTACGGACTGAGTGCGCTATAAATACCGACACTCAAATAAAAGCTGGGTTTCACTGTTCACTGACTGTGTCGATGCTTCACTGCTAAAAGCTCGGGACCATACATCTACGTGTGATACAGACACCGAAGCCTGTGTCCTCTCTGTCTTTCAACTGCTCTATGTCGCGGACGAGCAGCGCCGTGATCGGTCCTTGCGTATCATCATTGACCGCCTAAAATCGTCACTTGCCCACAGTTCCCTTCACTCATTCACACTTCAAGATCGCGTACTGTACTGCCACAACGTTCACCCCGACGGCCCTCCATTACTCCTTGTGATCCCAAAACACCTTCGCCCTGCTGTTCTCCATGAACTTCATGACCTCCCCACTGCCGGTCACCTGGGTGTGTCACGTACCTACGACCGGATCCGCCGACGCTTCGTTTGGACAGGGTTTGCTCGCTTCGTTCGAAGATACGTGGCTGCGTGTGAGAAATGCCAGCGACGCAAGACACCATCGAGGCTCCCTGCTGAGTATCTTCAACCACTCGACATTCCCGCGGAACCATTCTTTCGGGTTAGTTTGGACTTGGCCCTTTTCCTCTTTCTGCCTCTGGAAACAGTTGGATCGCTGTAGCCATGGATTACGCCACGCGCTACGCCACCGCGCGAGCGCTTCCTACAAGCTGCGCTACAGATGTCACCGATTTTCTTCTACGTGACGGGATTTTATTACATAGAGCTCCGCGACAACTTCTCACAGACCATGGCCTGACATTCCTATCAAAAATTATCGCGGACATCCTGAAGTCCTGTGCCACGAGGCACAAACTATCCGCGTCATACCATCCCCAAACAAATGGCCTCACGGAGCGTCTCAATCGCACTCTCACAGACAGGCTCGCGAAATATGCCTCTTCAGACCACACTGACTGGGACCTCACTCTACCGTTTGTCACATTTGCTTATAATTCCTCGCGCCACAACACAGCCGCTTGTTCCCCATTGCTCCTTCTCTTCCGCCGAGAACAAGCACTGCCCCTAGACGCAACCCTTCCTGTTCACGTGGCCCGGACGAGTTAATATGCACTTGATGCCATCGCCCGCTGTACCCACGCAAGGAAAAGTGCATTTGACCGCCTTCTGAAATCCACAGAAAGTCATAAGCATTTGTACGACCGACAACACCAAGACGTGCACTTCCCGCCTGGTTCTTTGGTGATTCTTTGGGCTCCGTCGCGTAAGGCCGGCCTGTCAGAAAAAGTGCTGCCTCGTTGCGCCGTGACTTCCGTCACTTATGAGATTGCCCCTGACTCCCCATCTCCTTCCCAGTCCAGCGATACTGTGCACTTTACACGACTGAAGCAGTATCAGCCTCCCCCTTATAACATTTAGACGCTCCGGGACGTCGCTTCTGCCGCCGGGGGATTATGCTACACGCGTTTGGTATTTGGCTGTTTGAACGAGATGCGTGGGCGCCATCAGTCGAGAAAAGAGCAAGAATAACGAACTGGGCTCGCGCTGTGAATCTAACCGGTCAGCGCTGCAACCTATGTCGTAAATATAACCTGTAAATAGATCCTCGTCTTCATGACTCATCCTTCGCGTAACAATATTCTTTGTCGCCATGTTGCTCACCATATAGGTCGCATACTTGCTGGTAAGCTTCGTAGTTCTTTTCCTCCAGTATGAATCAATATTTTTCTGTACAAATACCTGAAAACTCTCCCAGCTCAATTACTTTCTGGCATATACCACAGTGGCTGTTCATAATCAATTTTACTTTGAGCTTCTCTCATTTCAAAGCTTGTCCAGCCCATATCACCGTGCACATCTTCATCTGTAGTCTTCTCGTGAGCGCCCGAAGCGAGGCGTCCCACTGACCTTTGGTTGCCATAGAGTTCTGGTTTTACCCCTGATTTCAAGCAAACAAGCGCATTTCGAAAAGTAAGTCTTTCAACTATTACACCCTTCCACACACCCCGGAGCGTCTGGTAACTATTGCATCCCCATACCGCTCTGTGCTTCAATATGGCTGCATTTCTCTTTCTCTTTGCTGTTAGTTTTTCCTGTCTTTCTAGATATCCATTGTCTTCGTTTATCCATATACCAAGGCATTTATATTCTTTTACAAGATGTGCTTCCTAGCCCTGAACTGACACTGTCTGTTCACTGTTTTCGTAGAAGAGAAAACATGTAATTGTACCATTCAGGTCGTTGCTCTTGAGGTCGAATGGGTGGTGTCCTCATACCAGGAATCCATTGGCAGTGGCTGCACGACGTACTTGCTGGACGGGAGCTTCTTGTCCTGTCAGAATATCGCCGGTCAGCTGCACCTCCCGCTTTCATTAAAAACACTTGATTTTTAACGCTACATTTCAGACCTAAATTCTCGCCTTGCTGCCTACAGATAAATAACATACATTGCATATCACTTTGCTTGTCCTCCACATGTCCTCCGCATGAAACAAACCTGGAAGCTGCTGCTCTACCACTGTACCCACCTGTTTGTGTGAGAGTATAAACCCGATATTACTTCCTTCTAGTGTCCTCTCCATCCTCACCATGTACATCACAAACATCAGTGGGGATAAGGCCACCCATAGCGCAGTTCCTTGTAGATGTCAACGTTCTCCTCTATTCTCGTCCCTTCTCTTTCAACGCAAACGGTATTTTCAAGGTAAATCTCTATCGAAAAGTGTAATCCATCGTCGTCCAAGCCTTCCCTTTCCAGGAAATTCCACTAAATGTTGCTACGTTGTCATACACAACTGTAATGTCTAAAAAGGCCACATGTAACGGTATGCTTTCTGCCGTAGATATTTCAGTAGACTGAGTAAGGGTAAATCAGTTTTCATGCAGATGCCTACGTATTTTGGAAGCCATTCTTACGTTCTGCCCAGAATGCCATTATTCTCTAGCCTTAACTGCAGTTTTCATTTAATCGCCTCCATTACAATCCTGTATACTACCACTCTGGTCAGCAGTCTACATGAGTGAATTCTATCTTTCTCTCCCTTATATATCTAAATTAAGTCGATTCTACTTTACCACCAAGTGTCTGGTATTCGCCTACATTTTAAACTTTTTTATATTGCTTTTAACAGAGCTCCCTCACTTTTCGGTTCTAGTTTATTAATCAGCCTCATGAGAACCTCGTTAGCCTTGTGGCTGCGCGCTTCGGAATTTTCTTTTCGGCTGTCTACCAGATGAAATTTCTCAGCACCAGCTCCTTTTCTATTCATTTTCTTCTTATGCTCTTGTTTTCCTCAAAACCTCGCCATTGCCTTGGAAAGATTCGGCTGATATTTTTTCGTATGGAATTTAATGCCGCGTCCACTTCCAGTTCGTTTCCGTCTTCATCGAGGATAGTTCTTGTATTGTTCGAGACGTCTTGCCTAATAAGTTTATGTGGTTCCAAAATATTCAAGGTGCGACCTTCTTTTTCTCACGTATTGACAACAAACGTTCACTTTCACCATTTCTCTTTGCTTACACCACTGTTTGAACTATACATTTTTCGCTCCGTATATTTCCCATTAACTGGCTTCTTCATCCTGCGGCAACTGCGCTTTTTTTTTGCCTGCTTGGGCTCTCATGACGCTTTCTGTCGTTCAGCGAGCGGTTCTTGTATCCCCCTGTTCTACCAGACTTTCGGGGTTTTTTTTTTCTTTCTTTCCTTCCCAACGAGCATGCTGCTTCTCTTTCCGTATTTCTGTCGTTATTACACTAAGAAGCTCACTATATTCCCACTCATTTCTTGGCCATTCGCCAAGTTCTCCCATTCTTGTGATTATACTTACTTGTTCAATGTTGAAATTTCCACAGGCTATTTTAAGCTCCTTGCGCTCTTTCCCAACTACGCATCCCATTTTCAAAATGATGCGGTTATGGTCACTCCCTATGCTGCTATACCCTTCCTCGTCAATGAACATTTCTCTTAACTCATCATGTTTGCCTTCAGTCATCAGGCTGTAGTCGATGATCGATTTCCGATTCCCTACTTCCCACGTGATCTGCCCTTCACACTCAGGCCCTCTTCTCGTGATAACGAGGTCATGTTGCTCACACAGATCTCGCATTGATTTCCCGTCGTTGTCGGTATAGCCATCTAGATCATCTATGCGGTCATTCATGTCACCTTATAGGATAATTTTGGTACCATTCAAGAAACCCTTAATATCGGCACTTATACCTTCGACTAACTCTTGATTCTACCTTGTGCATTTATTTCTCGTCTAAAAATACATTACCCGCAGCCAAGTTTCCTATCCACTGATTGTATCTGATAACCAAATATACTCTTGACATTTTGAATTTACTCTTTTCCATTAGACGAACGAATGAACGAGCATTCCGACGCCTCCTCTCTTTCTGATTTGGTTCTGTTGCACCCTTCAAACCATAGTCCTCCTAACGTGCGTTTCTGTTACTGCATACACCTCTATTTGTTTTCTATTTAACTGCTCCTCCATCTCTACCCACTTTTCCTTTCTTCTGTCGCCCTGCATTTTTACGGGGAGCTCTCTTTCTTGTTTTCCTCCTTCTTCACTTATTGACGGCGATG
This sequence comes from Dermacentor variabilis, assembly GCF_050947875.1. Classification (NCBI taxonomy): domain Eukaryota; kingdom Metazoa; phylum Arthropoda; class Arachnida; order Ixodida; family Ixodidae; genus Dermacentor; species Dermacentor variabilis. The sequence continues at coordinate 19,538,426 of NC_134576.1, forward strand.
CTAATCCGAGGTTTCCCTAGGGTATCTTCTTTATTACTACCTACATTGGCCTCCTGATCGCCTGTGGGCCCCCAATAAAGCAACTGCACGACCAGGAAGTCGCCAGCCCACTTCTCTTCCAAGCCCATTATTGAAGTAGATCCCGTCTCGTTGCAAACTACCACACCTTCTCAATTCCCTATTTACTTCGACAACCTCAAAACATTTCCCGCGGCTCATCCTCCGTTTGAACTCATTATCAGCTACTACGGGTCTTTGTATGTTACTCTCATGTAAAGGCACCTCAACATCATGATCTACACCTGAGGGGAGAGCTCGCGCCAGTCGTCTACCCCCTTCGCCAAGCCATGGGCTAGTCCTGTCCCTTTCTTTTGAGGGCATCATTTAGCCTACATCCTACAAGGTTGCACACGTAGGTATTTTCGGCGAGCTGTGCTTTTGCTTGCTCCATGACAGAACCCAGTGTCCGCCCTGAAAATATCCCTACCGCTGCTCTTTTATTGCTTTTCACCCTTTCCACAATTTCTTCTGAGCACCTAGCCCGGTTTTAGTCATGGGCGCTAATCACCATTTCACTCTCTCATACCTCTCCCTCCTTCCCTTTGTCCTCTTCCGCATTGAGTCCTGCGTTGAGTCCCCAAGGCAGGTGCCGCTCTTTCCAGCTACCCCCTCCTCACATTAATAGCATTCCACGTGCTTTTCTGACACTCCCTCTCCTGTCACGTAGGGTGAATCCGTTCCATTGTAACGATCATTCTCATTCACCATGGCGGCGCTGTTCAGCTTTTCCCCGGCTGCTTGAAGTATTTTCCCCCTACGTTCCGTGCATCACGCTCCATATATAGCTCATTTTCGAGCTCCTCGAAGTGTTTCACAAGTTCATGCTCAAAATCCTCCATTTTCTAGACACTAGCGTCTACATAACTGTGTCTGCCGACTGATTTGATTTCTCTTCATTCTCATTCGTCCTCTCGTCTACCTTGAAAGACCGCCCGCACACTGCACGCTTTGCCGTATTTCTTGCCATATGCTGCTCTTAGCATTTTCTAATGCAAGCACCAGCGCTTCCAGAGCATAAGCCCTCTCTCTAGCAAAAGCCGATACGCACAGTATTTAAATCCCTAAAATGCTACAAAGTAGTTGTCCCGAAAGATTATAAGCAAATAAATGTCGCGCAGACTTAGCTACGACACATGTTCGCAGGTGTACAACCACGCGGCCACGCTGTCATTGACTTAACAAAGCGATATTCCCAATACCAATGCACAACAGTACAACCACTATTAGCTCTGAGTTGGCTACTTCGAAACCATTTTTTAAGCCTATAAAGGTTTACCGTCCCCTTCGGTTGCACATACAGAAGCATGTGGTGCGAAAGGACGCTCCTTATGTCCTGCAAAACCAAATGTACACGAAACACAATCGCATACACGAGAAAAGAGAAAAAAAGAAAGCTACCCACTTATTATAATAAAGCTAACAAAATCTGCGAATCAAGAGCAGAAGCAAGCTTAAATCATGCAGAAAAAAACTTATGATTTAGTCGCCACCACGGAGCCCTGGAAAAACTCGTCCGTCGGCCACAAATATCACAACTACCCCCGCTTCCGTTATGAATAGCGCCATCTGTCGGGCGCCCGGTAATTTACATGCATAAAAAATTATATTCTGAGGTTTTACGTGCCAAAACCAATTTCTGATTATGAGGCACGCCGTAGTTGAGCACTCCAGAAATTTCGACCACCTGGGGTTCTTTAACGTGCACCTAAATAAGTACACGGGTGTTTTCGCATTTCGCCTCCATCTAAATGCGGCCGCCGTGGCAGGGATTCAATCCCGCGACCTCGCGCTTAGCAGCCCAACACCATAGCCACTGAGCAACCACGGCGGGTGTTCCATGCGCTGCCGCTTCTTACTTTCGTATCACTGTGGAAGGTACAGTTTCCCTTCTCTAATGTTGGTTGTTTATTCTATGGCGGAGACCTTAAGAAGCAGCTTGCGCTTGGGTGCTCCTATCTAAATACATTTAAAAAGAGAATCCGTTTTTCTCGGCAAGCACTGCATCAAATTCGGCGAGATTAGTTGCATGTCAAAGAAAATCCTAGATTGTAGTGGCTGTTTTTCCCTCATTTTTTATTTAGACTGAATTTTTGATGAAATAGTGATGAATAATAATGATGAAATTCCGCAAACAGAACTACCAAGTTTACAACTGCGTAAATCGGCAATGAAAATTGACATCAAAGCTGTGTAAATACTAACTACTAGTATGTCTAAAGCGGACAATATTGATATGTTACACATGAATCTCAATAGATTTAGTAATACTGAAATGCAGCTTTTGCAGAACCCTCGTACACAACGTAACGAATTACAGAACCCCGATATCTGTTCTTGATGCAGCACTATTTTTGTTTTGTAAACTTCTTACTTCTACTTTTTCCAAACATTAGAATTTTTCAATATTTTTCAACCCAAGAGTAAGTGACAGTATGAGCAGCCAGAGACGAAAAATGCCAGGCACTAAGCGACATTTCTCCAGCTGGTGCGGGATATTTGACTTCGCCATCTCCTTCGCCGTTTTGCTGGGCACGCAACGCTGAATGTTCGCTGGCTCAAAACATCAGGTGGCATTATTCCCCCTCCCTATGAAGCATCGACTCGATGCTCAAACACAAGACGCACATGGAAAGTACGCACATTGGGTACGAAAAATAAAGGGGGAAGCGTGCTAGCACACATAGGGGCATGCACACGAAGCAAAAAAAAATAAAATAAAAATGGGTTCTGTCGTCGGGAACAAAAAAGAAAAAAAACTTCGCAGTTCTTTGGAGGACGACGCGACGACAGCAAAAAAAAAACAAAAGTTAGTTTCACCAGTAGATTTAACATCACCGTAAAAAATGCGGCTTGAGGCGGACGACATGTAGTCTCTGCGTGTGCTAAACGGCGCTTGGGGGATGGTAGGTCTCCGTCTGGAACCACTTCATAGTTCACGTCGCTTACACTCCTTAGTACTGCGTATGGTCCGAAGTACTTGCTCAGGAGTTTCTAGCTGAGGCCTCACCGTATAATGGGGGTCCAAACCCAAACTTGGTCACCAGGCTCATAGGTAACTTGTCGATGGTGAAGATTGTACCTTATGACATATGTACGCTGTTGCTCTCTTATGCGGACACGGGCCAATTGACGTGCTTCCTCGGCACGCTGAATGTACTCCTCGACGTCAGGAGCTACCTCGTCGAGCTGATCGATGTCTTCATATGGAATCATGGCGTCTAGCATAGTTTGAACATCTCGACCATAAACGAGGCAAAACGGCGTAAATCGTGTAGTTTCCTGTGTGGCAGTGTTGTACGCAAACGTTACGTACGGCAGGATTTCGTCCCACATTTTGTGCTGCACATCCACATACATAGAGAGCATGCCTGCGAGTGTTTTGTTTAGTCTTTCTGTCAAGCCGTTAGTCTGAGAGTGGTATGCAGTGGTCCTTCGAAGACTCGTGTAACTCAACTTGAAGATGTCGTCCAGAAGCTTCGCCGTAAATGCCGTCCCTCTGTCAGTGAAGATGAATGATGGTGCGCCATGCCGAAGCACAATGTGATGCATAAAAAACTGGGCAATTTCAGACGCTGGCCCTCGTAGTAGTGCCTTCATCTTAGCGTAACGCGTCAAGTAATCGATGGCGACAATGATCCACTTATTGCCGGGGGAAGACAAGGGAAATGGTCCAAGAAGGTCCATTCCAACGCGGAGGGTCGATGTGTCGTAGAAGGCCTGCAGGCTTCAAGGGTGGTGACTTTCGGCGCTGGCATTCACGGCATCCTTTCACGTAGCGTTCGACGCAAGCAGTAAGTCTAGGCCAGAAGTACAGTTGCCGTACCCTGTCTAGAGTCCTTGAGTAGGCCAAGTGTCCATATGTCGGTTCGTCGTGGCAGGCTAATAGGATGTCGTCGCGAAGGGCTTGAGGCACTACTAGAAGATGTGGTTTGTCGCCGCACCTGTCTAACTTTTGTACAAGATGCCCTCTCGAAGGCAAAATGATGACAACCGTCGCGAAAGTGGGCGAGCAATGGGCGCGATGCCGCCTTCTAAGTGATCAATGATGGGCCTTAACTCAGCGTCCGATCGTTCTTTAGCGAGCAGGTCCGGTCTGCTGAGGCCTCCCAGGAAGGCGCTGTCGTCTTCCTCGTCAGGATTCTGAGATTCAACAGGTGCTCTTGATAGCGTGTCAGCATCTTCATGTTTCGTACCTGACTCGTATACGATGGTGATGTTAAATTCCTGGAGTCGCAGACTCCAACGTGCCAATCGTCCAGAAGGGTCTCGGAGGTTGGTCAACCAGCACAATGCCTGATTATTGGTCACAACTTTAAATGACTGCCTGTAGAGATACTGCCCAAACTTTGTAGTAGCCCAAATAACCACGAGGCACTTCTTCTCCGTGGTGGAATAATGGGAATCTGCCCGTGACAGAGTGCGGCTCGCGTAGGCGATAACTCGTTCAGTTCCGTCTTGCCGTTGCACCAGGATAGCTCCGAGACCGATATTGCTGGCGTCAGTGCGTACTTCTGTGTCAGCGTCCTCATCAATATGACCGAGCACGGGAGGAAAAGACAATCGACGTTGTAGCTCCGAAAAGGCAGTCTGTTCATCAGTCCATAGGAATGGCAGATCGTCACGTGTAAGGTCAAATAGCGGCTCTGCAATCTTCGAAAAAGTTTCAATGAAGCGTCCATAATAGGCAGACAAGCCCAAAAACCATCGGACACTTTTCTTGTCGGTTGGAGTGGGAAAAGCAGCTACGGCAGCAGTCTTCTCGGGATCGGGCAGAACACCTGCCGCGCTCACTACGTCATCATGGAACTTCAGTTTCTCGTAACTGAAATGGAATTTCTCTGGCTTGAGTGTAAGGTCAGCCGATCGAACGGCTTCGAGTACATTCCGAAGGCGTCGAAGGTGCTCGTCAAAAGTCTCCGAAACGATAACGACATCATCGAGATAGACGAGGCAGCTTTTCCATTTGAGTTCAGCGAGAACTGTATCCATCATTCGCTGGAATGTGGCACGCGCGGAACAGAGGTCGAAAGGGAGTACTCTAAATTCGTAAAGGCCGTCCGGAGACCCAAACGCAGTTTTCTCGCGGTCCCGCTCATCTACTTCAATTTTCCAGTAGCCACTTTTCAGATCGATAGCGGAGGAATACTTCACGCGCCTCAGTCTATCCAGAGAATCGTCGACACGAGGCAACGGGTACACGTCTTTCTTTTTGACGTTGTTTACCTTCCGGTAGTCAACACAAAACCGAAGCGTGCCATCTTTCTTTTTCACAAGAACGACTGGCGATGACCAGGGACTGCATGAAGGCTGTATTACGCCGTCTTGAAGCATTTCCTTCACCTGCGTTTGAATCACATGTCGTTCGGTCGGGGAAACAAGATAAGGCTGTTGCCGTATGGGGGGCACGTCGTCATAGGTGATAATACGGTGTTTCGTAATCGACGTTTGACGTATCTTCGACGACCGTGCAAAGCAAGAGTGGAACTCGAGCAACAGCTCTCGCAGGGGTTGTTTGTTCTCTTCGGGAAGCGTTGGACTAATGTCGACGTTGCGTATAGGTGCTTCAGCATTGTCAATTGCCTCGAAAACAAAACACTCAGTGATATCGGCGATCGGGTCGGCGTAGGCGATGACTGTACCGGGCAAAAGGTGCCGGTGTTCGTAGCTGAATTCGTGACAAGAACCTCACGGTGACCATCATGGAGATCAATAAGGCTTCTTGCTACGCAAACACCTTGAGAAAGCAGGAGACAGTGATTTCTTTCTGCGACCGCTTCACCGTGTAAGAGTCTGTCACATGCCACCTGAACCACGACACTTGCACGTGGTGGTAATGTGACAGCGTCGTCGATGACACGAAGAAATGCTCGAGGGTGGATGGTGTTGGTTGTCGCTGCGGCGCTCTTTCTCGAGGAAGTGACGAAGCGTTGTCGAATGTCGATGATAGCTCCGTGCTCCCTGAGAAATTCCATGCCGATGATTAGGTCTCGAGAACACTTAGGGAGAATGCTCAAGCTGGCAAGAAACCTAGAGCCGCGAATCTGTATTCTTACCGTGCACATGCCGAGTGAGGTGACGATGTGCCCGCCAGCTGTACGAACTGGCGTTTGATTCCAAGGCGTCGTCACTTTCTTCAGAAGGGTGGCCAGCTTTCGATACCGATACCGACGATACATCGTCGATGTATCGTCGGTCCGCGTACGCGTCAGTAGGGGTCCCTGAGCATATACAGACGGAGCGGCCTCGCCCCGAATGCCGCTGTGGTTAGTTTTCCCGGCGCGGGCTGGGCGACCGACCCCGCACCACGCTCGAATACGTACTGCAAGTCGGAGAAAACCGCCGCGGCGAAGGGGAGCATGACTGCTGTCGAGTTGATGGGGATCCGCACTGCTGGAGAACGTATTGTTCAATTTCAGAAGGACGCTGGCCGAACCTAGGTCGCGGCGAGTTTGCTGAAAATCCACGTAGTTCGAGCTCTCGGTAGGAGCAGTGTCGGTAGACGTGCTCAGATTCGCCACAGTGAAAGCAAAGGGGACGGTGATCAGGTGCCCGCGACACGTCTGAATTCCTTGGGGCCTGTCGGTGGTCCTGGTAATACAAGGCCGTCTGGAAGGCTGTAGCATGTCCGGGCACGCGGTGCGAAGCGGGGATGGAGGTGGGGCAGGTTGCCTCAAAGCTTGCGAGTACGACATACGGGAGCTGTCAGTTCTTAGCGGTCGAACTTCTGCGTTGAAGGGTGGTTCTCTTAGCGTTTGCTGGACTTCGTCACGGAGAACGCTGGACAAGGAGTTAAGCGTCGGCTGTGAGGGTACCGACAGCTTCTGGAGTTCTTCGCGGATTACGGAACAAATGAGCTCTCGAAAGAAATCGACGTGGTCCCCGAGAGCTCCGAAGTAGTCCGTAGGTGAGGCAGCGTTCACTAGGCGTTCGTATGATGGTGCCCTCTGCCGAAGCGTCTGTTCCGTGGTGATGACCTCGGAAAGAAATTCTGGCACAGTCTTCGGAGGACTGCGCACGAGACCACTGAACAGCTGCTCTTTCACTCCGCGCATCAGGTACCGCACCTTCTTTTCTTCCGACATGCTGGGGTCGGCTTATCGAAAGAGACGCGTCATGTCCTCGACATACATTGCGGCACCTTCGTTCTGCATTTGTATACGGGAGTGGAGATCACGCTCAGCTCGCTCCCGGCGATCAGGGCTCGCATAGGTCTCGAGAATCCGGCGTTTGAATTCTGCCCATGAATTTAGGGCATCTGCACGGTTCTCCTACCCAAACACGTGTACTATTGTTACGTTTTTGAGTTTCTCGGCGTCATCCCACTTGTTGAACGCGGCAACACGTTCATAGTGGACCAGCCAATCTTCAACATCCGCATGTATGGCGCCGTGGAAGGAATTTGGCGTTCGCGAATTCAGTAGCGTACAATGTTTCGGCGTTGGGCCTTCCATACCTGCTGGCGTGGTCGGAGCTGCCATTTTCTCTGGGAGGAGTCCAAACTCAGGGGCTTGTCCACGGATCCTTCTGCTGGCGCGGTGTACAGGCGTAACTACTGGTACGGGGCTGGAGCTCCTGCTTCTCGGAGGGGTGTGGTGCATAGATTAGATTACCCAGTACCTCCACCAGTTTGTCACGCGCTAACGCAAGAGTAAGTGACAGTACGAGCAACCAGAGACGAAAAATGCCAGGCACTAAGCGACAGTTCTCCAGCTGGCGCGGCATCTTTGACTTCGTCGTCTTCTTTGCGTTTTGCTGGGCACGCAATGCTGAATGTTCGCTGGCTCAAAACACCAGGTAGCAGTATGTTAGAGAGAGAGAGAGAGAGAGAGAGAAAAAACTATTTGGTCCATTAAGGGTTTAGCGTTCGGTCTTCGTCTTCATCGCTGCAGACGCTTGGCCTTCTTAGCAGGGTTGGGCCCCTAGTCCAGGGCTCCACTGAGCCGCGCTGCTTCACTTGCGTGCTGCACCATTGCCCTTTGGGCGGCAAGCTCGCAGCTGGTGAGCCGGCTCTCCCACTGCTCCGCACTCGGGATTTTGTGTTGGTGGAATCTGTAGTTACGTTTACACTCCCAGGTTATATGGTAAAGCGTGGGAGTTGCCCCGCACCACGGGCAAGTGTTCCTAAATTGTGTAGCATACGTATTGCTTAGTATATGTAAGTTAGAGTAGATTCCCGTTTTCAGCCTCCGCCAACTAGCTGCTTCTTGCTGTGTTAAGGCTTTGTGTGGCGGGGAGTATCGAAATCTATTGCCTCTATGGTAGTTCAGTAACTCTGAATAGCCCACCTCCACGGTGAAGGGCTGTCCCAGGGCGTGTGGCTGCTCGACTCAGTACGTGATCTTGCGAGCCAAGCAGTCTGCCCTTTCATTTCCTTCTATCCCCGTGTGTACCGGAATCCAGATTAGTTTGTGGGTTGCGGTGTGTGTGAGGTGTTCTGCCTTGCGCAGGATAGCTAAGGCAGCCTTGCAGATTCTACCCTTTGTGTAGTTCCTGCATGTCTCTTTTGAATCCGTTAAAATGACCATTGATTTGTCTTTTCGATAGCCCTCAGCCGCTACCAGCTCAACAGCGACTTCCTCCGCTTCCACTATCCTGTCGCTACGTGTAGTTGCGCAGATGATTAGCTTGCCTGCATTGTCAACCACTACCGAAGCTACCTTAATGTAATTTGTGTGTCTATTCCATGGACACAGTGTTGCATCCGTGAAAACCGTGTTTTCTAGCTTGGCTCAATGCATTTCCGCATAATCTGCCCGCGCCTGCCTTCTGGCCGCGTGGAGATTTGGATCCATGTTTTTTTCGGAATGGGATTGACCTGCAGGGTCTTACGGATCTCGTCGGGTATGTCGGCGGATCGATCGACATGCCTTCTTGGGTCGCGACCTAACCTTGTCAGGAGCGCTCTTCCCGTAGCCGTGTCTCTGTGTCGGTGAAACTGTGTTCCAAGCTGTGCTTTTGCCAGTTCGGCGAAGGTTTTGCTAATCCCTAGCTGTAGCAGCTTGTCGTTCGGTGTGTTTCTTGGTAGGTGAAGTGCCGTCTTGTAGGCCTTCCGTAGTATTGTCTCTGCTTGTTCCGTTTCGCTCTAGATCATGGGGTGGTATGGCAGCGAGTAGATTACCTGCTGACTATGATGCCTCTGACGAGCTTTAGCGTGTCGTCTTCTTTGATCCCATGCCTCCGGTGGGAGACTCTGGTTATCATTCTGCCTACCTGTTCAGCCCACTTGCTGAGCAGGCTGAGTGTGTGGCTGCATTTCCTGCCGAAGAGGCTGCCCGTAGGCGGCAGGCCGCAACGGAATTAGTCGCGCAGTAATTAATCGCAGCATTAATCGCTTCGCGAATAATGCGGCATAACGGCGGAGGTACCACGCTCGGAATGCTTGCAGTGGCGCGGATGCGCGATTGCGCCGAGCCTTGGCGGACAAAACGCTTGGCTTCAGTTGTCGTGTGTGTGACCGATCGTGGCTTGAAAACGACCTTCCGGTGATCGCGAACATTTCTTACTACGATGTTTACAGCTCCGCCGGTCGCCATCTTCACAGGGCGCAATGAACTCCAATATTTTAGTGCGTTTTATACTTTATTTAAGTAGCACTAATGTAGTGGACTTATAAACACTAAATGCCTTTTTTTCTTTTCAGGGCGGCTATCAAGTATAATGATCAAGGTTTCTTAACTGCAGCGATAGACGAAAAGCATGTCAGAGCCCACATTCTTGTAAAGGAAAAGAAGTTCGTTGTGTACCCGTTTGTTATGAAAGAACGATACCTTGCCGAACAAAAGAAGTTGGCCACGCCAACTAGCAAGCCTGAGCCTATTTTTCTTAAAAACGTTTCCGGTATGCCCAATACCGTAGATTTTTTTGACATAAAGAACTTCAGCCTTGCTGACAACACTTCTGCTCTAGAAATCACTATGGTAAGATTTATTTCTATACTGATACATAATGTTATCTCACAAAAAGACCGTCTACGTAGCGTATTCATACAGCCCATAAAGAGCGTTTAGAATTAGTTTCCGCCCACCTTAATAGGGCAGCTAATATTTTCGCTTAGGCAGCGAGTGTGTTCACTGAGAAATGCGTGCATGGGGCCGCCATCACGGTATATTTTTTCACAAGGGCGTTGATGCGGAGTCGTTGGCACGCATTGGCTAAGCGCGTTCGGCGCAGATGCGCACGGGGTCAAATGAACTTCCAACGCGCGTTCCCTTGTTTCTCTTCGCTCAACTGCCTTGGCCAATACGCGCTGGTAACGCCGTTCAGGAATGTCGAGGTAGAAACAGGGAAAGCTGAAATATGCAAAAGCAGGTTAAAACACGCTAAAGGTACAACGAAAATAAAGTGATATGGAGGAAAAGCAAGTGACACTGACCAGCATGACCGGCGCGTGACTCGATGTCGAGCTGTTGGCGCTGATTGATTTAGGGTTGGTAATACCGATGAATGATTTATCGATTAATTGATTAAACGTACCCTGCAAAACGATTAATATTCATAGATGTCCGCCTTTCCTTTATTTGGCTTAATCGATTAGAGCTGTTCAACTAATCGTTTTCGAGACTTAGACAGGAGCGACGCGAAAATTTCGAAATCCTACAGGAATAGAGGCGCGCGAGCGGTGACTGTGCGGCCGACGACTGTTTCTCTCAATCCCGAGCGATGCCCAGCCCTCTCAATTTCCTCGCCCCGCATACGCCGGCCCCAGACATGCCCTTGCAGCTCAAACCGAACCGTAGCAACCGACTCGTTGAGCGCCGCGCCTCTTGCAGTCCACTTATTACGCGCACAACGTGCGCGCCTGTTCGGAGCTTGTGCGTTGGCATAGCGACGGAGTTCATGTCGATTCTGGCAAATCTACAGCGTGCGAGCATCTATTTTGCACGCTGGTTGCATGTTCATTCAAAGAAGGTGTCATTTTCACCAAAACATCCCAGCCAAAGTACATGCCTTTGCTCTGCAGAAAAAATCGTGTTGTTCAAAGTCCTAAACACGTGTTTTTCTTTCCCCACGTGCGTATTGCAATGTTTTGCGTAATAAAGCGTAAGCTTTTCAAGCGGAAGTTTCTTTGGCGAGTTCCCGGACCCTGTGGCGCGAAAACTGTAATGCGTTGTATCTGCACAAAAGTATGTAATTTGCAAAATTAGCACATATAATCATTATGATAATGTAACTGTAGATGACAGACAGCTTTTAAGTGATAGGGAACTATTTAAAGCAAAACTAAATTCAGAGGAGAATACCCACAGAGATACATAGGGATGCTTAGAAAATGCATCGGAAAGGTTATAGTAGAGATGCCCCAACATAAATTTGAGGGTGGGCCAACTTGAAGTTCGGCATTGGTAAACGAACTTTGCAGATGGGCCTGCTACAATTAGGGAGTGGGCAAGTTGGAATTTGAGGGCGGCCCAAGTTGAAGTATGGTGGTGGCCCGACTTGAAATTTCGGAGCGCCAACTTAAATTGGGGAGTGGGCCAAATGAAATATAGGGAAGGGAGGCAACTTAAATTTGAGGGTGCGATCAACATAAATTTGTGTGTGGGCCAACTAGAAATTGTGGGGTCGGCAAAGTTAAATTTGGGGGTAGGGCAACATGAAATTTGTCAGCGGGCCAACCTAAATTCTTGGAATTTCGGTAGCTTTCTTCCGTTGAAATTCACCTGTGACTTTTGCCATTTTCCTTATTTGTTGTTTAACTGTAGTGCGCCAGGATTCACTAGGGCCATATATCTTATTTAATTGCACACTAAGTGCCACTTTCCAACATACATTGTTTATCTTTTCAAAACTCAATAGTGCCTACTATATTTAGTCTTTACCAAGCTAATGATTTTCCTTTTTAAACGTTTATACTGTAAGGATTATGACGAACGTGCGCATCAAGCATCAAGCGCGCAGCAGAGGCTCGAGCTCTGGAACTGCTCGGTGACCGGCTGTCGCTGCGAACCCCAATAAATCTCCTTTATAAGTGGTGGAGCCGTGCGGGCTAACGTTCCATTCTACAATCCTGGAACTCCGTTCTCGGACGCTGCCCTCCGCCATGCCGGACGCTGACCAACAGACTCTTCCATCGCGACCCGCCCCTTGCGCTGGCACCGTTCGCCAGCGGGAGCCTCCTATCTTCAGCGGAACCGACGACAACGACGTTGAAGAGTGGCTGTCGTCCTACAAACGGGTGAGCGTTAACAACAAAGGGAATGACTCGGACAAACTGGCTCACGTATCATTCTAGCTCGCAGGCGTGGCCAGTCTCTGGTTCATGAATCATGAGAAGGAGATCCGAACGTGGTCGGCGTTCAAGACGTCGATTACGGAAGTATTTGACCGACCCACCGTCTGGAAACTACGAGTCGAGGAGCGTTTGCGTACACGCGCACAGGACACGAGTGAGACATTCACCAGCTATATAGAAGACGGGCTAGATTTGTGCAGGCGCCTGAACGCTGCCACGACGGAAGCGGAAAAGATGAAGCACGTCATGAAGTGCATCGATGATGACGCGTTCCAGATGCTTCTGGCTGAGGACACGCGCACTGTTGGCGACGTCATCAACTTGTGCCAGAGCTATGATGAATTACGTAAGCAGCGAGCTCTGACAAAGCGACATCCCACACCAAATGCGGCGTCACTCTGCAGCCTGACCACTGGCCCAGAACAAGCCTGCCTGATAACCCAAATTAAGGACTTCGTCCGCGAAGAAGTCGTACGACAGCTATCTCTGGTGGCCGTCACTCAGGAGTCTGCTAGCAGTTTACCGTCTCATCTCCGTAACGTGATCCATGAAGAGGTCACGGAAGCGCTGCCGGCTGTTCACCAGCAGGATGTCGTGACTACACCCGTCACTTATGTTACAGTTGCTGCAATGGCCCCTCGCACTGTGCCCGTGCGTCGCTTCCAGCAGCCTGTGCACCGCCCTCCCCCTCCCAACCTCTGGAACACCACTGCCATCGCTAACCCGTGGCGTACGCCGGACAATCGCCCTGTATGCTTCGCATGTAGATGTCCCGGTCATTTCGCAAGGTTGTACCGCCGCCGATCGCAGGCGTTCGATGACGATCGCCGAGCGCCCTATTTGCTGCCTGATTCAAAAGCGCCTTACGGACCCTTCGACCCATCACCAGCTCGCTCCCAGACTGATCCCGGTCCTCGCTTCGAACGCCTCCGATCACCCTCTCCACGTCGCCGATCGCTTTCCCCTATGCGTCGACGACCCGTCTCTAACGAAGAGGGAAACTAGACGACGCAGTTCCTGGGGCTAGAACTGCGCTAGTGTCGACATGCCGAAGTCCTCCTCCCTTGCCTGCCAATGTCATTGATGTGTTTATCGATAATGTCGCCACAGTCACCCTCGTCCATACCGGTGCTGCTATTTCAGTTATGGATGCCAGGTTTTGCCGTTCACTTCGTAAAGTGATGACGTCTCTGCCTGGATTGTCGCTACCAACGGCGAGTGCTCAACCCATTTGCCCTACCGCTGCTTGTACTGCCCCTGTGGCCATACAGGACGTTTTGTACACGATTGAATTCATACTTCTTTCATCGTGCTCCCACGCTGTTATTCTAGGATTGGATTTTATCTCACGCCACAATGCCATCATCAATTGCGCTCGGGCTCAGATTGAACTTTGGAGACCTGGCCTCCGTCGATGCTCATATCCTGCCGCTAAAATTCTCGTGAAAGAAGACACCTGCATTCCCCCGTGCTCTTCAGCATTCGTACCAATCTTCTGTAGTACTATATCTGACGGGACGGTCTTCTTCATGCCCTCTCATCACTTTGTTACCAGAAAAGCGCTTCCTTTGCCCTTTGCAGCTCTTGACCTTCCCGCCGGTGTCAACGATGCCCATTTCCAGTCACCTTTCGTCGCCGCTATCACTGCTGCGCTGCGAAGCCTTGGTTACGTCGAGTCGGTCGATTCAACACGAATTGTCTCCGTCCTCGACGAAGTGCCTTCTACTGCCGACCAGGAACTGAGTCATCATCAGCCTGGTTACGCCCACTGCAGGGCAAAGGCCTCTCCCATACTTCTCCAACAACCCCGGTCATGTACTAATTGTGGCCATGCCGTCCCTGCAAACTTCTTAATCTCATCCGCCCACCTAACTTTCTGCCGCCCCCTGCTACGCTTCCCTTCCCTTGGGATCCAGTCCGTAACCCTTAATGACCATCGGTTATCTTCCCTCCTCATTACATGTCCTGCCCATGCCCATTTCTTTTTCTTGATTTCAACTAAGATGTCATTAACTCGCGTTTCTTCCCTCACCCAATCTGCTCTTTTCTTATCCCTTAACGTTACACTTATCATTCTTCTTTCCATAGCTCGTTGTGTCGACCTCAATTTGAGTAGAACCCTTTTAGTAAGCCTCCAGGTTTCTGCCCCGTAGGTGAGTACTGGTAAGACACAGCTATTATATACTTTTCTCTTGAGGGATAATGGCAACCTGCTGTTCATGATTTGGGAATGCCTGCCAAACGCACCCCCATTCTTATTCTTCTGATTATTTCCGTCTCATGATCCGGATCCGCCGTCAGTACCTGCCCTAAGTAGATGTATTCCCTTACGACTTCCAGTGCCTCGCTGCCTATTGTAAATTGCTGCTCTCTTCCGAGACTGTTAAGCATTACTTTAGTTTTCTGCAGATTAATTTTTAGACCCACTCTTCTGCTTTGCCTCTCCAGGTCAGTGAGCATGCATTGCAATTGGTCCCCTGAGTGACTAAGCAAGGCAATATCATCAGCGAATCGCAAGTTACTAAGGTATTCTCCATTAACTTTTATCCCCAATTCTTCCCAATCCAGGTCTCTGAATACTTCCTGTAAACATGCTGTGAATAGCATTGGAGATATCGTATCTCCCTGCCTGACGCCTTTCTTTATTGGGATTTTGTTGCTTGCTTTATGGAGGACTACGGTGGCTGTGGAGCCGCTATATATATCTTCCAGTATTTTTACATATGGCTCATCTACACCCTGATTCCGTAATGCCTCCATGACTGATGAGGTTTCGACTGAATCAAACGCTTTCTCGTAATCAATGAAAGCTATATATAAGGGTTGGTTATATTCTGCACATTTCTCTATCACTTGATTGATAGTGTGAATATGGTCTATTGTTGAGTAGCCTTTACGGAATCCTGCCTGGTCCTTTGGTTGACAGAAGTCTAAGGTGTTCCTGATTCTATTTGCAATTACATTAGTAAATTCTTTGTAGGCAACGGACAGTAAGCTGATCGGCGTATAATTTTTCAAGTCTTTGGCGTCCCCTTTCTTATGGATTAGGATTATGTTAGCGTTCTTCCAAGATTCCGGTACGCTCGAGGTCATGAGGCAATGCGTATACAGGGTGGCCAGTTTCTCTAGAACAATCTGTCCACCATCCTTTAACAAATCTGCTGTTACCTGATCCTCCCCAGCTGCCTTCCCCCTTTGCATATCTCCTAAGGCTTTCTTTACTTCTTCCGGCGTTACCTTCGGGATTTCGAATTCCTCTAGACTATTTTCTCTTCCATTATCGTCGTGGATGCCACTGGTACTGTATAAATCTCTATAGAACTCCTCAGCCACTTGAACTATCTCATCCATATTAGTAATGATATTGCCGGCTTTGTCTCTTAACGCATACATCTGATTCTTGCCAATTCCTAGTTTCTTCTTCACTGTTTTTAGGCTTCCTCCGTTCCTGAGAGCATGTTCAATTCTATCCATATTATACTTCCTTATGTCAGCTGTCTTACGCTTGTTGATTAACTTCGAAAGTTCTGCAAGTTCTATTCTAGCTGTAGGGTTAGATGCTTTCATACATTGGCGTTTCTTGATCAGATCGTTCGTCCCCTGCGATAGTTTGCTGGTATCCTGCCTAACGGAGTTACCACCGACTTCCATTGCACACTCCTTAATGATGCCCACAAGATTGTCGTTTATTGCTTCAACACTAAGGTCCTCTTCCTGAGTTAAAGCTGAATACCTGTTCTGTAGCTTGGTCTGGAATTCCTCTATTTTCCCTCTAACCGCTAACTCATTGATCGGCTTCTTATGTACCAGTTTCTTCCGTTCCCTCCTCAGGTCTAGGCTAATTCGAGTTCTTAACATCCTGTGGTCACTGCAGCGCACCTTGCCGAGCACGTCCACATCTTGTATGATGCCAGGGTTTGCGCAGAGTATGAAGTCTATTTCATTTCTAGTCTCGCCGTTCGGGCTCCTCCACGTCCACTTTCGGCTATCCCGCTTGCGGAAGAAGGTATTCATTATCCTCATATTATTCTGTTCCGCAAATTCTACTAATAACTCTCCCCTGCTATTCCTAGTGCCTATGCCATATTCACCCACTGCCTTGTCTCCAGCCAGCTTCTTGCCTACCTTGGCATTAAAGTCGCCCATGCCATGAACTGAGTGCCCTCTCCATACCCGACTCAACATGGACTGGTTTGTTCAGCCCATTCATCGCCGAAGATCTGACGCACTCGCAGCGATCTCAACTTCTCGCAGTCTTTCAGCACTTCCGCCATTCTTTCCACGTTGCGCAAACATCTCTTGGCGATGCATCGACGGTCGAGCATTACATTGACACTGGCTCTCACTCACCGCTGCGATAAAGACCATGTCGCGTGTCCGCTACGGAACGTCGCGGCATTGCAGACCAGATCGATCACATGCTCCGTCGAGGCGTCATTCAACCTTCCGAAAGCCCATGGGCCCCTCCCGTTGTCCTCGTCACAAGAAAGACGGTTGCATCCGCTTCTGTGTTGATTTTCGACGGTTGAACAAAATCACGCTGAAGGACGTCTACCCCTTACCACGCATCGATGACGCTCTGGACTGTTTGCAGGGAACCGAGTTCTTTTCTTCGCAGGATTTGCGAGCAGGCTATTGGCAGGTTCTGATGGCAGAGGCCGATCGCCCTGCCTTTGTTACGCCAGACGGCTTGTATGAATTCACCGTCACGCCTTTCGGACTTTGCAACGCACCTGCTACGTTCGAAAGAATGATGGATAATATTCTGCGTGGCCTAGAATGGAAAATATGTCTTTGCTATCTTGACGACATTGTTCTGTTCACCCCTGATTTCGCAACGCACCTGCTCCGCCTCCAGCACGCACTCACTTGCTTGACCAACGCCGGGTTTCAACTTAACCTGAAGTGTCGATTTGCTGCTCGTCAGCTCACAATTTAGGCCATGTCGTGTCAAAGGAGGCCATTCGCCCGGATCCAGAGAAACTACGTGCTGTTACTGCGTTCCCAAAACCTACCACTATGAAAGAGCTACGCAGTTTTGTCGGCCTCTGCTCTTACTTCCGGCGATTCGTTCGAAATTTTCCGTCAATTATATCGCCTCTCACGCAGCTCGTTTGCGGCCTAGAGATCTTTCATCATGGTCTCCAGCGTGTGACGACACCTTCAAAACCTTGCGCCGCCTTCTCACGACACCACCCATTCTTCGCCATTTTGACCCTTAAGCGCCAACCGAAATCCATACCGATGCAAACGGTGTAGGCCTTGGTGCTGTGTTGGCACAGCGTCAACCTGGCCACACAGAATACGTCATCGCATACACGAGTCGCACGTTAACCAAGGCGGAGACGAATTACAGCGTTACAGAAAAGGAGTGTTTGGCCATTGTGTGGGCGCTTGGCAAGTTTCGCCCATATTTATACGGCCGATCATTTGACGTAGTGACCGACCACCACGTACTATGTTGGTTGTCGACGCTCAAAGATCCATCGGGCCGCCTTGCCCGCTGGGCATTGCGAATCGAAGAATATTGCATCCACGTGGTTTACCGTTCCGGGCGAAAGCACTCCGATGCTCACGCACTATCCTGATCGCCGCTTCCCCCGAAGGCCAGTAATAACTCCGCCTGCGAGTGTACATTATCCTCTCTGGACGTTGACACTATCGCTGTTGCACAGCGTAATGTTCCCTGGACTGCATCTCTGCTAGACCTTCTCTCGAATACGTTCAAAGTTCCGGCGTCACGTATGCTTCGGCGCCAAGTTCCTCATTTTGCGATTCGCGACAAGCTACTATAGCGGCGCAACTATGCCCCAAAGGCCCACCTGGTTACTCGTCATTCTGAGGATCTTGTGATCAGAGCTCTGCTCTTCGTTCCACGTCGACCCTCACTGTGGCCACGCGGGAGTCTTCAAGACCTACGAAAGACTTCGACACTGCTATTACTGGCGGGGAATGTACAATTTCGTTCGAAAGTTCGTCCGCTCTTGTCATGAGTGCCAACGCCGCAAAGCGCCGCCGCACCACTCCGCCGGTGAACTTCAGCCTTTACAATGCCCATCCCGACCCTTTGATCGCGTGGGCATTGATCTCTACGGGCCACTTCCGTTGACTCCTACCGGCAACAGGTGGATAATCGTTGCGGTAGACCACTTAACCCGTTATGCGAAGACTACTCCTCTACCATATACTACAGCGCAGGCTGTCGCCAATTTCATACTTCGTCGTTTTCTCCTTCGTCACGGAGGTCCACGTGAACTTTTAAGCGACAGCCTTTTTATTTAAAGTCATCGAACGACTGCTTGCTGAATGCGCCATTGTTGATTGTGAATGCACTGCTTATCACCCACAGACTAACGGTACCACGGAACGCTTTAATCGAACTCTTGGTGACATGCTCGTCATGTATGTCTCACCTAATCACTCTAATTGGGACCTAGTTCTTCCGTTTGTCACCTATGCCTACAACACCGCGACTCAGGCCACTACCGTATTCTCACCCTTTTACCTTCTTTACGGCCGTCATCCTTCGCACACAATTGACACCATTCTACCCTACCGGCCTGACCCATCTGAATGCCTGCCGACCTCGGAAGCCGCCAGGCACGCCGAGGAATTTCACCAGCTGGCCCGCCGATTCACCTCGGACAACCAGAACTATCAAAAAGCCGTTCACAATGCCCAGAACTCGACTCCCACTTTTCTCCCGGGCGCTCTCGTTTGGTTGTTAGTGCCACACCGCATGCCCGGGCTCGCTTCAAAACTCCTTCCGAAGTATGACGGGCCATACCGCGTTCTCGAGAGAACATCACCCGTCAATTACCTGGCTGAGCCGCTAACGCCGCCGTCCGACATGCGACGTCGTAACCGCGAAGTCGTTCACGTTCAGCGTCTCAAGCCGTATCACCATTCTACCGTCCTTCCAGAAAACTATGTCGCCAGGATGGCTCGTTTATTTCCGCGGGGCCATTGTAAGGAAGATGACGAACGTGCAAATCAAGCATCAAGCGCGCAGCATAGGCTCGAGCTCGGGAACTGCTCGGTGCATCCGAGGACCGGCGTCGCAGCGAACCCCAATAAATCTCCTTTATAATACCTTTGTGTTGCACACTTGGTTTTACCTCACAAATATTAAAAACAGGATCCTACAAACGTACTTAACTGTGTTTCAACCGTTCTAGAGGTGCTGGCGAAAATTTCGAACAATGAATTGATCGACGAAAATGCTTGAATCGAAAGCAATTAATAGAAAAAAAGATAGAGTGATGCACGATTATTCGTTATTGGAACAAAATAATTATTTGACCATGCCTAGACTGATTTTGTTGCTTCCTGCCCCATGGTTGCGTAGAACTACGAATAACAAACACTCCCATTATACTGGTGGAGGCCTGGGCTAGCCTACAATGTGTAACGAAGAACCGCCGGCCAGCCAATTGTTGTAGGTGCTGAGCATCAATCTTCGTATGTATCCTCGCATAACGAACGGGCTGACGGAGCATTCCACTCTTGGTTCGCCTGTGTACATTTCCGTACCCTGTTGAAGAGAACACGCGAGCGCGTGGCTCTGCGCAGCGCCATGTAAGGAAAGGGGCAAAAAAGTATGCGCGAAACGACACAGGCGCGGCGGCAAATGCCGGCCTGCTGTGAAATCGTGAGGGTCCCGAGCTTGAAAGAGAAGCGTTCCATTTCATGCACTGTCACTTCTGAGACGTAGAAAGCACATAAGTACACTCATTTCTACTATACAGTACCCTAGAATGCGAATAAGCAGCGGCAGAACTAAGTTTCGGAGAAGTTTATACGTCACTATGCTGTGCCTCGCGTGAACATTCAACGCACGGAAACACATTCACAACGCCGTCCGTAACCGCAAAGTCTTCTGTATGTATTTGCGCATTTGGCTAATGTAACTCCTTCATTGTCATTTTGGAAGAAACGAGCGATACTATCGAGTGACTATAGACATGTTCACGTTTCCTTATTTCCAAACGGTCGCTTTACACGGCTTTTCGTATCTGCCAGCAACTCGACAGAATGCACGGCCCGTAACCATACATCGCTGACGTGCGGAACAGTGCCCAAAAGAAACTGCGCTGTGACTCGTGCTCGTTGAGTCAAGCGCTAGGCTCCACGTACAAAGTGAGTGCGTTTCAATAGGTTGTGCGATAACGTCCGAATGCGAAGCTTCCGCCAGAAAAACAGCGCTTCATGTCGCCTATGATGTTCTGAAAGCTCATCGTTTCTATCCTCTTAGCATCCAGATGGCGGGCAAGATAAGTGCAACTTTGATCGTTTAGATCGCGCCCATTGCAGTCGCGGCCCAAGACTTGTGGTCAACCAGCCGCACGCCACGCGGAGAAGCGATGGGGGGCAGCAGGCGACGCGCGGCATCCCTGCACCGTTTTGCGCATGCGCTTGGTTTTGCTACTTCCCAATACATGGTGCTGCGAGGAGTATGGGTCACCCGGGCGCGTGTTCCCTCTAACAGTGGACCGACCAGTCCGTCGCGTCCAGCCATACCAACTGGGATGTTGTTCGAAGAACTACGCTTCAGGTGCCACCACTGGTTTTTCTCAGTTTCTCTTCTTTTGAAGTCGCAAATCTTTCTACGCTGTCCATACAGCTTTGCTTACCAGCGGCAAAAATTAAATGGCGTCTTTTTCTACAGGGGACAAATGTAAGGAAGAAGTACCGCAGGCTAGCGTGGCGCATCGTAGGGCATTTACGTATGGGGAGGGTTCAGGCTGCTCGCCCGCTAAACCTTCCGTACCGAATTTTACCCCTGCCGTTATTAGGACCCTCTAAATAATGACCTTAAGAAATGCAACAGTTGTAAAGTTCCGAAGCGGCATTATACCCGCTGCGATTACCAACGGCACCATCGTTAAACCGCCTGCGATGACACCGGTTTTCAGCTGCTCTGGTTCGAAACGCAAGCAGCAACCGGCATTTTTAACTACATCATCAATCAGTATATCGAAAAACTACGCATTAGTATGACAGGAGGAGCCGGTACAGAAACTGTGACGTGAAGAACCATATAACCGGAACGCTTACAAGGTCCCATTCGCAGAGGCCAGCGGCCGCACTGCTGTGCGGCAGTTTCGAGGTGAATAAGGCCTTGAAGGAGGAAGAGTGCCAGCCAGTGAGAATTTTGCGCGTTGAAGACGTTGTCTATTTTTGTAAGCAGGTGACGCAGCCATGCCCGAGAGGGCTAAAATGAAGCGTATAATAAATGAAATAGACGACCAAGCCTTCAAAATGCTTATCGCCAAATATTCAATGTGTTTATCACGCGTAACAAAGCTTCCTATAGCTTTGCAATGAATGCGTTTTGTATAAACGGCATTCTCAAAGAGACGAGCCACCGTCTGGCCAGCCTCTTGGTAATTAGAGGTATACTTTGCTAAGACAGATGCAGCTGTTTAATTGACTGCATCTTTTCTCTTGCATGACCGAGACTCTAGGGTGCCTAGTTGCAACAATCGGGCACGCCATCGTACAGTAGGCTGCCGAGGCACTTCGGGCAGCCCGTGCACCACCATCCCAGCCAGTGCCATTGGCTCTTCCTGAAACCGTGACATATCCGGTCGCTCTGCCCTTAACTTATGCCGAAACATTATCCAGTTAACACTGGTATCAGACATTTCATTATTTCATCATCATCATCATCAGCTTGATTACGCCCACTGCAGGGCAAAGGCCTCTCCCATACTTCTCCAACTACCCCGGTCATGTACTAATTGTGGCCATGTTGTCCCTGCAAACTTCTTAATCTCATCCGCCTACCCAAATTTCTGCCGCCCTCTGCTACGCTTCCCTTCCCTTGGAATCCAGTCCGTCCCCCTTAATGGCCATCGATTATCTTCCCTCCTCATTACATGTCCAGCCCATGCCCCATTTCTTTTTCTTGATTTCAACTAAGATATCAGTACCTCGCCTTTGTTACCTCACCCAATCTGCTCTTTTCTTATCCCTTAACGTTATACCTATCATTCTTCTTTCCATAGCTCGTCGCGTCGTCCTCAATTTCTCACGTACGGGGTTTCTACCCCGTACGTGAGTACTGGTAAGACACAGCTGTTATATGCTTTTCTCTTGAGGGATAATGGCAAGCTGCTGTTCATGATCTGAGAATGCCTGCCAAACGCAGCCCAGCCCACTCTTATTCTTCTGATTATTTCAGTCTCATGATCCGGATCCGCAGTCACTACCTGTCCTAAGTAGATGCATTGCCTTACCACTTTCAGTGCCTCACTACCTATCGTAAACTGGTGTTCTCTTCCGAGACTGTTAAACATTACTTTAGTTTTCTGCAGATTAATTTTTAGACCCACGCTTCGGCTTTGCCTCTCCAGGTCAGTGAGCATGCATTGCAGTTGGCCCCCTGAGTTACTAAGCAAGGCAATATCATCAGCGAATCGCAAGTTACTTAGGTAATCTCCATTAACTCTTATCCCCAATTCTTCCCAATCCAGGTCTCTGAATACCTCCTGCAAACACGCTGTGAATAGCATTGGAGAGATCGTATCTCCCGGCCTGACGCCTTTCTTTATTGGGATGTTGTTGCTTTCTTTATGGAGGACTACGGTGGCTGTGGAGCCGCTGTAGATATCGTTCACTATTTTTACAGACCGCTTGACTATACCCTGATTCCGCAATGCCTCCAAGACTGCTGAGGTTTTGACTGAATCAAACGCTTTCTCGTAATCAGTGAAAGCTATATATAAGGGTTGGTCACATTCCGCACATTTCTCTATCACCTGATTGATAGTGTGAATACGGTCTATTGTTGAGTAGCCTTTACGGAATCCTGCCTGGTCCTTTGGTTGACTGAAGTCTAAGGTGTTTCTGATTCTATGCGCAATTACCTTAGTAAATACTCTCTAGCCAACGGACAGTAAGCTGATCGGTCTATAATTTTTCAAGTCCTTGGCGTCCCCTTTCTTATGGATTAGGATTATGTTAGCGTTCTTCCAAGATTCCGGTACGCTCGAGGTCATGAGGCATTGCGTATACAGGGTGGCCAGGTTCTCTAGAACAATCTGCCCACCATCCTTCAACAAATCTTCTCTTACCTGATCCTCCCCAGCTGCCTTCCCTCTTTGCATAGCTCCCAAGGCTTTCTTTACTTCTTCTGGCGTTACCTGTGCGATTTGGAATTCATCTAGGCTATCCTATCTTCCAGTATTGTCGTGGGTGCCACTGGTACTGTATAAATCTCTATAGAACTCCTCAGCCACTTGAGCTATCTCATCCATATTAGTAATGATATTGGCGGCTTTGTCTCTTAACGCATACATCAGATTCTTGCCAATTCCTAGTTTATTCTTCACTGCTTTTCGGCTTCCTGCGTTCCTGAGAGCAAGTTCAATTCTATCCATATTTTACTTTTTTATGCCAGCTTGTCGATTAACTTCGAAAATTCTGCCAGTTCTATTCTAGCTGTAGGGTTAAAGGCTTTCATACATTAGCGTTTCTTCGTCAGATCTTTCGTCTCCTGTGATAGCTTACTGGTATCCTGTCTAAGGGAGTTACCACGGACTTCTATTGCACTCTCCTTAATGATGCCCACAAGATTGTCGTTCATTGTTTCAACACTAAGGTCCTCTTCCTAAATTAAAGCCGAATACTTGTTCTGTAACTTGATCTGGAATTCCTCTATTTACCTGTTACCGCTGACTCATTGATCGGCTTCTTATGTACCAGTTTCTTCCGTTCCCTCCATAGGTCTATGCTAATTCGAGTTCTTATCATCCTATGGTCACTGCAGCGCACCTTGCTGATTTGCTTATTTATCCCTCACCATTTGTGTACAGCTCCCAGTCGCTTCCTTCCGGCGACCAGTGACACAATACTACAGTACTTGAGGAATATGATTTCTCGTATTGCACCACGGGGCACGACAATCCTTGCAGCGTCACTCACCTAGGAGCAGTGCCCGTTCATTTGTTGGTCGCCTGAGGAACCGTCATCTCGCCACAACTCGAACTTCCGGTGGTCGTCGCTCACCTTCAGATCGCATACTTCCTCCTATGCGACGTCGACCGAGCGCTGCGGATCCAGGAAACTAATCAAGTGCCCTAATGGGATCACCGCAGTTAGGCAGGCGCGAACTGCGCCTGAGCGAACTATTCATGTCCTCGACCGTTCTTGGCTCCGAACCCTATAAAAATGATTCAAGTCTGCTTAGAGAGTCTCCAAACAAGTGCGCCTATCATACTGGAAATGTATCGCTATTCATCAAAAATTTTGTCGTTCGTTTAGAAAAGATATGACGCGGCATGTGCTAGTGCCATTGTATAGCGCTATCGCCAAGCTCATCCACCTGCTATAGGTGTATGCGCCGCCTCAGTACTCACGAATGGTGTGGTGTACACTCACCCACAAGATATTGTCACGCGGTGGTGACGTTGAACAGCACAGTAGCAATACTGCGAAAGACAAAACTAACTTTTATTGGGCAAACCTGTGCCCACAACAACAGGCTACGCTTATAGCACAACGATAGCGGCGAACACGGCCGGCGATCCAGCTGTTACAGATCAGTCGTCGAATGTTCCAGAGTAATCGCTGGGACCCGCGTGCCTTCCACAAAGTTATACAGCATTCGCGTCGCGCACACATGCGATCAGAATACACATGGTTCGATCACATGGAAGCATCGGTAACATGCCAGAAACTCCCGATACATTGAGGCGCGGCCTGCGCGATAACATTTGTTAGGCGGTGAAACGTGTCGCCCGATAAAAACAAGTATACGTGTCAATACCCCCCTGTTTGAAAGCATCGACCCGATGCTGCACACAAACGAAAGTAATAAAGCAGCACTCGTAGCAAAGAGAACAACAAAATAAGGAAAGTTCGTCAGCGTCCGTAAAAGTGCGTAAGACGCACCACGTGGACCACTTCAGATCGTGCGTGGCGCCGCTGTGAATGCAAAATGCCGTCTGACACGTCCTCATAGTCCAGTGAGGACGTGAGGACGTCCAGTGAATACGTCGGATGACCTTGTAGAGTCCGAAAAAGCGTCGAAATAGTTTCTCACTCAGCCCTCGTTGGCATATCGGGGTCCATACCCAAAGACGGTCGCCTCGACGAAGAGTCGACGGAGGTTGTAGTGTCGGCTGTCGGTACGGTGCTGGTCCTTGACCCTTAGGCGGGCGAGTGGTCGGGCTTCTTCGTCGCGCTGAAAATAGGTAGCGACGTCAAGATTCTATTCGTCAGTGACGTGCGGCAGCATGGCGTCGAGCGTCATCGTCGGGTTCCTGCCGTAAACCAACTTGAACGGTGTGATCTGTATTGTTTCTCGCACTGCCGTGTTTTAAGCGAAGGTTACTAACGGCAGGACCGCGTCCTACGTCTTGTGCTCGACGTCGACGTACATTGCTAGCATGTCGGTGAGGGTCTTGTTCAGGCGCTCCGTGAGACCATTCGTTTGCGGATGGTAGGCAGTTGTCCTCCTGTGGTTTGTCTGGCGGTATTGCAGAATGGCTTGGAGGAGCTCTGCTGTAAAGGCCGTTCCTCTGTCGGTGATGAGGACTTTTGGGGTACAATGTCGCAGCAGGATGTTCTCGACGAAAAATTTCGCCACTTCGGCTGCGCTTCGTTTCGGTAGAGCTTTAGTTTCAGCGAAGCGGGTGAGATAGTCGGTCGCCACGACAATCCCCTTATTTCCAGATGTTGACGGCGGAAATTGACCCAACACATCTATCCCGACCTGCTAAAATGGTCGGCAGCGAGGTTCGATCGGCTGTAGTAATCCTGCTGGCTTTGTCCCCAATATCTTGCGTCACTGGCAGTCTCGGCATGTCTTGAAGTAACGGGCGACCTCGGCTGTCAGACGTGGCTAGTAACACCTTTCCTGTATACTCGACAGCGTCCGGGAGAATCCGAGGTGCCCAGCGGTTGGATTATCATGTAGGACGAGCAGTACTTCTGGACGCAACGCAAACGGAACAACTAGAAGGTAGTTGGTGCGGACTGGTGAGAAGTTCTTCTTCACGAGCAGGTTGTGTGGTAGCGTGAACTAAGACAATCCGCGCTTGAATGCCTTTGGGACAGCTTTGGTGTTCTCTTCCAAATACTCGACGAGGCCTTTTAGCTTCCGGTCTACTCCTTGCTGTTTAGTGCAATCTTCCGCGCTTATTATTCGAAGGAAGGCGGTCGTAGACCTCGTAGTCTTGCGGCCGGGGATTGATGGGGGCGCGTGATAAGCAGTCGGCGTCAGAGTGTTTTCTTCCAGACTTGCATATTACGGTGATGTCATAGTCTTGCAGTCTGAGGCTCCACCGCGCCAGCCGTCCTGAAGGGTCCTTTAAGTTAGCTAGCCAACCCAACGCGTGATGGTCGCTGTCGACAGCGACCGGCAAGCATAAGGTATCACCCGTTCAAGTACGTCTTTCTTCTGGACTAGGACGGCACCGAGGCCTAGGCTACTGGCGCCAGTGTGGATTTCGGTATCGGCGTCTTCATCGATATGTGCAAGTACCGGTGGCGACTGCCTGCGTCGTTTGAGTTCTTGAAATGCGTCGGCCTGCGGCGTTTTCCACTTGAACTCGACATCACATTTGGTTAGATGTGTTAGCGGCTCCGCGATGCGTGAAAGTCCTTAACAAAGCGCCTATAGTAGGCCCACATGCCAGGGAATCTGTGCACTGCCGTCTTGTCGATTGACTGCGGGAACATTGCGATGGCAGCTGTCTTCTGTAGGTTTGGGCGTGCTCCAGATTTGCTGATGACGTGGCTAGGAATAGAAGCTCATCGTAATCGAAGCGACACTTTTCCGGCTTCAGAGTGAGCCCTGGTGATTTGATGGCCTCTAATACTGTTGCAAGCAGCCTAAGGTGATCGTCGAAACTTCGGCGAAGACAACCACGTCATCCAAATAAAGAGGACACGCCTGCCACTTCAATCCTGCTAACAGTGTGTCCATTGCGCGCTGAAATGTTGCAGGCGCCGAGTACAGTCCGAATGGCATGACCTTAAACTCGTACAGGCCGTCTGGCGTGATGAAGGCGGTCTTTTCGCGATCTCTCTCGTCGACTTCTATTTCCCAGTAGCCAGAGTTGAGGTCCATCGACAAGTATTTATCGTTGCAGAGCCGATCCAATGCGTCGTCTATCCGTGGAAAGGGGTTTAGGTCCTTCTTCGTCACCTTGTTCAGTCGACGAAAATCGACACAGAAGCGTATTGTTCCGTCATTTTTCTTCACCAGGACTACAGGAGATGCCCACGGGCTTTTCCACGGCTGGATGATGTCGTCGCGCAGCATTTCGTCTACTCGTTGCCTAATAGCTTCACGTTCTCGCGTGGAAACTCGGTAAGTGCTCTGGCGGAGTGTTCGAGCGCACTCTTCGATTAATATGCGATGCTTTGCAAATGGTGTTTGTGGAATCGCCGATGAAGTCGAAAAGCAGTCTTTGTATCGTCAGAGAAGACTTCTGATCTGTTGTTCCTTACTCATAGGAAGACTTGGATTTACGTCGAAGTCTGGTTCGGGGACTGTGCTAATCGGGGTAGATGCGACAGAATCCGAGTGGACAAAGGCATTGCTGGTTTCCACAATTTGCTCAATGTACGCAACTGGCGTGCCCTTGTTGATGTGCTGAACTCTTGGCTGAAGTTGGTTGGCATAACTTCCGTTTTCCTTCCGTGTAGTCGACCGATCCCTCTTGCGACGCAGATTTCACGGTCGAGCAGGATATGTTCGTCGCCCTCCATGACGCCTGCTACGTCAGCGGGTGTTTTGCTCACTTGGGGTGCGATCTTGTACGCGTTCCAAAATAAAACGGAGGCGGTCCGTTATATCGAGCCGCACACGATTGGTCAATTTGAACCGCGACGACCGCCATGACGTCAATTGTCACGTAAACCATGACGTCTTGCTGCTGATAACCATTCCGTGTCGTCTGCTAACGGACGAACGCCACAGAACGGACGGCGAGTCCGTCCGAAGCGATAGAACGGATACCAGATGGCTTGGATTGGATTAGAACGTAAGTGTTTGCGACAGTTAGCATCTTTCGTATCCGGTTCAACCCCATTCCGCGCTCCCAGCAGTTGGAGAACACGGCGTTTGCTTTCTCTGCCGTGCCTTTTCGTGTCGCCTGTGCGGCTGCTGCAGTCGCGCAGAGACGACGGCCCGAGGTAGATGATGCATTTCAAGAGTTGACGGAAGAAGAGTTCCGGCAGTATTTTCGTCTGGTCAAACGAACAGTGTGCTGCTTGTGCGACGAGCTTGACCCTCTCATCGGATGCCAGCGAGCCAGTGGCCTTTCCACAGAAAGGAAAGTGTTGTGCGCGCTGTGATTCTTCGGCACCGGAAGCTTCCAGAGGAGCGTTGGTCACGAGGAGCACGTAGGCATGGCACAGTCGGCCGTGAGCAGCACCATTCACGAGGTGACGAAGGCCATCATTTCCGTGTCTGCCCGGAGAAAGTTGGTAGACTTTCCTTTTGCACCGTCTGCCAAGGATGAGGCAAAGGCGGCGTTTGCGCGACGTGGCGCCATTCCAGGAGTGCTAGCGTGCGTCGACGGCACGTTGATCGCCATCAAGAAGCCAGAGGGGCTCAGCACGGCCGACACGGCGAGCTTCATGTCGAGAAAGGGTTATTACGCCCTAAACGCCATGGTCGTAAGTACCGTTGGAATGTTTTACATCAGACTGTGGTCGCCATTTTTACTCGTCCATTGTAGCAATTGTTCAGTTTAACGTCTAAGCTGGCATAACTAGTAATGTAACGATTAAAAGAGGACATGCGGGGAACTGTTTACGAGCTCGTTGAAGTCTGACACATCGGGAGTAATGATGAGTGCCATGTGTTTGTTTGCATAATCCGTCTGCCGTTCCAAAATTGTGTTTTAAATGGGCAGCAGTCGTATCAGAAATGGACACGCTGTAGGGAAGACACGATGGAAACATTTTGAACACGGAAGTACTTACATCCATTGCATGGGCTGGCTTTGGCTTGCATGGGTGTTCTTGCGCAATATCGGGCCTCAAGTTTTCATTTAGCTATCAATTAGTGCGAACCATAGGCGTCCACACAAGGGGGGGCGCATTGAACCCCCCTCCCAATTGCAAGACCCTGTGCACGCCTATGGCTGAAACAGTCTGCTACTTGTACCAGCGTACATGTATTGTTTTCTGCATATGAATGGCAAAGCGGATTTCGAGCATATCTGCAGCGCTATTTTGTATTGCTCCCATTGCAGTTGTGCAATGCGGAACTTCGCATTCTTGTTGTGGACCCCCGGTTCCCTGGTTCTTGCCACGACTATTGCGTGTGGCAGCATAACCCACTGCGTGCACGCCAAGCCGCACGACTGCAGCCTGGCGAGTATCTGCTTGGTTAGTATTCGTAATGCGTACACCTAACTAGGGCAGAACACTCAGCTGTCACTTTCTGTAACAGGAGAGTCAGCGTACCGCCTCGAGCAATGGTTGCTTGTTCCAGTACCTGGCAGCCATGCCGGCACCACCTCTGAAGGCCACTGCAACCGGGAGCACCCATCCATGCGCAATGTTGTGGAGAGATGTATCGGGGAGTTGAAAAGCAAGTTCCTCTGCTTGCAGCACTTTCGCACACGGCTATACAGCCCCGATAGAGAAGCGCGAATCATTTATGCATGCGTTGCTCTCCGTAACGTTGCCTTGGACGCGGGCGACAGGACATTGGACGTTTATGGTGCGGAAGTGCCACCAGCTGAGGAGCCAGAGGGGCCAGGACACATCCAGGTGCTGGCACCGTACGACGTGTTCCTCAGAGGAAGGCAGCAGCGCA
Organism: Dermacentor variabilis; assembly: GCF_050947875.1. NCBI lineage: Eukaryota > Metazoa > Arthropoda > Arachnida > Ixodida > Ixodidae > Dermacentor > Dermacentor variabilis. Next base: position 19,568,503 of record NC_134576.1, read on the forward strand.
ACGCCGTTGTCAAACTTTTCTGAAGGACACAGGAATGGTGAGTTTTCATAATACATAATTTATTTATACAAATTGCAGTGCCCTTAGGTCATCACAGGGCTGTGTTTGTACAGCGGAAAATACATTAGAAAAATTGTATACACAACAAGTGCACCTCCATACGGATAGTCAATGCTCCAAATCAACACATCCGACAGATTATGATAATTTAAACACAAACGAAGTGCACTTATACAATGAATCCTTTAAATAGAATGCCACAGCCGTGGACTCGGAAACAATTGTACCCTCTTCACTATGCAAGAGTCTCCAAGGCTGCCACTTACTAACCGTAGTACTCCTGAAGCAGTCATAAGGCAATGCTTCAAGCCCCTCCATCTGTGAAGAACTGCATTTGCTGCTGCTCCCAAGCTATCATTGTTTTGTGCAATACGCATATCACAAAGTGCTTCTTTCCTCATGTAACATTAGAAATACGACGCTACAACAGTTTGTATGTGTTGTGTGCATCCTGTGATTTGCCACTTACTGTAGATGCAGCAGTTGTTACTTCTTGCTCATGTCCAAACATCTGTTTGTTTTGCCATAGTTGGTGGTTACAGTAATGGGAAATTGGCACAAATTACTTCTTTCCTAGTTTAACATGAAACATGGTAGCAACGTGAAAGTGCAACCTTTTCTTTAAATATCGCATGAAATATGAAATGGAAACATCTCGTGACCCATCATAGTCATGACAGACTTGATGGAAGCAGTACATATGATTGGCACTCTATGCCCATGATCACCATCAGCAAAAGGTGCGCAAAATTTTCACAAAACACACAAGAATGAACGCCACCGCCGCATCCTGTTGATTCGGACGCTCAGTGTACATTGGTAGGAGCAAGGCAATATGCTTGCTAGCCATGTCTTGTGCTAGGTGCATCAAAACTTCTCTGCAAGTATGAATACGCAGGCGAGGCAAGCAAGTAAAGAGTAATAAATGCGAATTCAAACGCAAAAAAAAAATGTAACGCTGAGTGTAGTGACATTACAATCGTCACATGTCCAAATGGTAGACGTCACTTAACGTAAAAGCGCAAAAAATAGATAGGCCAACTTTATCACACTCTATGATGACAAGTACATCACAAACCTTGTAGTACAACATGCTTCAGGTAGCAAAGCATGTGACAACATTGCAACATCAGCATCACACAATGCCTTTTCACCACGGCACATAAAACTTGCGGTTACATTTACGTGACCTTGCAAGAAAGTATGACTTTCACAGGTATGTCCGTTCCCTTGTCAGTGTTATGAGTCACTGACTAGAAGCATTAATTTCTCGGCAGCAATTCTAGTGCGATGCTAAACAACAGGTAAATCATAATTGTAAAAAGGTGAGTGCACTTGAGAGAAGAAGACGGCGACGTTTCCACGCAGACGTGGTTTCCTTTGGTTCCTTGGAAATTGCTCGACAGCAAAGAAAATCTCGCCCTTATCCGGATACGAAGCTCCTAGGAAGCCTATGGAGACGTGTGGACTCTGGTGAGGACTCTTCTTTGCCTTGTCCTACTGATCCTGCTCGTCTGATAGACTCAAAACAAGCCCGGCTGGCGCTTAGGCCTAGCGCGGCCGCGCCGCCGCGCTCGCCCAACGAAGAAGTGTTTGTGCCGGATGTGAGCTCCTCGTCAGTACCTTTCGCTGGGCTGCTGCGCGTGACCACATCCCTGCCAACCATGCAGCCGAAGTGTGCAAGCGATAGCTCGAATACCCAAGATGCAACACCGAAGGACAGTCCACTTCGTGATGTGAATGTGAACCTATCCGCAATCGTGCCGGCGGACAATCGTGACCCTATGGACGTTCAGCCTCCTGGCGGTTCGACCAATGCAGCCAAGCGAGGTCCCCCAATCAACGTACTTCAAGAAGACGCCACCGCATCGGAGCAACCGGCAAAAGAGGTAAGGGCCACCCCAGACAATTCCTCCACGGCCTCCCCTGCGCCCGCTCCCTCTCAGTCTTACCCAACGCCCACCCCTTCTCAATCTTATCGAGTTCATATACGCCCCCTTTCATGCTACGACATAACTTTAGTAGCCACAAAATATGTCCAAAGGGTCATCGACCAATATCTTGAAACCACTGGATAGAAAGGGTTCGCAGCATATAAATCTACCAACTGGATCACTGTGCACTTGGCATCTCTCAGTGATGTGCAGAAAATGTGCACTTTAACATCTATCCCGCTGTCAGAAGATCAACACCTACCTGTGCAGTGCTACTTTGCATCGGACCCTAATATACAGAGGTATGTTGTCTATGGCATTCACCCGGAAGACACCCCTGAGACAGTATGTCGTTAATTGACCGCCACGACACACGGGGTGCTCGCAGCTAGATTCATGGGCCAAAGCCGTACATGCTTAGTGACGGTACAGGGCCCTCAATGTATTACAGAACGTTTTTATTACTGTGGTTGTATATTGCGACCTAAACCCTACCTCCCTCGGGCAATATTCTGCTACCGCTGCTTTAAACGTGGACACATGCTGGCATTTTGCCCACAGCGTACTATTGATCCAGAAAAGCTCACACCAGAAGGCCAACCACGATATCGATGTGGCTTATGTAAATCTGATGGGCACGATGTCACAAGCGTAAATTGTCCGACTAAACAGAAGGCCACAGTACGGATACGAAAGGCTATACCAAAAACGACTATAGTAACAACACACAATCGTTATGAGGTTCTTGCAGAAGAGCCAGAGATGCTCTTGGCAGAAGACGCAAAATCCCCAGAAACGCAACTGCATCCTTCGGTTCTTAAACGTGGCAAGCAGTCGCAGACAAAGAAACAGAAATTACCGGAACCTCTGTATCAGTCGGATAATGACCATGATGACATTGACGCTCGGATAGACGCACTGGCCAGAGAGATTGAGCGACTACGCAGGACCAACACCTGACGCATCAACCACTGCGAATGCCACCGTTACGCCTTGATCCCGTCCGGCACAACAGGTCAACCAAGCTGTTTGGACCGCAGTTTTAGATCAACTTTCTCAACTAACGTTGCTGATTCAGAATTGCCTGCATCATGGCTAATTCTCTGCAGCAGCTGTCACAGGATGGAATTCTACAGTGGAATAGTCGGGGCCTAAGCTCCAAGTTAGGAGAAATTAAAACCAAGCTTCAATACAATAAGCTACATGTATGGGCACTACTTATTCAAGAGTATAATAAGCTATGCTCCCTGTCCAATTTTAATGGGTATCATAACCCATCTATCAGAGATAGACGTGCTACTACAATGGCTTCAGCTCCGGGAAAAGCTGCAGTTTATATATCATCGCGTATTGCTCACACAGTGATTGATCTGGAGCCATGGTGCAGTGGCAATAAAGAAGTTTTCGGGCTCCTCACAGGACCAGTGAAGACTCCTGTCATTCTAGTGTCATTCTACGCCAGCCCATAACGCACACGTTTGAACTTGGGGTGGATAGCCCATCTCCGGTCTGCGTACCCGGGAATTCCTATTCTCCTGGGTGAAGACGTCAATGCCCCACATACAGAATGGGGGTACAAGTACAACTCGCGAAGAGAATGCCAAGTTAAAAACATCATGACCGATGCCACTTTTACACTGTTGAACCATCACGCTGTGGCTACCTTTGCTGTACCCGCAGTATCTAGAACAAACGCTCCAGACCTCACGTGGTGGTTGGGTCCTGGAATGCCGCAGTGGCGGGTGGAACCAGATACATGGGGCAGTGATCATATGCCAATAATGATTGGTTTGCACAGAACCTGCATAAAGAAAATTCGACGACGAGTTACAGTCACGCCTTGGGATAAATTTCGGGAATCATCGATTCATAAAATACCCTCAGAGCCCTCAGAATTTTTTCCCGCTTTGCAAGAACTGTTACGGAGGAACCCCACTGTAGCCACAGTTGAGGAACAACCTCAACCGGACCTCACCCTTTTGCAAATTTGGGCAAAGCGACGTCAGGCAGAAGTGTATGCGTCGAGGAATCCCGATGCACCAGGTAGCCGCACATATGCTAACCATATAGTGACGAAGGCGCGTCGGCACGAAAAGCAACTTTCTCGGCGACGATGGTATGAGTGGTGCGAGAATCTTGGATCGGGCATTGGAAACAGAGCGCTTTGGCCTACGTTCCGATCAATGGAACGCGGTCATAAGCAACCTGACCCTGCAGCGAGCGTTAGGTTAGCGATGCAGATTTCGTCACATCAATTTGCACAACACGCTGCTAGAGCGTTTTTCCCGAAATACGATAACGCGTCACCTATAAACTGCCCCGAAATTGATGAGTCTGACACAACTTCCCAATCCGAAATATCCAGCCCTTTCAGCATGGCCGAACTAATAGCGGCGATTGAAACTTTGAAGCAACGAACAACACCTGGCCCCGATGGTATTTCTTATGAGGTTTTCAAGAACATGGAAGGAGCAGCTCTCGACGCACTTCTTCAGGCTATTAACAAAGTATGGGAGACTCGAAACGTTCCACCTGATTGGAAGCAATCAATTGTTGTCGCGATTCCGAAGCCAGGAAAGTCTCCAAATAGCCTGCAGTCTTTACGCCCAATTCCACTAATCTCAACTGTCTGCAAGCTCACTGAAAAGATGCTGGCCACGCGTGTTTCCTGGTGGCTTGAACGTCACGTAAATATCATCCTGCTCAAATTGGATTCCATTCTTACTTGGGAACTGAAGACGGACTTCTTATTTTATTAAACGATGTTTTACAGGTTTCACCACACAGTCACGCTGTGCGCACGGTAGTAGCAACAGACATAACGAAAGCTTATGACAATATAGACCATGAAATCATTATAGCCAACCTCATCAACCTGGGACTTCCACCGCGGGTGATAAGATTCATCTACTCATTCCTTAAGGATCGCACATTTGCGATTAGAGTAGATGGAAGGCAACAAAGATACTTCACATCGAACAGAGGAGTCCCACAAGGTTCGGTTTTGACTCCTCTTCTCTTCAACGTTTCTCTAATACCTCTAGCCTGCAACTACATCGGATTCCAGATGTGAGGTTCCTAATCTATGCGGATGACGTCACTTTGTGGTACGTGCATGAAGATATATCCGGACAAACTAAAGAGCTTCAAGAAGCCCTTGATGGTCTGAATAAGTACGCTCAGAAAGCAGGGTTGGACGTTTCCGCCCAAAAATCAAGCCATGCTGTGGTGGCCAACAAGGAAGGACGCACAAGAATCACGCAGCACCCCTTCACATTTACACTCGGCGCAGTGACAATCCCTGAGGCTTTTGAGGTCTGCATACTGGGTCTCGATATTCACCACTCCGGCAGTGGTGCACACTGGCTCCGTAAAACCAGACAGAGTTCGACAAAAACGCTTCACCTTATTCGTCGCATTGCAGCAAAAGGAGCTGGAGCTCGTACTGGGGTAGGTCGACGGTTGGTGCGTGCAGTCTTGCAGCCACGAATTTTATATCAGGCACAATTTCAACGGCTGATTATGGCACAGCTGGCACAGTTGGAGACGATTAATCGCGATGCTATGCGCGCAATCACAGCACTGCCCCGCATCACTACGATACCAACCTTACAGGAACATGCCCAGCTCAACACACTTGCAGAGCTAATTTTGCAACGTGAAAAGGCACGTGAAATAAAAAAGCAACTTGTTCCGGCTGTCGCTGCGTTGCATGCTCTTTTTCAACGGAGTTCTCGGATTGACAATCAGCCCTATCTAATGCCTCCCTGGGAATTCACCAGCATCACAACTAACAAGCCAACGAAGTTACGACGCAGCGATACAACAGGTATTATTGACGAACACAATATCGTCGATGCATCATGCGCTAACATCTGCAAAGTCTATACGGATGCTGCCATTCTCCCAGACGGTGGAAGCACATCATTTCTGAGTACTACGCATAATTTCATCAGCGACCACCAGCGCTATTTATCTACGGAAGCCAGCGCTCTAGTAATGAAACTTCAAGCCATCCACGACGCTGTGCAAGATGCGACATGTAAGCTGCCTACCATCAAGCAACTAGATATCTTCACTGATTTTTAGCGGCTATTGAGGAACTCGAGAAGGTTGATAAGGCGATGGAAATCAGCGAGACAATACACAATATGAATAGTAAAACAGCTACTTGCGTCAAGGTACACTGGATTCGAGGCCATTCAGCGAACCCTCACAACATTGCTGCTGACCAGCAGGCACACTGTCCTCCTAATCCTGATACTCCATCTATTCCCCTCCCACCCCAACTCCGTAACTCGCTCCGAGCCCGTAAAAATTTTCTCCGGCAAGACACACGCGCTCTTATCCCACCGTGTGTCTTCTCCCTCCCCCTTCACCTTGCTAGGACGGAGGAAGTTGTGCTTAGGAGGCTTCTGGCCGGGGTGGCCCTTAAACTGGCTGTTATCTCAAGGTGGAACTGGTCGCATTCACCACTGGGTGCTACGTGTCCATACTGTTCCGTTCCTGTGGTGAAAGCAGACGCATACCACCTAATATGGACATGTAGGGGTTTACAATAAGAACGCTCGCGTCTCCTACTGCAAGCCGGCCTCCGCTGCAGTGGGACAACCAGCTATGACCGCTGGACACATGACAACAGATTCCACAAAACGCTGCTTCAATTCATACACAACACAGGCCTCACAGCACACATAATACACATATACGCACCAAGAATTATGCCTTAAGGGCAAGTCTTTATCGCAATAAAAAAGTGCACTTGCCAGCCGTGATGAAACATGCTACATAAAGAATGAATAATTGGCTCTACAATCTCACAGCACCCAGAAAGTGTCGCACGTGAAATTTATTCTTGAAATGACTCCCTTGGAACGAAGACTAGAGGAAACCAATCACTGGCGTCGTGCAATGATGAAGGTCATTTTCATTTGTGAAACTATGCAACTTAAAGAGTGACTAGTTTGGCGCTCTGAAAACAGAGCACATTGTAGTTGTTGCACCTTAGCCTCACTGTGCCGAAATGAAAATATCACAGTGCAAACACTATGCGCTAACGCTTCATAATGAGTGCAGTAAGCTACAACACAGTGAAGCAATATAAATATCACAGTACAAAACCCATACACACAAATCGACAACTATTTGTAATGATTCCAGTGTGAATGATTATGCGCCTTCGAAATGTGTAAATAAAGAAAGCACGCTGGCATTGGAGCTGGATAAGCATAAATAGAAAGAGGCAAATACAGAACAAGAAATGGGTGCGCGCATTACACTTTCCACCAAAAAATCTTCCTGTATTAGTCATAAAGGAAATTTAAACACTAAAACTCAAGCAATAAATAAATAATACAAACGGAACTGATGAAATACAAATGAATTAAATGATATTGAAAAAATTATAAATTAATTTCTGTCTTGTTGCAGGTGCGCAGCGATGTCTTGCGCGATGGCGCGCACCTGCTCCAAGGTCCCTTCCTGAGCTGTTGGCGTCCGCTCTGCCGCGACAGCGAGGCGGGTGGTGGAGGCTTCGATTCTCCGCAGCACCTGTAATGAATAATCATGGTGGAACTGTTCGCATGAGCTGCTGATTACTCGCAACCAGCTCACGGCTGGAAGCTGCTGTTGTCAAGAATTGCAACGTGCACAACGATTCCCTCTCTGTTGAAGAGCCACTGGCCTGATGGCATCCTTTGGCAGTGTCAAGCGTCGTGTACAAGCTATGCCCTCTTTGTTTGGACAAAGACCTGCTGAAACTACTCTTCCGTCATCTACTCAAATGCATCTCTCACCCCCAAAGAGCCCATTTCAGGGCTAACTAACCTTTTGCCCGCCGGCTGATCGCTCGCAAGACACGATACCGAGCCCTCTATACAATGCATATTTCTTGTTTACATCCCAAGCTGATTTGTTTTTCAGATTCACGATTTACTTATAACAAAGCATAAAGAATATTTATGTCCTTTATGTAAAATGACACCAAAGGACCTACCAACCTGCAGCATCTCGTCACCCTGTTCCACGCTGCGGGCGCACTGCCACGACATCGTCGTCAAGGTATCCACCCGTCGCGGTCGCTGTCGACGTGGTGGCCGAACAGGGTGCTGCAACACTGAAAGCATGCAGCATTTGCAACAGTTTCACTGCATTTTATGGTACGAATAAAAGTGGCTATGGCCATGTTATGGCTATTGGGCTAGCTTAAAAATACGAGAGCTCATTTTCTTTAACAGCTTGAGGATCAATAACTTACCAGATGCAGCGGCCACCCTTTCGGTAGGTGACGCACCGCGATGTGGATCCTGTGCCGCTGTGCAGTAAACACATCAAAAGTTTACGAACTGCACACACATTTGGCGATAATTAAAACACTAATTCCTCTGATGCTTACGTGTCGCTGTGCTCCTCACGCCCGCAGCCTCGTCTGTAGCTTGGACGACGACTTCCATGGCGGAGGTGGGGACGTCAGCCTGCTGGAAAGTGTCATAAGCGTGGCTATTCGTTAGAATGCCTATGTTACAAGTTTTCGTACAACACATTTGCGGAAATACTCTGCAATTATTGGGTGCTTAATGATCCCATGTATTACCGTCCTCGTGCACTTCCCTGAAGGCATTTTAATTCTGTGTTGATCACTTAATCCCCCTTTTCCCGAAAGCGCAGCCAACTGAGATTCTAATTGATTAACCTACCTGCTTTTCCATTCTCTCCTAAGCTATTTTCCTGCTCAGCAACGGTGTCGCGTTCCGCTAAAGGTACCACTTACAGATAATGGCAAACTCTAAACCGGCACCGTTCACGAACCCATGATATTACGGTGGTAGTGTGCTTACCTCTTGGTAGGGGAGGTCGGTCACGCCGTGGAGGCGGACGGTCCCGGTCAGTTGTAGGACTCGGCCACGAGAACCGTGTAGCCGCTCCCTCCTGTGCTTCTGAAAATACACGCCAATGTCGAAGGACGAATCGGCCAGACCATTGGACGGTCACTAACCTTTCTTCTTGGGTAATTGCGGCAGCGTCGCGGTGGGCCTCAAAAACCTGTTTGCGCCACCACTCCTGCCACTGCTCAGTGGTTTTGAAAACAGGGCCTTCCCTGTTCAGCGCGTCCGCCAGCTGCTGCCACAGCCGTCGGCGGTCGCCAGCAGTGAAGCGCGGCCCCAGCTCGCTGGAACTTATAGCCATCTGGGGATGCTGCTCCATGAAGGCGACCACCGTCTCTCTCTGTGCCTCCGACACATGTGGCCCCTTGAAGGGTCCTGCCACGTTTAGTGCCTGTCTTCCAGTGCTCGACTGAACCAACCGCTTCAAAATTCGCGCCGTGTACTTGAAACGGGGCGGTGGCTAGCGCCATCACTAAACGTTTCGCAAAACTGCGACACCGCCTAGCGCCATTTGAAGACATTAACCGCAATATTTCGTTTCAATCGTTCCGCATTCCAAATTGAATCTTTGAAAAGCAACACCAACACATTTTTCTACACAGTCACAATGGCATCAAACACGGCTCAATAACTACATGGAGGATAATGACCTTTATCCGCATTCGATGGTGGGCTTTAGGCCCAGGCTGTCCACCCAGGACGTGATGCGGCAACTAAAACACCAAATCATCGATGCGTAAACGGGGGACGCAAAGTCAATCCTAGGGCTTGACCTAGCGAAGGCCTTTGATAACGCCACACATAAAGCAATTCTTGAGAACCTTCAGGAATTGGGAGTAGGCGAACGAACCTACCATTACATTAGGGACTTCTTGTCAGACCGAGAAGCGAAAATCCAGATTGGAGAATGCCAATCGGATGACATTAAATTAGGCAGCAAAGGGACCCCACAGGGCTCTGTGCTCTCACCCTATCTTTTCAATGTGGCCATGATGAAACTCCCTGAAAGACTGGAGGCTATTGAATGACTAAACCACAGCATGTACGCTGACGACATCACGTTGTGGACAGCCAGGGGCAGCGATTCCCAAATAGAGGAGACCCTCCAACGGGCTATCCAGGCAGTTGAAGGTTACGTCGGACCTAGGCGACTTAAATGTTCACCGCAAAAATCGGAACTACTTCTATACCAGCCGAAAGGCAGGGCCAGTAAGGAGGAACCGCAAATCTCCCTCACAGCTGGGGCGATCCTCATTCCAAAAGTGGACAAAATCAGAGTTCTGGGACTGTTGATTCAGGCTAACAGCTTTATTGGCGAAACAATAAGGAAACTAGACGGCTGCGCACTGCAGACCATGAGGCTGATACGCAGGATTGCCAACAGGCGGTCCGGGATGAGAGACGCGAATCAAGTTGGGCTAGTCCAGGCCTTGTTATAGGCAGAATAGCTTACGTTGCTCCCATCCTCAGTTTTAGGTCATTCGAGAAGAATATTGAGGGCATCATACGTAAAAGTATAAAACAGGCGCTGGGGCTTCCCATCCGCACTGCAAATGAAAAGCTTTTAGCTCTAGGGCTCCACAACGCTCTTGAAGAGATTATTGAAGCAGGGAGGATCTCGCAGTATGTCAGACCTGCGGGAAGCCCTACGGGCAGGAAAATCCCAGCTAGGCTAGGCTTAAACTATGAGGGGCAGGAAGGCATCAAAGTCGACCTGCCGCGAAGCGTGCGGAACCGGCTGATAATCCCACCACTACCTCAAAACATGCACCCAATCCATCACAAGGAACGCGGAGAGAAACGAGCCGAGGCTCTTGAGAAGCGTTTCAAAAACTCGAAGGACGCGCTCTACGTTGATGCTGCAGACTATGGCAACGGCCGCATGGCCCTAGCTGTAGCGAGCGCTGAAACTAGATTGATAGCCAGTGGCACAGTTCCAACGGATTGCTCTCAGATTGGAGAAGAATCTGCCATAGCACTTTCAATTGCAAGTACTTCAGCCAAAATTATAGTCAGCGACTCTAAGGTTGTGCTGATGAACTTTGCCAGAGGCAGAATTTCTCCCGAGGCGAACAGAATCCTTCAGATCTGCAGAGGTAGCAGGAAAATTGAAATAATCTGGGCACCCGCGCACGACTCCCTCGCTGGGAACGAGGCGGCCCACGAATTTGCTCGAGGACTTACATTCCGAGCTGGTGGGCTAGCCGAAGGCTTCACGGGGCGGGACCACTTAGTGTGTTGCATAGAGATCACACAACACTACAGACTAGGGCTGGTTAAATATCCTCCGGCTGATATATCCTTAAACAAGAGCCAGGCCTCCACTTTGGCATCGCCTGCAAACCAACTCGTTTCCAAGCCCGGTGTCGTGCAGCCTCTACTACCCGGGTCAGTACTCCTGCCTGTGCAAGCTATGTAAAGCCAGGGCTAATCTTAATCACATTCTGCGGGAATACCCACAGGCTCCCTCTGAGAGAAGAATAAAGTCTTTAGAACAATGGGAGACCTTATTACTCAGCTCCGATCCGGAGATTGAACTGAAGACCATCCGACTGGCCGAAACCGCCGCTAGGGTCCAAGGACTCCTGGCCGTCGTCTAGGTGTGAAGGCTACATCTGTTGGAGAAATAAAGTTTTACAATCCAATACAATGAACATGTTGTAAACGCTTCTCAATATATTATACGTACCCCAAGCAGACGTCAAAAGCGTGACGCAGGCTTCCACTTCTCTCATTGGCTGTTTGCTTCCTCTCGTTCTCGCGAACATTGCGGACCGCCTATTTCGTGACGTACAGAACGGACCGCCTCCGTTCTATTTTGGAACGCGTACAATATTGCGCCCTTGATCTTCGAGCACACTCAAGGCGTGCTGACTACGAGAGCTCTTCGGCGGTATCGCTTCATCTTCCGACAGCGTAATCGATTTTGACTTCAGGTCTATGATCACGCCGTGTTAGTTCAGGAAGTCCATGCTGAGAATGAGGTCTCGGGAATACTGTTGGAGGATAACGAAGGTGGCAGGGTAAGTCCGGTCATGAACGGTAATTCTTGCCGTGCAGATTCCAGTCGGCGTAATTAGGTGTCCTCCAGCGGTTCGAATTTGAGGGCCTTCCCATGCAGTTTTACCTTTCTTCAACTGGGCGGCGATGTGTCCACACATTACGGAGTAATCGGCTCCTGTGTCCACTAAGCCGGTAACTGCGTAGCCGTCCAGAAGCATGTCGAGGTCGGTGCTTCTTTGTCTGGCGTTGCAGTTAGGTCTTGGCGTCGGATTACGGCTGCGTCATGTTGAACTGAAGCTGGAACGTCGCCTCGTCAAGTCATCTTTAATTCGGTGTTGTCTTGGCTTCCTGACTTCGTCGGGACGGCGGCGTGTCGTTATAATGTCGTCGAGATGGTCTCTTCGTCGCCTTCGTCGGCGGCGGAGGATCTTCGTCAGTTCGACGAACAGCAACCACACCTCCATCAGTTGCTGCTTTTAGTTTTGCGGATATGGGCTTGCAGAGCGGCTCCGGGCTGCGCCGATGTATAGTCGGCGCTGCGGCGACAGGTAGCGTCCTGGCGACTGCGAACGTGATGGTAGTCGAGGGCTCCACTGAGTGGCGGCGAGGTAGTCGGCGATATCGCGACGCCCTTCGCCAAGCTGTGGCGTCGGCGCGTTAACGGCGAATACTCGGAGTCCCGGTATGGGCATCGACGGTAGATGTGCCCGGCTTCTCCGCAGTGATAACAAAGTGGACGGTGGTCGGGGGCAAGCCAAAGGTCAGTCTTCCTTGGAATGCTGCGTGGGGCGATGGGTTGGCGTGCTGGCGGCGGGGGAGGTGGCGGACGATGGAACTGTATCGTCACTGGTTCCTGTCGTGGGCGTGGAGGGAGAAAGTGACGGCGGGCTACAGCGGCGTATGTCATCGCTTGCGGCTCAGGCTGCGGCGATTCAGGGGCGACTCCGAATTGTTGTTGGAGCTCCCCACGAAAGCCGTCGGCAATTGAAGCCACTTGAGGCTGTGATGAAGGGAACAGATTTTGTAGCTCCTCCCGCACGGCCGCTCGGATAGTCTCGCGCAGGTCGTCGGTGGCCAGTGCCTGAACTCCGGCGTAGTTTGTCGAGTTAGTGCGGCGGTTGTATTGCCGATTCCGCATTTCCATTCTCTTCTCGATGCTTGTGGCCTCGCGAAGAAACTCGTCGACGGTCTTCGATGGGCTCCGTACCACTCCGGCGAAAAGTTCCTCCTTTACACCACGCATCAGTAGGCGGACTTCTTTTCCTGAGATATTTCCGGGCCGGCATTGCGGAACAGACAGCTCATTTCTTCAGTAAAAATCGCGGTGGTCTCGTTAGGCAGCTGCACTCGGGTTTTCAGTAGCACTTGGGCTCGTTCTCGGCGTACGACGCTTGAGAATGTCTGCAGGAAGCCGCTTCGGAAAAGGTCCCAGGCCAATAAAGTGGCTTCTCGGTTCTCGAACCACGTCCTTGCAGCGTCTTCCAATGCGAAGAAGACATGTCATGTTGAACAGCGGAACGTCGGAGGCTCCCTGGGCTGCTGCAGGACGATGGGGGACGCTGGTGCTGCTATTAGGGTTGCCTTCGCCAAAATGTTTTTGGTCTTCTCAGGCAAAAGTCCGTGCTCTGGGGTGAGCTGTCGGCTACTTTCAGCCACCTTTGTCATTCCCAGTCGAAACGGCCCCGACACCGCTGTCAGTTTGGTCGCTGTACGGTGAGGTAGCAGTTCGAAGAACTGGCATCCTTCCCCGGCAACGTGTCCCGCGTCGCCAACTCGGCCATTCCAAACTAAATATTGCACGTAACGGGTCGCCAAAGCGAAAGAAAGAGGCGAGCTTTTGAACCACGGGATCCGTCACAGCGATTGAAATGGAGTAAGGGATCAGCGCCCCGTGCCGATTTGCCCGCTCGTTCAGTGCCACGTGCCAGTACCGGCGCCTCTAAAGCGTAAACGTACTGGGCTCTGCTGACCGCGTTATTTCAAACTAAATTGATTCGTAGAGTGCCTATTAAAACCTAAAAAAGCAAAAGCTACACTATCTACGCGAAAAACCTTTGAAAAAAGTTGCTTTCCTCACGTGAACCTATAAAATGAGAAGTGAGACGTTCTTAATAACTAACAAAAAATGCCTCGCGTACGAATTACAAAGACAAAACAAAAATAACAAGAGCAACAAAAACTTATGCAAGCGTTCAATTCTACAATTATTCTTCCTTAATGCCTGCTCGAATGGGTCGCCGACTGACAGCCTTTGGGCCACGCTGAGCACAAGAGGGGCGGGACCTACATTTTTTCCTGCCGTCACGGGTCACTCCATGCGCTTGCCGCTTATTGTCTCGTCCCTGAGGGGGAGGCCGAAAACGCGGGAATAACCATTTTCCCTTTGTTCTCGCTCTCGCGGCACATTCAACCTCAGTGACTGTTCGACCAACCCGGCTCTGAGGCGCATGTCTCATCGCAATTGAACTGAATTGAATTGAATTCCGCCGCAGCCTTGCTCGCAGAGATGCGCTCTCTCCTGTCCTTATCAACCTTTCGCGACGCCTCCGTTTCCTTAATCGCCACAACGAACCATTTTCGGCTCTGCGCGATGGCTTGTCCGTAGTAGCCCTAGGTCACGGCTCGTACGATTATGATGAAAGGATCGAGGGCCTCGTCGGAATGGTTCCCGACACGGATGAGTTATGGCCAGCGTGGGGGTGCCTCGTTCATAAAGGGTTTCAGCGATTAGCGATGATACGGCTGTCAGCTGTCAGCAGCACAATCTGGCGTGTTCAAGCCAGAGATGGCTCAGTATAACCCGGCCCGCTCAGTATGAACCTCTGAGTGTACGATCAGCGTCGACGAATCGGGCGACCTACCTCAGGATTCATGAGACCTGATGTCACAACCCCCTGGCACCGAATTGGGGGAAGTGACTAAACAAAGATCCCACGCGGCATAAAAGGAGCTACGGACAGCGGGAGTGATGACCGACTACAACTTTATCATCAACTTTTCTGTATTTGCATTTCCTTGCATTTTCTTGTACTAATGTAAATATATCCGTGTTTGTAAAACGTCCTGAATATCGGACTGAGCCTCATGTTCATCTCACTCTTCTAAGATTAAAGAGCTTCCCACGTATTCTAACCGCGAGTCGCAACAGCAGCTCAAGCTCTCCACACTTTCCATGTGGCACCCGAAAGCTTAGATTTCCCGGATGCCAACAAAGATGCCATCCCTACTGACACAAAATTTCAATCATTATTGGTGTGAGCAAACATTGTTTCAATGTGGCGGGTTCGGTGAAATTCGTAGCTATTGGTCACTTGTCAATCCGTTGCTTCTGCAGGCTACACTGTCCCAATATACACAGATAACCACGATAACCAGGTCAGGAGGGCACTTTCGCTGGGTGCTAGAGCTCAAGCTTCTTGATTGTAATGTCAAATACAGGTGTTTCGTGAAAGACTACAGAGTCTTTGCTACCGATCACCTTTTAACGCGAAGGGGTTAAGGGCCCCGTGTCGCACAAAATTCGACGTCGGCGCCTAGCGTCCACCGTCGGACGTCGCTTTGGCAAAAATAATTTCGAACCAAGTTCTGAACCACGCATACCCAAACACTCTTCTACCACCAAAGTTGGTCACAACTTGTGTTTCATTCTTTACAAAGTTATTCCTCGGAATTTGGGGAACGGCATACCGAAAACAACTCTAATGAATAAAAAAATCCGACAGCGCATGTCTGTAATGTTAGCTCTTCTCAGACTGAAATAATAATAGTGCGAAATAATAAGAGGAGATCGACTCACGCAAGATGCCGCATTCCTACCAGAAAGCTTGTCTCCGTGTGTAGCGTTCGTCGCCAGCGTTTTCTGGTAGACGTTACGGTTACAAAAGCGGCAGTTGCAGGGAAGCATGAGAAGCAGTAGGACACCATGACCAGATCAACAAGACCAGATCGCCACGTTGTGCATACTTTTACAGCTCGACTCGCGGGCATCGCCGCCGCCCCACGTACGGGCAACGTTTCAACGTTTAGCGACCGCGACGCCAGAAAATCTCTCACAGATTGTCTCGATGATATGGCCATTTACGATCATCGGATGATATGGTTTCGGCTGTCTCAGAGCTTGATTTGCTCGAAAGCGCCCTGCGCTTACCGCGCCTGCAGCCTTCGTTGCTGTCTTAGGATAAATTCGTCGCAGCATTCTTAGCGGAGTTCCCGCCGGCAAGCTACAACTACTGCATCCGACGCCAGCATGACGCCCGAACGTAACACCTAGACGAAGGTCTCTGAGAATGTGTTCGGGCTATCCAGGAACACTTTCAGCGTGCTGATCCCAGCGCCAACAAGTCCACTAAGATCTCGCATGTATTGCGACGGTGCTACCCTAGCTTCAGGCCATATCTCTTTGGCCATTAATTTTCCTCCCTAGAGGATTTTCCTCCCATGAGTATCGCCCGGCACATCAGGGGGGCGCGCTTTTGCGAGCAACACTACGCTACATCACCACCTGCCGACGTCGCTTTCGAGCCAGCCTGTGCCTGGAGGGAGACAAATGCTGCGACAGTCGTACTGTCCCCAGCCGCGAACTTCCGTGGCGGGCCCAGAGAGAGTACTCGGCTCTCTTGGCCCCATTAGTGGAAAGTCTCTGTGGTGACGCGGGCCCTGCACGACCAGGGATGCCCGCCATGACATTCCACCGCCACCATCCCGGTCCACTGCCTGAGACCGCAAACGAAATCCGCTGTACACCGGAGGTCCCTCTCGTGCCACTTATAGGCCTCAGGCACCGAGAGGGTACACGGAAGATGCATACAAGGCTTGGTCGTGCTAGAGCTTTGGTCAGCATGGACACTACCAGTATGAGTGTCCAATAACACCCTGGACTTGGCGCGTTTCTGTCCCAAGAAACGGCTATGACCCGCGGTGGTAACGAGCTCGACAAAACGGCCAAGGCCGGAGTTACCAAGGGTGAGCAAACTGACCTTCATGCTGCTTGCCACATAAAGCGCAATAGCTCTGCTAGCTCTTGTATTGTACCAGGCACATGTATCAAGGTACATGTTTCAGGCAAAAAGGTATCGTCGCTTCTAGATACTGGTGGCAGCGTCTCTCGTATTGTAGATGACACTTTGCGCTTGTGCCAGCCGCGTAAAGTGCAACTCGCACAATGTAATACGCGCTTGAGAGCTGCTAACGGAGTATTAATAACAGCACGAGCAGCGATGCATCTCAAGATCTCTCTCATTAGCAAGACCTTTCGACAACATTTTATATTTGCCCGGTGTCGGCAGTACCCACGCTACCGGGCACGGACTTTACCTTCCTTGAAAACATAGTGTTAGACTTTGCAAACGGCGACTTCCAAGTACTTGCACTGGTGATTTGTGGCAGTTTGCTCCGCCGTCTCTTGCTGTGCCAAGCGCTCATTACACGGCTACATTCCTCTTTAACTCTGCTTGGTCACCTAAGATGCTGCAAACTATCGAGGAATGCACTTTTGAGGATGCACAGAAACGGCAGATCGTGCACACGCTGTTTTCATTCGCAACCATTTCCACAGAAAAGTGCGGTGAACTTCTAGACTGCTTCACTACATTGATACAGGAAACGCACAACCTTGGAGCTGCATCCCAAGGCCACTGAGCGTACACTAGAGGGTATTCCTGGATATTGCCCTGCAGGAGAAGATTGACACCGGTGTGGTGAGACGGCCCCAGAGCCCTTGAGCTTTTCCTTTTGTTCTAGCGCCTACAAAAGTTGGCACTGCTCGCTTATGCGTACACCATCGAGGCTTAAACGATGCCATTGTTCTGGATGCGTATTCCTTTCCCCCAGATGAGTCAATTACAGAGTGTTCACTATACTCGATTGCTATCCGTGATTTCTGCAAATTGAAATGGAACCAGCTGACATACCCAAAACTTCATTCACTTGGTACACAGGACTCTTCGAATTTGTCCGTAAGGCCTTTGGCTTGAAGAACTCTAGCAACGTGTTCGATGGGGCTGGTCTGTTGATCTTTAGAATAAAAACAGGAACACCGCAACACAGGATGCGGGAAAAGAGCACAGGTCAGAGCTCCGACTAGCAACTAAATACTTTATTTGTGGAAGCACCATACAAAGTCATCATTGAATGTGGCATCAAAAACATAAGAAGAAGGATAAGAAGAATAAGCTTCAGCCACGGAGATAATCCAGTTCTTTTGACGAGAGCGTGAGGGACGCGAAAATGACTCACGGGCGCCACTTTTGAATATGCAAAGTACTTCAAAGATTTCCGACGCACGATTTTCACTATATCTACGAATTATTTCGCACTTCTTAAAGATCGGGGTGCAACCACATGTATTACAGCCGGCTGCCAGGTGACTGAACGGGTTTCCTTTTATTGAAGCGGCATGCTTGCGCAGGCGATCATTAATGTACTTCCGCGTCTGCCCGATATAGCAAGGTTTACAATTAAGCGGAATTTTCTAGACGACCTGCGTTGTACAGCCAATAAAGCCGCGAACATGTTTCTTATAGCAGCTTTTGCGTGCGACAGTATCCTCCCTTATGACTGTATTGCGCAGCCCTCTCAGTTTATTAGGGGCATTTCACAACGCCCTCACTCGTACCATGGCCGCAATTTTCATAATGTTACGGGAAACATGGTGTACGTAAAGAATGGCGGCAAACCTAGATCTCGAAAGCTGTAACTGCATAGTTTGTTCTCCGGCGTTATTTAACTCTTTTACAATGCCACCAGCAACACTGCAGAACACGCTGCTCGGGTAGCCTGCTGATGTTAGTCTGTTGACCTGCGCTGAAGAGCTCTGTTACAGAGAGCTAACAGAGCATCGCTAAGGCATGTTTGCGAGCTGCTCTGAAGCGCTCGAGCGAGCACTCTGTTTAACAGAGCTTTTCAGCGCAAGTCAGCAGACTTACATCAGCAGGCTACCCGACCAGCGTGTTGTGCAGTGTAGCTGGTGGCCTTGTAAAAGAGTTATTTAAAAAGCGCCGGAAAACAAACTATGCAGTCACCGCTTTCTATCATTCGCTTGCCGTCATTCCTTATGTACACCGTGTTTCCCATAACATTATGAAAACTGGGGCCAGGGCAGGAGTGAAGGTGGTGCGCAATGCCCCTAATAAACCACGTTTTTATTGTAAATTTAAGAACTCTCCTACTTTGTAATGCCTAATTGATATTGTTCTTGATTAATTGCGATACAGATTCGCAATGGTAGGTGTGGTATGTATGGCATGTCATCTTTCATTTTTTCGTGCAATTCTGAGAAACACTTAGAACACCTTGCCATAGTTCTTTAGAAATGCAGAGAGCGGGACTTATCGTGAACTCCAAAAAAGTTGAGTTGGCGAACCCAAGAGTAGACCTACTCGGCTTTATTGTGGACGAAGGTCAGCTTCGTCCTAATGGTGTGAAGCTTCGCGCCATTGCATAATACCCTTGCCCGCACGACGTCGAGAGCGTGAGCGTTTGGTGGGAACTATTGCATTCTACCATTCTCTCATGGCACGCTGCGCAGAGCTCACGGTTCCGCTTAATCGCAGAGGTGTAAAGTGGAATTTTGGCGAATCTCAGGGGCAGAACCCGTTTATAACACTGACCAGTACAACTGCTGACACCAGAGCTCTTAGACTCCACGACTTAAACAAGCCGTTTATGCTACAAACAGACGCTAGAGACTGCGCTCTACCATTCTTTATGCAAAAAAGAAGGTGAGGTGTGCAGAGCGGACACAAGAGAAGAGAAGGGGACAGCACGAACAGCGTTGGTGTGGTCCACTTCTCTTCTGTTGTGTCCTGTCTGCACGCCTCACTTTTTTTGCATATTGAAACCTTACCAACTAGCTCAGTTTTCTGTCGTTCTCAGCCTCATTTCTAGTACTCTGAGCCCTTTTCCATGTTTCCCTACTTAGCTGCACAATCCTGCTTCGTTAGCTTCCTTAACTGCGATATGCATCTTCCGCGCTAGAACCATGTCGTGGTTTACTCGTGATCGGCGTTCGTGTTGTCCACTTCTCTTCTCTCGTGTCGTGTCTGCACGCCTCACCTTCCTTTTCTTTTGCAAAATGAATCCTTAGCAACTAGCTCAGCTTGCTGTCGTTCTAACCTCCATTTCTAGTACTCTGAGCTTTTTTCCATGTTGCCCTACTTAACTGCATAATCCTGCTTCTTTAGCTTCCTTAATTGCGATATGTATCTCCCGCGCTAGAACCATGCCGTGGTTTACAATTAATCGGCGTTCGTGTTGTCCACTTCTCTTCTCTTGTGTCCTGTCTGCAGGCCTCACTTTTTTTGCATATTGAAACCTTACCAACTAGCTCAGTTTTCTGTCGTTCTCAGCCTCATTTCTAGTACTCTGAGCCCTTTTCCATGTTTCCCTACTTACCTGCACAATCCTGCTTCGTTAGCTTTCTTAATTGCGATATGTATCTTCCGCGCTAGAACCATGTCGTGGTTTACTCGTAATCGGCGTTCATGTTGTCCACTTCTCTTGTGTCCTGTCTGCACGCCTCACTTTTTCTTGCATAATGAATTCTTACCAACTAGCTGAGCTTTCTGTCGTTCTAAACGTTCTAGAAGCTGTATTACTACATGAATTCGTGGACGAGTTGTAGCCTATTGCGTTCGCAATTCACACTCTAAGATCCGCAGAAAAAGAAAATTACATTGTAACTGACCGCGAATGTCAATCTTGTCATTCTCTTCGCTCTTAAAAATGTGACATATACATGGACGGTGCCTCTTTTACTGTAAAAAACATAACGTAACGCCTTAGTGAAACAAATTATACAAGAGGGGACACCCGGCGAAAACTGGGAAGAGGAAATACGTCACGCTAGTATTAACTCGAAGCGTTTGCTGCCGCGAGCATCGAAAAAAGAAACACAACGTGAAATGAGGTTAAAAGAAATTGTTTCATCTTTGTATTCTTCCCTAGAAAAAGTACGAATATCTGCGTAAAAATTAAATTAAACTTTGCGGCCTATTTACGTTGCCTAGCAACAGGTGAATCGGCGAATGATGAGCCAGATGCATGCGTCATTCGCCAGACACACTGCCGAAGTGAGCGAGACCAGCTGCGCATGAGTGCGTTGGCCTGTTCGGCCACCCGTCTGCTTTTTTTTTTTTGCTATTTTTGGATTTAGCATGGTTTGGTGGGTTCCCTGCGAATTCTTGCGTTCCCTCTGAACTTCGACATGGCACCGCTGCACTATTGGACTAAGCCAAGGTGAGAAATTTTGTTGGACAGTTTGCGACGCAATTAAGCTTACGGCACGCCACCTAAGCTACACTTGTGACGCAGTTAACTAAAAACAGCATGGCCGTAGTGGCGCAGTTAATTTGAAATAATGATCCGTACTGGTAGATGTTTGCGACGCTTTCTATGAGCCCCAATATTACTCTAACGTATTTTGGTTGTTTTGGGGCACGCTATTCGCACAGGGCGCTATGACGCAGTTAAGTGTGTACTTAAAGGGAAGCTGAAGAGCCTGTCGAATTCAATAAGACGCTCATATACGGATGCGGGAACATTATAAACCATGTAGGTAAAATTTGGGGGTTTTGTTTCAATTAGGAGCGACGTAATCGTCGGTTAAAATTGCGCTGTAGCTCTGCCCCCCGTCGAATGCCGCGCGCTGCTGCTGACGCTGACGATGCGAGCGGAGACCGGAAACCGCGGTGTTGTGACGTCAACACTAGGGTTCCGTTCCTTCGCAGCCTCCGCGACCGTGCCTGACCGTGCTTGTTTCTGCGTGCGTGCCATCGTAATCTGCTTCGATCGACCCGGCATTCCTTTGTTGGTGCGTCTGCGTGTATGTAGAGTGGTAGTATGTGGCCAGCCCTGCAATTCGGCCTGCGCAGTTGCTGTATATTGCCACAGAATGAGAGAGGACTACTTGCCAATAGCAGGCTTTCTAAACGCAGCGCGAAAAGATCGGAGCAAAGAAAACAAAGACGGCACGAGTGCAGACTGACTGATGATAACTGGTGTTGGAAGGCCTTATGAATACACGAACTCGCCCAAACCTGGATTTTGATTTACTGCGAGCTCCTTCGTGTTAGCACGCTGAACGGAAGGTGCATGTTTATCTCCCGCCCTTGACGCAGGTTTCGTCGCAAAGCGCCGCGAATTTTCTATTTGCACGTGTGTTGTAAAACAGCCTGCGTGCAGCTACCATAACATAGTGCAAATGTAGAGTTTGCATGTGCTGTAAAGCCGGCGCACGCTAGGACGCTATGCTCCCCCCTTCTCTCGCGCACAGCGAGAAACCGACCGCCTCACGTAGCCGACGGAATTCGCCGCCTTTACGACTTCGGTTGCGAGTAGTGTGCGGATGGCGCACAGATGAAGGTCACTACACGTACTGCATGAACCGGGAAGCTTTTCACGCGTTTCAACCGTCTTTGTAGATTGCCGACAGCTTTGGACAGCGCACAAATGTCGACGATCGCATCCCCGCTTACGTTCCACGAGGAGGCATGCAGGAACACAACACCAGAGTTGTTTGACCGGAAACGAGCTCACTAGATCGACGAAAGATCGGCAAGATCACTGGATCGTTTTGCAAAAAACATACTCCCCAAAGAGCATTTCCAACACGAGGAGATCCCAAGACTTCGCTTTCGTTCGCGTCGAAAGCACTGCTCCCACCAGCATCGTTTGCTTCTTCGAGAGGCCGGCTCTTCGCAATCGGCTCGTACATGTAGGGAGTAACGCCGAACTCCACAGAAAAACGCAGTCTCTCTAAATTTTCCATTACCGTCTCAGAAAAACAGCACCAAACTACCTGGCACCACGCTTCATGTGTAGCGGCAGCGGTCGGTTCGGACGAACACTAGTGTTGACGTCACGAGGCGCCCGACCAATCACAAGCGGAAACGAGACGCGCGAGCTGGGCGTGTCCGCTGCTGCACTTTTCGTCGAAATAAAATATATTTGCGCTTTCTTTCGCTCAATTTCGATACGATATTCGAATTCGGAGGGTTGAAAACCATTATGTACAGATGTTAACTCATTTTTTCTGGAAAACCTTTCAGCTTCCCTTTAGTCTCACTGCGACAGGTTTTGGCGCTTTCTCTGATCCCAACATTATTCTAACCAATTTCATAACTTCTTGGGGTACTTTTTAAGCGCAGTGGGCGCGACTAGCGCAGTGACGCGGCTAGCGAAAAACAGCTCGGCCGTGGTGCGCAGTTAAGTTTCGCGCTTTAATGCGCTGACATGACAAGTTCATGGCGCTTTCTCTGACGCCCAACATGGTTGAAAATTATTTTCAACACTTTTTTTGCTACTTATGAAGCACGCTCGCCACGCCTATTGTGATGCAGCGAAAAGCAGCTTGGCCATGGGGACAGTTAGTTTTGCGCGTACTGAATCTTACTGCAACAACTTTGTGACAATTTTTATGGCCCCGCAAGAATTTAGGCCTTCTTTCGATACTCGCGCTTGGCGAAAACGCGACGAGCAATTGCCAAGAGTGATAATGCGGGAGTGTGGTGCTTGCGCCGCCAGAACGCACGAAAGGTAACGGCAAGGAGCTCAAACGCCAGGAACTTTTAACTAAAAAATTGTGGCCTCTGAACGACTGAAGACAGGCTTTGCACCCACGCATTTGTCTTGAGGGCGAATGATTGAATAAAACTTTATTTGAAACGGCTCTTCGTCCGTGCCGTCCGCCGCTTCGGCGCCTTGTGATCATGTAGTAGCACCCGGAGCGGGGGGTGTGGTGGCGCCCTGGACGTGCCCTATGTGTTGCACAAGGAGCGACCAAAAAGCGGCTCGGTGGGGTTCAGACGAAATGGTCCAGCTCTCCCAACAGTAAGGAATAGGTGGGCTTAGGGAAGAGGGGGGGGGGAGATAGTAAGGCGAGGACTGTGCACGGGGGCAGGTCCAGTACGTGTGGCGAACGTCGGGATAGCCGCCGCGCACTGGGCATGCCGGGTGCCCGCGGTGTCCTTCAATGATGTGCTGCATGGCGTCATTCGCCAATGTTAGAGTTTGAGCCTGAGGAATTAGGGCGCCGTTGTGGCGGGTGAAGGAGTGATCGGGGGCCGGAAGGGTGCATGCAGACGAGCGCAGTTCGCGGAGCCTAGCGCGGCTTTGCTTGCGGTGTTCAGCGCGGTGCATTCTGGCGCAATAGGTGTCAGGCCATGGAATAGGAGCACTCGGTATTTTAGACGCGCGAGCGAGGGAGTGAGCATGCTCATTTCCCTGTATGCCCTGATGGCCCAGCACCCACTCCAAGAGGACGCGAAATGAGGGATGCTGTTGCGTGTGTAGCGCGAGAGATGCCCCAATATGACAGGGAAGTAGGTTGTTTGCGAAAGAACGAAGGGCTTCCTGGCTGTCTGAGCAAACGGTCATGGTTGACGTAGAGTGAGGTGGAATAGTAATGGCTTCCGATATGGCAAGGATCTCGGCGTCGGTTGGAGACGGTACTCCGCTATGCCAACGAGTGATGTCACCCTGAGGGCCGATGACTGCTGTCTCGGATGCGATCGGCGACAAGGCGGCGTCAACATAGTAGGTGTCATGCGCTGGGCCAGTTAGATGGGTCGCGCGCACCAGTCGCCTGCCTGCGTTGCGTTCGGGGTGCATACTATTAGGTATGGGTCGGACTTCTATTGGAGGGATAGTTATACAAGGTGGAGGATCGATGTAAAGAGGTGGAAGTGGTCAAGTGTCGTGTCCCAATATTCGCAGGATTGCGCGTCCCTTGGGACGAGATGCTCAGACGGAGATGCTGAGACTCCCGATGGGCTTGGACCTTCACATCCAAGGTGTTGCGCAGGGTTGCGCGATCAACATCGGTGCTACGGGCGTACCTGGGAACGCCCATTTCAATGAGGTGACATCTTCGCAAAAAAGCCTCGAGTCGTTTGGTCTGGGTGCGTGTAAGTGCAACAACGTATGGCAGGCCATAGAGGATTCGGGAGTAGATTGCTGATTCAGCAAATTTACGGAGTTCGTGTTCACGGAGGCCTATGTGGTGCTAGCTTACGCGTGTGATCACGTGTATGACTTGACTTGCCTGATGAAGAATGCGCTGTAGCCACTCCGCACTGCGTCCATTCTCTTGCCACAGAAATCCGAGGATGCGGACGGATTTCCTTCGCCGGATAGGTTCGCCGGTCATAGTCAAGGTGATGTGGGCGCGTTCAGCAGCTGCTTTGCGCGTAGAGAAATTCAGTACGACGACGTACTCTGATTTTTCCGGGGAGCATGTGAGGCCTAGCTGGTGTAGGTAGGTGTCGACGATGTCTAAGCCGGTTTGAAGTGTGGCTTCCTGTTCGCCTAGGTTTCCGGTGGCACACCAAAGTGTGATGTCCTCAGGGCATGTTGCATGACGTAAACCTGTAACGAGGTTGAGCTTTCCGGGCAGGTCTTTCATCGGCAAGTTGAAGAGAGTAGGTGACAGAATGGAACCTTGTGCCGTTCCTCGGTTTATAAGGGAAGCACATGGATGGCTGGGTGTCTGAACCCAAGAAGCGCACTTGCCTAGCACTGAGGAAGCCGCAGACGTAGAGAACCATGCGTTCTCCGGGTTTGGTGGCTGCTAGGTAATCAATGATTGCTTGGTGCAGGACATTATCGAAGGCACGTTTGATATCCACACCTACATTTGTCCGGAGTTGTGCCGAGCTACGGTGATCGCAGACATCTGTGGCAATTTGCAGGGCCACTTCTTGGGCGCACACGTGCCTGCGGAAGCCGATGAGTGTGTCTGCGAGATGGCCCTGGCTCTCAAGTTGCCATTCTAGGTCGGTATAACGTAAAGCTATTCCGTTCTGTTGTTATTGCAAAATGGCCGCCACCGCTCGCCCATTGGTCGAAATTTTTGAGGTCACGCCCATTTTGCCTGCCTGTCAAGCGACGACAGGAATGCTCAAAAACTTCCATGTCAAAGTGACGTTTACGCACTCAGTATGCTTAATTATGCCGAAGAAATCCACCAAATTCGTGGAATAACCAGCCATAGCCCCGTCCCGTTTGAAATACAAAATGGCGGCCTTCCTGATTGCGTTGGCTGCGGCGGCGGCTCGTCAGCTCGGGCGCGGTAGGAGGGAGCCCGAGGATGCGTCTGACATGTCAGACGATCTGTTTCGGCGGCACTTTCGCCTGAAGAAAGAAACTGTGCGGTGGCTGTATGACGAACTGGCGGAGGAACTCGGAGACGTGAGAAAAACAGCGCTGTCGGTGCAGCGACAAGTGTTGTGCGCGTTGCGATTCTTCGCAATGGGCAGCTTCGAAGCCTCGGTAGGGAGCGAGGAGACGATCGGCGTGACCCAGCCTGCGGTCAGCAAGTGTGTGCGACGCGTGGCGGTGGCAATCGTCCACGCCGGTGCCCACAACAAGTGCGTCCATTTCCCGAGCACGTCGGAGAAGAAGGCGGCCGTGAAGGAAGAGTTCATTCGATGCGGCTCCATTCCCGGCGTCATCGGATGCATAGACGGTAGCCTTATAGCCATCATCGCACCAAAGGGCGAGCAGAAGGCTGCATTCATGTGCCGCAAAGGCTACTACGCCCTCAACACAATGTTCGTAAGTATCTTAAATTTTGTCTAATTTGCCCACCATAGCAACGCGTGGCTTATGCTGCGCGCTCTCGTCAGATCTGCGACGCAGGCATGCGGATCCTAGCCGTCGACGCTCTGCGACCGGGGACAGACCACGACGCCCACGTCTGGAGAACTACGTGGTTGCGTCGTCGGTTCCAGGAGGGGTATATTGCCAAGGTCGGCGAACACTTCCTCGGTGAGCAGCGGGAAAATTTTGTACAGTTGCAATTCTGGCAGCATGCGGCAAAGCGTGCTCGCGCCGTAAGAGAATATTCAAGCCCGAACCCCTTATGTTATAGTAGGTTATTAAGTATAGGTGAGATGTAGAAATTTTTCAATGGTATCTGCACGAAACAAAGGGACAACACACCTGCGCTGTACTTTAATCTAATTTTCGATGTGAGTGTACAGTGCACGTGTTGTCACATTCTTTTTTACACTGATAGTCATTTGGGAATGAAGACTACACAAAGAGCTGCCTTGCTGCGAATGCTACTATGTCCCAGCTATTGTTATGTGTAATCACAGCTGCATCAGGTGCTCAGCCTTTATATTCCTTTATTGCAGCATTTCTGTTGTAGGTGCATTGTACATGACCCATGCTTCGCCTACTAAACTTTGTGCAGATTTCATACCATTTTTTATGATCGTGCCCCTGGAAGCGGCTACCCCCTGGAACCATGGCTCCTGACCCCAGTCACAGGCCACCCTCCCATACACACCGCAGAAGGCAGGTACAACACTGCACATGCTGACATGCGGTCCGTAGTGGAGCGGTGCATTGGGCTTCTGAAGAGCCGCTTCCGCTGCCTTCAGTGGTACCGCGGCCTCCACTACGAACCAGGCCGTGCTGCCAACCACGTTGCAAAATGCGCAGGGTTGCACAACTTGTGTCTTGACGAGGTAACGTGTTCGATGATGTTAGTGATGACAGTAGCAACAACAGCAATGGGGATGAAAGTGGCAACCCCTCCCCATAGAGAGCTCCCCGAGTGAGGGCAGCCCGCATGATGTACTTGAAAGGCTGTGCTGCCCGGGATAATGTTATTAGCTCGTTCGGCACGACACGGCAGCAGCACCAGCACTACCTACAAAGGGTGCGAAGACGGCTGCGTCGACAGCATCATCGGCAGCAGCAATAAACACGTGCCTGACACTGTAGGCAGATGTTTATAACTGCTGTCTACACACCTAATAGAGAGCAGGTACCAATGCGAAGAAACGTGTGCTATTAGTGGATAGCGTGCTGTTTTTTTATCGAATCTGCTCGATCATAACGAGCGTTTTCACGTGTCCTCTGCCAGTGAGCTGTCACTACCGGAGATGATTGCATCATTCCGGTAGCATCGTTCCGGTAGCTCATCCGGGAAATATCTGAAGCGCAGATGATCGCAAAATTGCATGATAAGTGTGTTAGCTTCCCGTCTCTGGCTCTCACAGAAAAAGAATTAAGTTTCTTGGACGCGGCATCACATGACTCGTAACTATGTTACATGAATTCGCACTTCATTTCCTTGTAAGCGCATGCGCGGTCTACACTGCCTGCCATGTATAAAATCGACGCAGTGGCACAATAAACTTAGTTGAAAGTTTGCGCTTGATATGTCGTCTTCTCTCACGTCCGTGTCGTTTTTCTGTCGCGCAATATCATTTATGCATCATTCCACTGCGACACTACAAGAGAGCCTTTCATTTAACACCTGTGGATAGAACACTTTGTGTTCACCAGCAGAATGTTTTAGCCACTTCTCTGGGCAGCTGGGGTTTGCCAAATGATTTTCTGCTGCTGCTTTTGCTTCTGTCATCACCGACACTCTCACCGCCATCTGCACTGTGAATGGGAGGATGTTGGTCTTCGTTTCCTCGCTTCCTATTTGGGCTGCTGGCAAGCACAACACTTCTCACTCCACCATATCTACTGTTCTCACGCACCTTGTAGGCCCTGCGCTGTTTCGCCACACATCCACCGCACAGTTCCTTGACATAAGGCCAAGTTGTGCCGAAAACGATCGCCTGGCATGTCAAGTGCGTTATTCTCCCTTCGGAGAGTGTACATATGTAAATAGTTCTGAAATTGAACGAACAATTCATTTCAAGTGCCACTTGCATTGTTTAAAATCGTTTATTTATATACGCATTGTAAATAAAACCATGTGATCCATTTTTAATGCCATCTTTCATCAAGGCAAATGACAGACAAGTACACAGAGCATGACTTCATTGCGCCAAAATAGCCGTGTACTACATGGGACCCAGTACACGACCAATGGGCCGTTGCCAGATGTTAAATTGCATAAATATGACAGAAGCGTAATTATGTTTCTTTTAACTCGCGCACAACAATTTATCTTCATCCAGCAGCTTAACAGCAAGAAAGATGTCTTGTCTACTATGTAGTCAGCATGTTTGTAGCACGAAATAGTTTCTTTTAAATGACAAGTGCCCGAATAAGATCACAATATAAAACAGCCATCACATGCTTTTAAGGAACGCCAAGTGAGAAAATGTTTGGCACTTCGACGGTATTTCATAAAACGGCTCCAAGAGCAGCCTAGGAGCGAATGTCAAAATAGTGGCCACATCGATGGCTCCATTATGTATGTCACAAACTGTGCTCAACTACAATGGGGACTAGATTGTATTGCTATCGTAGGTAAGGACACCTGAAATATCACAATAACTATCACAAGTAACAGGCGCTTGGTGTTCAAAAAATTCCAATTCGACCACTTTGCATTGCGTAGGCACGAAAGGTTTAGCATTGCAAACATGACATACATATGGCATGAAATTTCATTTCCAGTTATCACTGCGTTGTAGTAAAGTGCACCTCTATGTGTGCGAGACGATGTCGTAGTTGCCGTAAAAGTGATTGCAAAGTGTATTTTCCTTGCAAGAACGGTGCACATTGAAACATATCAGTACCATCAAAATAACAGTGAACAACACCTAACGAAAATAAGGCAAAAATTCTACATATAATTATAACGTCTCAATTGGACAAATAAATATAGACAAGAAAAGAAGTGAACTTGCGGAAAAAATACGATAAGGAACAGAAATGCGAAAATATGGCAACAATTCAACATATAAGTTATAACGTCTCACTTAGACAAATAAAAATACACACGAAAAGAAATGAACTTGCGGAAAAAATACCGTATGATTAGGAACAGAAATGCGAAAATATGTCAAAAATTTAGACATAATTTATATAACGCCTCACTTGGGCAAACTTGCTCTGCAAGTGAACATACACATGAAAAAAATTTCCTTGCTAAAACATATGATTAGGGGCAGAAATGTACGGAAAACAGTCATATCATCCTTTAGTGCTACAGACCAAAAAAAAAACATGAATTCGTGTTTCAAGGGACATCACAGAACTATCAGTTTTCGCTGCGATGGTCACGCATGACCTGCACATCAGTTTGCAAGGCTGACTACAAATCGGCACAACAGCTTGTGAGGTCGCATGGGAACCACCACCAGATGCTGCAGCACTAAGTGACGATATGGGAGGTGGGGGAACTGGCCCTCATGGCTGAGGCGGCTCGCGGAGGCGAGCCAGGGCAGCCAGGAGCTGGCGCACCGTGGTCGCAATGAGGCCAGTGGCCTCTCTCAATACACGCATCTGCTGCCAGCTGCTGCTGGACCTGCCGGGTCGCCCTCAGCTCCTCCACCAGCTGCTGGTGATGCTGCGAAACAAATTCACTTAGCTACAGGTTATGCAACGTAAATGCCTGATTCGCACTGTTTGCAAGTATTGCAGTTTCAGCAAAGTTACTCTTCAGGGCAGCGAGATCATTTACTTGTGACATGAGAAATGGCCGTGCAAACGTATATGGTCTGTTATGTTAAAAACATGTGAAACGTAGCAAATCCTACCAAGCTGCCTCTGCCTGTCAGAAGACAGTATTGGTGAATAGTTGAATTGTAAAACAAAATAGGATCATGCTGTGGGGATACATGAAACCATGGAAATGTTTGTATGTTGCTATGTGTTACAGAACACCTCAAAGGAGATGTATAAACGTGCATGAGCCAATGAGCCAAATGACTACAGATGCCTCTAATGTGTAATGTGGTTGTAATGTACATTACCATGCACACTCATCACCTCTTCAAAAAATGAGCTGGCCAAGTTGTACGTGCCTGCCTATTTTGCTGCAGAGGCAGCTGGTGGAAACTGGCAGCCTCCGCATTCGCTGCCTCAGCTAGCTGCCCCTGCTGTGCATACTCGGCGGCTGTCCTGCAGGCCGCATCCTCCAGCGGCTGTTGGCGGGATGGCCTGCGGTACTGCTGCCGAGCTGATGGTCCTTAAAAATAAGATTAATAAACAGGATAAAAAAAAATTTTCTCCGTCCTGCGTAGAGATTTTACTGGTTCATTATTAAGTGGAAGCCCAGAAAAATAATTCCAGCAACACACCGTTCACACTATGAACAGTAAATTTGCATAAACATAACGCACTACACCATTATAAAATACTACACTGATAGTACTTTTAGCTTGTACGCTACACAAGCTGTATTACAAATGGTGTTAATAGTCAAACAGATTATTGTTCCATTTTGCAGTGACATTTACACAGGCACTTTTTCTTTGCCATGTAACTAATATAAATACACAATTTCTGTTTAAAAGGTCTTAAGAGACACTGCTTTGTTGCTTTGAGGGATGTGTTCGTATTGCAATAGCTGCTGAAGTGCCTTACGTGCAGTGCCACTTGTCCCCTGCTCGGTCCCGATGGAAACGTGGGCAGCTGGTGGTGGGGAAGGGTGCACGCAGGCTTCTCCTCACTGGAGGTGTCCTGCTGGAACAATAAAGCACAGGGCATAATGTGATTAAGTTCCATCAACTAGTTGCAATGTCTATTTCACTTATAGTTTTTAAATCAGAAAATTCTGAATCCAGCATGTTACATAGTAGGGATTAGAGCTTTGACAAATCGTTGCTAATGCTTTACGGATTAACGAGCCATGAAATCTATCACAAGGTGTTTCTTAACAGAATTGCTTTAACAGCCGTAGGGCAGCATTTCAATTCTTGCAAAGTACGGATATCATGTGCTGCCATGTGTGCTGAATTGTAAGAAAACACGCACAAGCACACAACGGCAAAATATTCACCACGGTGTAACTGCCCGACATCGGTACACATAGCAACGAACATTGCTAAGCACCTCGGAGTCGTCGGCGAAGAAGTGCACCGGAGCGGAAGCTGGGCTGATTTGGCCAAGCACGTCGAGCACGCGGCCCTCCAGGCCACCCAGCTTCCCGCCTACCATCTTCCTGCAAATGCATGAACACCGTGAGCTTATACGTTCCGAAAATGTTGCTAGCCGCGGGCTCACCTCTTATCGGCGCCTACCTGCGCCGCGAACCTCCGGCAGTCATAGCATAGCACGGCCCAATAGGTGGGCCAGTGCCGGGATGCTTTGACTGCCGGACCGATCGCGTTCAGCGTCGCGGCAACCTCCTCTTAGAGTGCTTTTTTTGAGCACCACTCATACTTGGCGAGAGGCTTGTAGCGTCTCTCGCCAAGTATGGATGCTGCTCAATGAATTCAATCGGTATGGTGGCCTGCGCCACCGAAACTCGCGCGCTTTTGGCAGGAGCAGTCGCCCCCCCCCCCCTCATTTCTTCTTCACTCTTAATTTTCGCCGAACCACAGCAAATTAATACCAGCAAATCGTACCGTGCAATATCGTACAATGTGCCGTTAAAACATAACGGTTACATTCATTTAATGTGTTGTTATTTTATCACGCCGTAAGTGTTAGGTTAAATTTAACACAATTGAATGAAAACAAAAAAAAACTTTCCTGGTGCAAGTTATATCCAGCAGAAGTATCTGTACCGCACGCACGGGGGAATGTATCACTGCGCAGCAGTGTGTGGCAGAGAAAAGAAATGAGCCTCTGTTAAAGACCACCTTCGATTTAAATCAGGACCTACATTCGGAGATAGTTGCGATCGTTTATAGAAAACGTTTACTTACCAGCTATTTCTTGAGATGCCTTCGAACCTTCATCGATTCTTCCGTATCCTATGCGAATAAAAGCAAAAGTGAACACCATGCGATTACCGCAGATGTTCAGATGCTACTGCTCAGTCATTAAGCACAAGAAAGAATGATGTGTTTACTCACCGAGCACTACGCTTTCGCAGTCTTCACGATGTTGACAGCTTCCAAAAGTCTTCTCGGGCGAAAGTACCACGCACGCCGAGATTTCATCTAACCGAGCAGCGTTACGGGCAAAAATGCACCAAGTGCGGCCCACAGAAACGATCAGCTGTTTTCACGTAGCCGCCATCTTACGTGTGCGTAGCGAAATGTGTTGCATGCGGAATTGGCCCATGTGTGGCTATGACTCGAAAAATCAAAATATTTGTGTTTACTTTCCAGCGCGCTTCAACTTATCTTGCGTCAAAACATAAGAAAACAATTTAACTCTCAGCGACATACAACTGCTCTTTTATTAGGCGTTTATATCTAAATGTAACTTGCTATACGGTCCCTTTGCAAATAAAAAACAAGCAAAACATGCTTCCGGCAACGATAGAGGCTGCTGATTGGGCAGGTTGAACAACGTCGCTGGTTTCCGCCCCCCTACGCAGAAACAGTCGCGTCATTTTGACGTCAGGAGTTTGGAACACTTTTCGTTTGGAACAGAGTTACGTCATCGCGCCCCTAGCTGGTCATCAGGCCCATCTTTTCCATGAATTTTCCCACGCACGATGTGAGGGATATCGGTCGAAGGTTTTCAAGCGTGTTGGAAGGTTTGCCAGGTTTGGAGAGGAAAATAACTAAAGCTTCCTTCCATGACTGTGGAATGTTCCCAGACTGCCACGCATGGTTAAATGAGGTGTAGAAGGTGCTTCTGATGGTTTTCGGGCAAGTTGAGGAGCATGGTATATATCATCTGATCCGGACCCGGAGTGGTATTGCGTCGGAGCTGCATGAGTGCTAACCGCAGCTCCTGGAGAGTAAATACGGAGTCAATACCTTCTGGCTTGGTTGCTGATTGCGGAAAGGGTGCCAGTTTTCGGGCAAGTTGCGGAGCATGGTATATGTTATCTGATCCGGACCCGGAGTCGTATTGCGTCGGATCTGCATGAATGCTGACCGCAGCTCCTGGAGTGTAAGTACGGAGTCAATCCCTTCTGGCTTGGTTGGTGATTGCGGAAAGGGTGCAAGTTTTTGGGCAAGTTGCGGAGCATGGTATATGTTATCTGATCCGGACCCGGAGTCGTATTGCGTCGGATCTGCATGAATGCTGACCGCAGCTCCTGGAGTGTAAGTACGGAGTCAATCCCTTCTGGCTTGGTTGGTGATTGCGGAAAGGTTGCAAGTTTTCGGCGAAGTTGCGGAGCATGGTATATGTTATCTGATCCGGGCCCGGAGTCGTATTGCGTCGGATCTGCATGAATGCGGACCGCAGCTCCGGGAGCGTAAGTACCGAGTCAATCCCTTCTGGCTTGGTTGGTGATTGCGGAAAGGGTGCAAGTTTTTGGGCAAGTTGCGGAGCATGGTATATGTTATCTGATCCGGACCCGGAGTCGTATTGCGTCGGATCTGCATGAATGCTGACCGCAGCTCCTGGAGTGTAAGTACGGAGTCAATCCCTTCTGGCTTGGTTGGTTATTACGGAAAGCGTGCAAGTTTGGTGGGTTGAACTCCGGATAACATGTCTCTCGCAGTTCTTGGATAATTTCTCCTGTGGAGCGCCCGCTCTGCATTTGATATCGTTGGAGGGCGTAGTGAGGTTTGGCTTGGCCCATGAGAATGCGAAGATTTGCCATACTGTAGATGTGTGAAGCTGGCCATTGAGGTATTCACATGTTTGCCACCACCGTTGAGATGCCAGTTGGTTATTATTCTTTGCACGGCGCCACCAGCTCCCCAGTCTGTGGCGTTGTTCTCAGAGGGCTAAGAGGTGAGTGTCGACCTGGGGTTGATCTTCTGTGGCGGCAATGCCGGAAGCATGTTGGGATACAACCTGCAGTGCATTGTTTGTCCATTCTGTGGGGTTAGTGTTCTCATCAATCTCACCCAGTTCGAGTCGTTTACGCGCCTTGTTCCAGTCAACGAGACAGATGGTCTTGTGGCGGGGTGTCCGACCTGGCTTTTGTGTACGCAAGAGAAGCCGGATCTCAATAATAGAGGGATCGCTCCCCAGAGTGTCTTGGGTATTCTCCCATTGAATGTTGTAGCGGCTGATTGACCAAGTGAGATCAGGGTTTGTGTCCTTCTCACGTGAGTTCCTCAAACTGGTGGTAGTGGTAATGTCGTTTAGGAGTGAGACATTGTAGTTTGACATGAAGGTGTCTAACTTGAGGCCGAGCGCTGATGTTTGGTTATATCCCCAAGAAGGGTGTGGCAGTTGAAGTCTCCGAGGATTAGGACGGTATGGTGAGGTCTTGAGCGTTGCTGGGAGGGGTTGTAGCTTGATAACGGCCAGATATTTTGGTTTGACGTTCAATAACAGCTTATAATATCTAGACTGTGACCATGAACGTCTGTCCTCGTGCTCACGTGCTTAATAGTCGGTGTATTAATATGCATAGTGTCGAGTTGGATTGTGGGCAAGTAGCTCTTGACGCAAGTCACCGTCACTGTAGAAGTAAGTGGGTTTGACGTGCCCCGTTGTTTGTCATACTAGGAGCAACAAAATGTTCATAGCCAGCGAGGGGAAAGGCATCGTGGGCCTCCTGCAGAAGAAGAATATCCGTTTCTGTTTTCATGAATAGCACATGTTGCAGGATATGTTGTTTCTTGCGTCTGAAACCACGACAGTTCCATTGCCCTATCGTGAGAGATGCGGATGGTCGAATCGGGATCGGACGTGTTTGCCTAGAGTTAGTGGCCATGTTGTGATTCAGAAGGGTTATAGAGATGGGGCGTTTGTGTGGGTGCATAGTGTGGTCTATATGCTGGAGGCGGATGGAAATTTGCGCAAATTGGTTTGACAAGGGGGTTAGAGCGGTTAGAATGGCGCATTGTATCTGTTCAGTAATTATAGTTGCGATAGTAGATGTGATCGCTTGTTGAACGATGCGACGAATACGTACATCTAACTCCTCTGACAGAAGGTCTGAGTTAATGGGAAGGGCTGCGGAGTGGGGGCTGTTTGTGGGAGAGCTGTAAAACTCACCTTTAAAGGCGTAGACTGCGTCTGTCGCTGGTTAGGTAGCGCAGGCCAGTTGGGGTCATCAGCAGCAGGCTTAGGTTTAGGCAGTTGCTGCTACGAAGGACGGCGCGGACCATGTTGATCACATTGTGATTTAGCTGTCTGGCTCTGTCTGAAATCCACCTTCTGCTTGTGGGCGGGCTTCGGTTTCTGTTTGGGCCGATTTTGACTGGCCTTGCGGTTCTGATTTTAACTCCGGTTGCGACTGCGGCTACGGCTACGGCTGCAGTCGGTGTCGAGTGCCGAATACCGGCTGCTGGTTGGCACAACGAAGTCTTCTCGAGTAGAAGGTCGTGAGAGGTGGTGGGCTGCTTGGTGATTTGGATTGATACGTGTCGGTGGTTTGCGTCGGCGAAGAGCCTCCTCTGCAGCGCGGTGGTGTGGGCAGTTTGCGCCCGTAGCCGGGTGGTCACCCGCGCAGTTGAAGCAGCGCATATCGCACTCTTGAGGAGTTGTTGACGTGTCAGTTTCAGGGGGGAAACGTTACTCACAAGATATACAGCAAGAATATGTCGAGGCCTTGCGGCAGACATCATATCTGTGTTTCAGGCTGTAACATTTCCAGCACTGAAGGCATTCCGGCTTGGGTGGGTAGAGCCGGTAGCCCTCTGAAAACAGGATGGCGCTCTTTGGTATTTCAGGGCCCTCTACCGTGATGATTAGAGACGCCGTCTTGCCAAGTTGCCGAAAAGACAGGATTTTATGGCCCGGAATAAGGAATTCTTCCCGCACGGCACCTTCACAAAAGGAGAGTGGCACACCGCGCAGGATGGCGCGGGCGTTCTGTGGGTCGTTGGCGCAGTACGCACTCACAGGGTGTGATTTTCCGCAGACGTCCGCGGACTGTAAGGCGAGTAGTTTGGTGGTGGCCGATGCACGGTAGCCGACGAATTTGTAGGCTCAACTCGATTGGTGTTACTGAGGAGATGTTGAAGCCATCGGTCAACTTC
This sequence comes from Dermacentor variabilis, assembly GCF_050947875.1. Classification (NCBI taxonomy): domain Eukaryota; kingdom Metazoa; phylum Arthropoda; class Arachnida; order Ixodida; family Ixodidae; genus Dermacentor; species Dermacentor variabilis. Next base: position 19,605,097 of record NC_134576.1, read on the forward strand.
ACAACTATGGTGGTGGCCTCGTCCTGCCGTGGTGCTGAAGAGGACACGCACGTGAATGCTCCCTGTGAAGCGTCACCAAAGTCCATGCCCTGTGAGTTCAGCGTGGTTGATTGCATAGGCTGCGATGCAGTCGTAGCTGTCGAGGGCGGCGGATTCATGCCGAGCACGGCAGCGGCGGCGGCGAAGCGCCTGCAGTGAGGTGCAGGGTCGGGGGGCCCTGTGCTGGGGCCGGCCCAGGTCGCCGATGTTTGGGCGAGGCGAAGTCATCATCATCATCATCATCATCATCATCATCATCATCATCATCAGCCTGGTTACGCCCACTGCAGGGCAAAGGCCTCTCCCATACTTCTCCAACAACCCCGCTCATGTACTAATTGTGGCCATGTCATTCCTGCGAACTTCTTAATCTCATCCGCCCACCTAACTTTCTGCCGCCCCCTGCTACGCTTCCCTTCCCTTGGGATCCAGTCCATAACCCTTAATGAACATCGGTTATCTTCCCTCCTCATTACATGTCCTGCCCATGCCCATTTCTTTTTCTTGATTTCAACTAAGATGTCATTAACTCGCGTTTGTTCCCTCACCCAATCTGCTCCTTTCTTATCCCTTAACGTTACACCTATCGTTCTTCTTTCCATAGCTCGTTGCGTCGTCCTCAATTTGAGTAGAACCCTTTTCGTAAGCCTCCAGGTTTCTGCCCCGTAGGTGAGTACTGGTAAGACACAGCTATTATGTACTTTTCTCTTGAGGGATAATGGCAACCTGCTGTTCATGATCTGAGAATGCCTGCCAAACGCACCCCAGCCCATTCTTATTCTTCTGATTATTTCCGTCTGATGATCCGGATCCCCCGTCACTACCTGCCCTAAGTAGATGTATTCTCTTACGACTTCCAGTGCCTCGCTGCCTATTGTAAATTGCTGTTCTCTTCCGAGACTGTTAAGTGCGGCGGGCCAAAGTTCGTCCAGCGGTGACAGGGAGCTCTCAGAGTTCGGCGGAGCTCTCATTGCGGACGTCCGTTCGGGGCGAGCACTGAGCGCCGATCTTGAGGGTGAGTAGAAAGAATTCTGCGAGGGTCCAGCATGGTCTGGCTGAGGGCCTGCGTTGTGGCCACCTCTATGTATTCGTAGCGTGCTATCGCGTCGGTTGTCCTCCTGGAAACGCGCAGTAGCCCGTGTATTCGTGCCCTCAAGGTGCAGGAAGTAAGACCCGGGATGAGAGGAATGCTTGTAAGTAGGATGTTTTTGTGGCATGTACGGTATTATTTGGGATGAGTCAGGCATTTTCTACGCCGTGTATGTAAAAGCGAACTGTTTTGTTTTGTAGTGCCGCCAATTCACCACTGTCGCTGGTTTCGCGTCCACATGAATTATTCGTATATATATTTATATTTATTTATTTATTATTACCCTCTGGGCTTACAAGAAGTATTATAGAGGGGAGGGGCTTTCGTATACCAATACATATAACATAAATACAAGAATTGAATAACATAGTCATATCGCAAAGAAAATACAGCAACTACAGGTAAATGAGCCCGAAAGTAACACAGCAGAAAGAAACATTTAAAAACGAAATAACAAGAATGGGAAAATGAAAACATTGAATAGAAGCAGTGAAAGAAATGATAGCAATAGGTGACAATACGGTAGTGATGCAGTTTTGAATTAGGTTTATGATTCGTTTGTTAGGGTGCTGCGAAAACGGTTTGTATGTGTGATAGCGACCAGTGACGCATGCAGGCGGTTCCACTCAAGACATGTTCTCGGCAAGAATGAGAATAAGTAGGTGACTGTGCGCTGCGTAAGTACATGAACTTTGAAGCGATGATCGACTCGTGCGGAAATATAAGATGCTGGTGTAATGTACTGGGACTTGAGCTGGCGGTTATGATAGTAGATGTTGTGAAAGAGGAAGAGACGAGATAATTTTCTTCGCGAAGAGAAAAGGGGAATGCCAAGAACAAGTTTCATGTTAGTAACGCTAGCAGTACGATGATAATTGTTAAGAATGAATCGGACCGATCGATTTCTCACACTCTCATGGATATTTGTTAGAGTAGCATGCCCGGGGTCCTATATCGAGCATGCGTATTCGAGGTTAGGTCTGACATAAGTGACGTAGAGTTGTTGTTTTAGTTTCGGTGGAGCTAAATAAAAGTTGAGTCTGAGATAGCCAAGCATGCGGTTAGCTTTCGACATAATGTATTCAATATAGCTTTTCCATGAATGTGTCTTTCCCATATGCACTCCGAGATATTTGTAAGAAACTACTGCGTCAAGGGGATAGTATTAAGTACGTGAGCGGGGCAGGCTGACTGGTTAAGGGAAATTTTCATTGTTTTGCATTAGGACTGCTTAATTCCATTAGCCAAAGCGTGAACCATGCAGTAGTGATATTTAGATCATGCAGTAGTGGTAAAATATCGTTAGTGCTTTCAATTTTGATGTGTATAACACAGTCGTCAGCAAATAGACAAATGGAACTTGCGATTTGGTTAGGAGGACCATTGATATAAATTAAGAAAGTAAGGGCGCTAAAACAGAGCCTTGAGGTACCAACTGAACCGACCGGAACTTCAGGAGAATCATTACCATTAATGCTCACATATTGTGTACGGTTCGAAACTCTCGATTCCAGTTGAAGACCAGGGGATGAATATTTAGCAGGCCGAGTTTTAGTAAAAGTAAGTTGTGGTTAACTCTGTCGAAGGCTTTTGCAAAACCTAAATATATACAGTCTACTATAAATCCAGAATCTAGAAAAGTATGGAGATCGCTACAAAATGTTAACTGCATTTCGCATGAGAAGGACTTACAGAACCCATGTCGACTGTTATGAAAAATTCTGTTTGATTCCAAAAAGTTGACAAGATGGGAGCAAATGTGTTCAAATATTTTACATGGTACTGATGTCAAGGAAACAGGTCATATTTGTATGGGTTATGGGTATCGCCTGACTTATAAAGTGGAACCGCCTTACGTTTTTTTTTCGATCTCTGGATAAGGAGCTATTGTTCAGTGATTTTGTAAAACTCAGGTATATTATAATGTAACTATATTCGGTAGTACCCTGCAAAAATTGCGACGTAATGCTATCAATACCGCACGAAGAGTAAGTTTTTGGATTGTTTATAATGGAACGGATACCAGATGAGTCGAGTAAAATCGGTCCCATTAGAAGAAGGCTGGATGCTATGAATGGCGGAGAACTGCGAGAGCGAGTGGGACAAAATGAATGGGTGAAAGCGATGTGAAGTATAGAAGCACAATGACGGCTTGAGATTATTTCGCCTAATCCAATAGTAAGTGTTATAGCTTGAATGTCGCGGCTTTTCACTGCGTTCCAAAAGCGTTTCGGATTCTTTGTGATTAACGATGGAAGCGTAGTGTTATAGAAATTAAACTTAGTATCTTTTAAAGCATTGGAGTAGACTTTTGCTGCGACAGCATAAGCGGACCACTTGTCAGTAGTTGACGACGGTTTTGCAGCACGGAAAACTCTGACTTTTTTGTTAGGTAGTCGGTTAAGGTGTCTAGTGTACCAGGGCACGTTATATGATTGATAAACCTTACTTAAGAGAATTTATTTGTTTAGTGGATGCATCACTTTATCTTTCAATGATGCCCACAATTCTTGGACTGATGCGTCGGTGTAAGATATAAAAAAGCTGTAGAGGAAGGCAAGAAAATCGGTGTTGATAGCGTCAAAGTTAGTTTTAGTATGATCTCTGATAAGTTTAAAGTGTTTGCTCCTTTTAGCGGTTGGTACAGAGATAGAAAAATGTGTCACGTCGTGCTACTGAGCCCGGGTAAGTGAGTTATTGTTGATACAACTGCAGGGGATAATGTTAGTATCAAATCTAGTAAGGCTGATGTCGTGGAAGTAACACGCGTAGAAGGACGGACTAGTTGGGATAAGTTGAAATCCAAACATGTGGTTAGGAGGCTACTAGATTCGGCGGAAGCAGGTTCTGCAAGAAGACATAAATGAGACCATTGCATTGATGGAAAATTAAAATCAAATAGAAGAAAAACTGGTACACCGGGAAATCGGGCTGAAATTTGGCTTAGGCAACCATGAATTGCCTCTGAAGAACTCTTGGAGTTAGGCGGGCGGTAAGAAATTCGAAAAACCATCTTTCTAAAAGAAATCGTTGTGCAAAACCACACTATTTCTAAATTGAATGGAATGTTCAAAAGAGAACATTCAAAGCATTAATTCGTGGCAATGAGGACACCGCCACCCGTTCTCTCAGAGCGGTCACAACGATATACGGTGAATCTTTTCTCGCACTAAAATGTTCATGGGTTGAAATTTTGTCAGATATCCAAGTCTCAGTCAGCAAGATTATATCAGCATCTGTATTATTAATTAAGGCATTTAGACCGCCGCTTTTCGGGATAAGACTCCGAGTATTGGCGGAAGCACAGAGAGCACTGATGGTGTGCCACCTCCCCTCGCACTGTCCTAACTAGCGTCAGAGTAAGCACTGCCTGAGCGGGTCGCTCTCGGGGAAAGGGGATGAGCACTTGGTGAAGTGGTGTCGGGTTGTAAGGAAGGTGCTTCGCAGACGAAATTCTCGGAAGCATCCGACATGTAGCACTTTTTGTTTGCATATAGCCTTTTGTGCCGCAGTTTGAAAGGCGTTTTTAGACCAAGGCCGAATTCCGCGACCTTCTTACGAGCGTGGCGAGTTCGTGCGGAGAAATCTTCAGTAATGCTAATGCCACGACCCTGCAAGGCAGACCACTTTGATAATAAAAGTTCTTTTGATTTGAAGCTGGGAAATTTAGCAATGAGTGGCTGATCTTTACCTGCGACATATCTGCCTATTCTGTGCGCACGTGCTATGTCTTCAGATGCTAGGTGAATGTCTAGCTTGTCACAGGCCATAGCGATAACTTTTTCTTCAAAGTGGCAAGCGTTCTCGTCTTAATTGTCTCATATGCCGTAAAGCAGCAAGTTGTCTCGTCGAGACCTATCCTCGGCTTCGTCAAGGCGGCCTCGTAGCTCAGTCGGCTCTTGTTCCATGCAATTTAGTGATTCACATGTGTTAGCTGCTGCAGAGTTCATCATCATCATCATTAGCCTGTTTGCGCCCACTGCAGGGCAAAGGCCTCTCCCCTACTTCTCCAACAGCCCCGGTCATGTACTAATTGTGGCCATGTCTTCCCTGTAAACTTCTTAATCTCATCCGCCCATCTAACTTTCCGCTGCCCCCTGCTACGCTTTTCTTGTCTTGGAATCCAATCCGCAACCCTTATTTTCATCGGTTATCTTCCCTCCTCATTACATGTCCTGCCCATGCCCATTTCTTTTTCTTGATTTTGTGGCGACGAGCTACCACGAAGACCGGTAAAGTCTCGGGCTCTTGCAGGAGAGGAAGAAACGACACTCGATCTCTTATCGTGGCATTCTTTTAATTTATCTCCTTCGGAACGCTAGCCCGCGCCGGAGCGTGCCAGCCGCTCGAGCCTCGTGTAGACGCGAGCGTCTACGTCATCTCTCGTGCGACGCCAATGGTGCTGCCGCTACAGAGGGCTCCCCCCTAAAGAGGAGGAAGGTTCGACGAACCATGGAAAGTCCACGTGACGCGGCGTGTCTTGGCGTTGGTCTTGGGTGTCACGTGCGCAGGCGGCGGTGAAGGATGGAGCAGGGTCGCGTCGCATACTGGTGGAGCTGATGGCGCGGGTGCTTCGATGTAGGCGGGTTTTAGACGTTCCAGGGCAATCGTGTCTGATCGGCCGTTGACATTTCCAACAAACGTCGTCGGACGACGCTCTAGAACACAATATGCAAAGGCTATTGTGCAAAGGCTATTGTGAAGCCTTTGCAGGCGTGCGGAAGCCTGCGAAGGCTTCCGCAAGCCACAGTTCCGCACGAAAACGTGGGTAGCAGAGGTGAGTGCGGGAGAAACGCACGGGGACCTTGCTTCTTGTGAACGTGTAGGCACGGGACGTATCTGGCTGAAGAAAGCTTGCAGTTCGGCAACGTAGTCGGCAGGTGATGGCATAGGGGTTTTGGTGGTGGCGACAAAGAAATCGCACGGAAGGCGTAGGTGAGTGCTGTAGACTAGCTGAGCACAAGAGCAACCTAGGTCACTCTTGAGTGCGGCTCTGATGCCAAGTAAGACGAGGGGCAAATGCAGGACCCACTTCTCCGGCGATTCATGTGCCATAAGGGAGGCCTTGAGATGCGAGTGAAAATGTTCAACTAGTCCATTGGACTGCGGGTGGTAAGCAGTTGTACGAAAACGTGTCGTTTCGAGTAGTTTGAGTAGCTCGTTGAAGTGTGCTGAGTCAAACTGTCGACCGCGATCTGTGAATATTGTGGATGGGCAGCCGAACCTTGCGATCCAGGTAGACACGAAAGCTGATGCAACAGTGGGCGCTGAGATGTCAGATATAGGTGTAGCTGCTGGCCACCGTGTATGACGGTCGATGCATGTCATTATGTAGCAGTAACCTTTCGAAGGTGGAAGAGGGGCGACGAGGTCCAAGTGTCAAAACGAGCATCCGGTGGAAGAAAAGACTTGGCAGGCGGAATGGGGTGACGCTGGATCTTCGAACGTTCACACGACAAACAGCAGCGAACCCAGTCGCGAACTTGTGCGTTTAGCCGAGGCCAAACGAAACGACTGGAAAGAAGCTTCTGTGTCGCGCGTATGCCAGGGTGCGACAGGTTGTGCACGGTTTCGAATAGACGTCTGCGAAGCGATGCCGGAATGTATGGTCTAGGTGTGTCGTTAGAAGTGTCGCAGACGACGGACGTACCATCTGGGGTCACAATGACGTCTTTAAATTTCAGGAACGTTGGCGAATTCCGGAGTGTACGAAGTTCAGTGTCGTCACGCTGTTGACTGGCGAGTAAGTCGGCCTCGATGATGAAAGGTTCCCATGGCTAAGTGGAAACGACATTTACACGACTCAGAACATCAGCTGGAACGTTTTCGGTGCCCTTGATGCGGCGGAACGTTGTTGTAAACTCGGAGATGTAGGAAAGGTTTCGAATCTCGAGGGGCGAGTAAAAGGACGCCGAACGATTCGTTGCGTGTACAAGGGGCTTGTGGACAGTCAAGACAGTGAACGCACGGCCTTCGAGGAAATGGAACGCACGAGATATGACGTAGATGCTCGCGTCTGCAATTTCAACTAAGATGTCATTAACTCGCGTTTGTTCCATGACCTGATCTGCTCTTTTCTTATCCCTTAACGTTACACCCATCATTCTCCTTTTCGTAGCTCGTTGCGTCTTCCTCAATTTAAGTAGAACCCTTTTCGTAAGCCTCCACGTCTCTTCCTCGTAGGTGAGTACTGGTAAGACGCAGCTATTATACACTTTTGCCTTGAGGGATAATGGCAACCTGCTGTTCAAGATCTGAAAATGCCTGCCAAACGCAGCCCAGCCCATTCCTATTCTTCTGATTATTTCCGTCTCATGATCCGGATCCGCCGTCACTACCTGCCCTAAGTAGATGTATTCCTTTACCACTTCCAGTGCCTGGCTACATATTGTAAATTGCTGTTCTCTTCCGAGACTGTTAAACATTACTTTAGTTTCCTGCAGATTAATCTTTAGACGCACTCTTCTGCTTTGCCTCACCAGGTCAGTGAGCATGCATTGCAATTGGTTCCGTGAGTTACTAAGCAAGGCAATATCATCAGCAAATCGCAAGTTACTAAGGTATTCTCCATAACTTTTATTCCCAATTCTTCCCAATCCAGGTCTCTGAATACCTCGTGTAAACACGCTTTAAACAGCATTGGAGAGATCGTATCTCCCTGCCTGACGCCTTTCTTTATTGGGATTTTGTTGCTTTCTTTATGGAGGACTACGGTGGCTGTGGAGCCGCTATATATTTCAGTATATTTACATACGGCCAGTCTACACCCTGATTCCGTAATGCCTCCATGAGTGCTGAGGTTTCGACAGGATCAAACGCTGTCTCGTAATCAATGAAAGGTGTATATAAGGGTTGGTTATATTCCGCACATTTCTCTATCACCTGATTGATAGTGTGAATATGGTCTGTTGTTGAGTAGCCTTTATGGAATCCTGCCTGGTCCTTTGCTTGACAGAAGTCTAAGGTATTCCAGATTCTATTTGCGATTACTTTAGCAAATAGTTTGTGGGGAACTGACAGTAAGCTGATCGGTCTATAATTTCCCGAGTCTTTGGCGTCTGCTTGCTTATGGATTAGCATTATGTTAGCGTTCTTTCAAGATTCCGGTACGCTCGAGGTCATGAGGCATTGCGTATACAGGGTGGCCAGTTTCTCTAGAACAATCTGGCCACCATCCTTCAACAAATCTGCTGTTACCTGATCCTCCCCAGCTGCCTCTCCCCTTTGCATAGCTCCCAAGGCTTTCTTTACTTCCTCCGGCATTACTTGTGGCATTTCAAATTCGTCTAGACTATAGCTATACTCTCTTCCAATATTGTCGTGGGTGCCACTGGTGCTGTATAAATCTCTATAGAACTCCTCAGCCACTTGAAAGATCTCATCCATATTAGTAATGATATTGCCGGCTTTGTCTCTTAACGCATACATCTGATTCTTGCCTATTCCTAGTTTCTTCTTCACTGCTTTTATGCTTCCTCCGTTCCTGAGAGCATGTTCAATTCTATCCATATTACACTTCCTTATGTCAGCTGTCTTACGCTTGTTGATTAACTTCGAAAGTTCTGCAAGTTATATTCTATCTGTAGGGTTAGAGGCTTTCATACATTGGCGTTTCTTCATCACATCGTTCGTCTCCTGTGATAGCTTACTGGTATCCTGTGTAACGGAGTTACCACCGACTTCTATTGCTCACTCCCTAATGATGCCCACAAGATGTCGTTCATTGCTTCAACACTAAGGTCCTCTTCATGAGTTAGTACCTGTTCTGATAATACCTGTTCTGTACCTTGATCTGGAAGTCCTCTATTTTCCCTCTTACCGCTAACTGATTGATCGGCTTCTTATGTACCAGTTTCTTCCGTTGCCTCCATAGGTCTAGGCTAATTCGAGTTCTTATCATCCTATGGTGACTGCAGCGCACCTTGCTGATTTGCTTATTTATCCCTCACCATTTGTGTACAGCCCCCAGTCGCTTCCTTCGGGCGACCAGTGACACAATACTACAGTACTTGAGGAATATGGTTTCTCGTATTGCACCCCGGGGCACGACAATCCTTGCAGCGTCACTCACCTAGGAGCAGTGCCCATTTATTTATTGGTCGCCTGAGTAACCATCATCTCGCCACAACTCGAACTTCCGGTGGTCGTCGCTCACCTTGAGATCGCATACTTCCTCCTATGCGAAGTCGACCGAGCGCTACGGATCCAGGAAACTAATCAAATGCCCTAATGGGATCACCGCAGTAAGGCAGGCGCGAACTGCGCCTGAACGAACTATTCATGTCCTCGACCGTTCTTGCCTCCGAACCCTATAAAAATGATTCAAGTCTGCTTAGAGGGTGTCCAAACAAGTGCGCCTAGCATACTGGAAATGTATCGCTATTCATCAAAAATTTCGTTGTTCGCTTAGAAAAGATATGACGCCGCATGTACGAGTGCCATTGCATAGCGCTATCGCCAAGCTCATCCATTCGCTATAGCTGTATGCGCCGCCTCAGTGCTCAGGAATCGTGTGGTCTACACTCGCCCACAAAATGTTGTCACGTGGTGGTGACGTTGAAGAGCAGAGTAGCAATACTGCGAAAGACAAAACTAACTTTTATTGGGCAAACCTGTGCCCACAAAAACAGGCTACACTTATAGCACAACGATAGCGGCGAACACAGTCGGCGATCCAGCTGTTATAAATCAGTCGTCGAATGTTCCAGAGTAATCGCTCGGACCCACGTGCCTTCCACAAAGTTATACAGCATTCGCGTCGCGCACACATGCGATCAGATTACACATGGTTCGGTGACAGACAGCGGGTGGAAGCATCGATAACATTCCAGAAACTTCCGATACATGCAGGCGCGGGCTTCGCGATAACATTTGTTAGGCGGTGAAACGTGTCGCCCGATAAAGGCAAGTACACCTGTCAATACCCCCCGTTAAAAAGCATCGACCCGATGCTGCACACAAACGAAAGTAACAAAGCAGCCCTCGCAGCAAAGAAAACAACAAAATAAGAAAAGATCGTCAGCGTCCGAAAAAGTGCTTAAGCCGCACCACGTGGACCACTTCAGATCGTGCGTGGCGCCACTATGAATGCGAAATGCCGCCTGGCACGTCATCATAGTCCAGTGCGCCAATACGTCGGATGACCTTGTAGAGTCCGAAGAAGCGTCGAAATAGTTTCTCACTCAGCCATCGTCGGCATATCGGGTTCCATACCCAAAGACGGTCGCCGGGCTAATACTCGACGAAGCGTCGTCGGAGGTTGTAGTGTCGGCTGTCGGTACGGTGCTGGTCCTTGATCCGTAGGAAGGCGAGCGGTCGGGCTTGTTCGTTGCGCTGAAGATAGGTAGCGACGTCAAGATTCTATTCATCAGTGACGTGCGGCAGCATGACGTCGAGCGTCGTCGTCCGATTCCTGCCGTAAACCAAATTGAACGGTGTGATCTGTGTTGTTTCTTGCACTGTAGAACTCCTCAGCCACTTGAACTATTTCATCCATGTTAGTAATGGTGCATATTTGGAAGATGGTTAACCCTAGTTTATACGCTTTGCAACCGCACAGTGATGTCAGTTACAGCAGCAGAAACCGTCTCGTGGGAAATGTTAAGATCCGCCATTGGCTGTGACATACTGGATAGCTTAGATTCGATTGTAATACAGCGCTCATTTGCACTTTGATCATCAGAATTAGTTCCGCAATGGCCTCGTCAGGCCCCGGATTTTCTTCAGTGTCGCCGCAAAGCAAAAGTAGTAAAGAACAGAAAGGTTTCAACAATGCTTCTGGGCACGGAAGCACAACTGCAAATGGATCGGATCGTCAGTCTCTTAACGTTTACAAGGTAGAAGAAAGGGATCACCAACCTGCACAACAAAAAAGATGCGTTGTGAGTCCTTCATTCTGCTTGTGCCTCTGTGCCCACTAGCGAGGGTCGAAAGTGGTGCGTGGTTTTAAACTGTGCGTTACTGCACATGACAATGTCGCTGACGCTGGACAGCGTTTCTCGAGTTTCGGGCAAAGAATGACGTCAGAAAGTATGGGCGCTGCGCTCTCTACAACTCACGCGAAGATTCAATGGCGTCGCAATTGATAACCAGACGTGTCAATGTCGAGCTGCAATAAGGGATTTGGACATTAGGAAGCGTTCCATGATCCGGGCCATCTCTTCAAAGGAGGCCCAGAAGCTGCACTACAAAAAGATGCGCTTTGAGTCCTTCATTCTGCTAGTGCCTCCGTGCCCATATGTTAGTACCAAAATCACACTTGCTTGTAATTAAATTTTTTCTGCTGACGTCGTCTGGCGGAGCTTTGTAAGGGAACTACTGCTGCTTACCTGGTGACAGAGCGTTGGATGAATGTACAAAAAGCCCGCAACCAACATTTATACAGAATAAAATAAACATTTCCTCATTTCTCAAGGCGAATTGCGTCTTTACGAAATTGCACGTGGCACATAGATAGAGTCTTCTAAAGATTGTTCACAATCAGTTTTGATAATAAAACGATTTCGCACGAAGATCGCGCGTGGTTGAGCTGTAGAAGCGAACAACAACAAAAAAGGCCGATCAGCACAGCACGCGTACAATCTAGCGTTCAAAACACCCGCGTCCAGAACCGAAGTGTGGTTCAGCTATTAACGCCGACGGCTTAGTGCACTGCAGACAATTCGGCCGCAGGGCGCTACGGGAGTATCCGCTCTTGTATAATTTCTTTCTCTAGGGTATGGCCATCACTTGGCTGCAGCGTTTACACAATCCAGCAGGTCGCCTTGCTCGCCGGATATTAACATTGTAAAAATATCATGATACCATCGAACATAACACTGGTGCACAAAACAAAATTGCTCACGCACTCTCGCGTGCGCCTTTGCCAGAGCCGTCTTCTACCCAGGAGCCACCTTCTCTCGCGCTGCTGCTGCGACAGACCCGCGACTGGGTGCCTTGGTCATCAGAAAGTGCCTCAGAAGTACTTCAGTTTGGCCTAGTGTGTGTTTATTGCATATCATATTGGCCGCAAATGAAGATGGGGACCACGGAAGAGAACACAAACACCGCCCGTGTCGATGTTGCGTTCCCTTCCGCTGTGCCCGTGTTTATTTGCGATCGATATGATATGCAGAAAGCGGCTCGCCGAGGCGCAACAGAAAGACGGCCTCTGCCGGCGCGTCCTCGAAGAGCAAGGTGGCTCTGGTGCGCTAGCGTCTACCGCCGGTGATTTCAATTCTTATGTACTCACTGCCGATTGCCTTCTGCTTCGGTATATTCCACTAGCTGACGAGTATGACGGTAACGCCTCATTTCGCATAGTCATCCCGAAAAGTCACAGAACAGTCTTCATTAGTTACTTGCACGACGCTGATATGGCTGGTGACAGTTCTGGTAGGAAGACTTATGATAAATTATGTCAGACTGATACTTGGCCAGGCATACGGCAGGACGTTTTACGATATGCATGAAGCTGTTCAATTTGTGAACAGGTACGACCACGTGGTAGTCTGCCACCGGGATTCATGCAGTAAGTTCTTAGTCAAGACCCCCACAATATTGTCGCGTCCGACGTGACGGGACTTTCCCCCGTACTTGGCGAGGCAACCGCTACCTATTGGTGGTTACTGACCACTTTACGAAGTGGGTTGACTTATACCTACTGCATGCACTTCACGGAACAATTGGCGCTGTCTCCTGGGTGTCTTTTCGCGTTTTGGTTTCCCACCGCAACTGATAACCGACAATGCCAGTTACTTAACGAGTCGCACATTCGTGAAGACATGTTCTGCTTTCGGCATCAAACACAAACAGACACCGTCATACCATCTGCAGGCTAATATAAGCGAATACATCAACAGAAACCTGATGTAAAGGCTTAAGGCACATACACAGACACAGCGCTTCACTTTGAACTATAGATTTTGTTTTCGCACGCATGGATAAGTATATACCGTACGAGCGGAAATAAACGTAACAGCAAAAAAGAACATTCAGTGGTGAATTTCGATAGACCGTGCACCTGTGCATGGCATGGGGAAAACACGTACTGCAGTGGTCACAAAGATCAACCGAGGAATCGTATCTCCTTTTCAGATAGCGATACCGAAGGCTTGATTACGCACTTTTCGTCTAATTTTGCGATCTCGTAAGCCTCCACAATCTCCCTCGTCATCCTTATGTGAACCCTATACAGGATGGAAGTACTTTCAAAGATGGGCTTGCAGGAACAATCTCGGCAGTGAATACCTAAATGACTGGAGAATACCCTAGTGACGTTATATCGATGCTCTTTTAATCTCTCATTGATGCATCTGCCGGTTGGACAAACATACGTTCTTCCGCATGAAAGTGGGATGGCATAGACAACGTTATGAGTACAGGTTACAAATTGTTTGCGATGTTGAGTAGAACATGCGTGCCTTTTGTTATTCTCTGTGTTAACCTCTTTGCATAGCTTCTGCAGACACTCAGGGGCAGTGAAAACCACGTCCACCCCGATTTTTCCGCTATTCTTCTTTCATGAGGAAGAACGTGTGTTGATCCAACCGGCAGTCCAACTAATCCATACCTCGGTGCTAAAATATTTGGCCTATTCCGATAATTGTCATTTCGTGAATGCACCACGTATGGAGCTTAGAACCACTGTCACTGTTACTCGTGAGCAATTGCATGATGCTCGGCTTGCGTAAACACGTTAATATAACCCGCACCGCCGTGAGTTTTGGTATCAAACAGGTGACCTAGTATTACGTCATCCGCATCGTTTGAGCAACTCGGCTAAGAGGGTTTCGGCGTCTTTAGCGCCTCGTTCGAATGGTCCATTTGCAATTTCATGTAAGCTGGGTACTTTATCTTACCGCTTGGAAGACGCCACAACAGGCACCATAGTTGGACCATGCAAGTCTCGGAGCTGAAAGGCTATATTTCGCTCCCTTCTTACGCCTCACGGTATTTTCATGAGCGTATCCAGCTTTTCTGGACACAAGGGTTTAGTTCGCATGAGTGCCACCACGTGGCGTACTTACCCCAAAGATATCAAACTTCCCGCGGTGACGCGTGATGACATCAACCAAAAAAATTAAAAAAAAATAAACGCTATCCCTGCGCCTTGAACTTCGCCACAATGCTTGTCCCGCCGGTGTTATCAGTGTTCTTGATCAAGCGTATTCGCTCGTCGCCTGGAAAACACTCGTAATCCTAAGAGCGTTTAGTCGAGACGAGCAACGGTTGATCCTGGGCTTTTGATGCGGTTCTTTTCTTCTATTTTTTTTCTTTTCCTATTCTTTGTTTTTCATGCTACGGAGTAAAGAAGCTAGCCTAACCGTCAGAAGCACTTCGGGGCAGCCTTTTTTTCAGTCGGCACACATTGTTAACGCCCGAACATCGCACAGACACCCGCCGTGGTTGCTCAGTGGCTATGGTGTTGGGCAGCTGAGCACAAGGTCGCGGGATCGAATCCCGGCCATGGCGGCCGCATTTCGATGGGGGCGAAATGCGAAAACACCTGTGTACTTAGATTCAGGTGCTCGTTAAAGAACCCCAAGTGTTCCAAATTTCCGGAGTCTTCCATTACGGCGTACCTCATAATCAGAAAGTGGTTTTGGCACGTAAAACCCCATAAATTTTTTAACATCGCACAGCGTCTACTAGAGACGCCGTCGTGGACGGATTTTGATTTTCCCCTATCGAATTCGTTACGGTGCATACAATTATTTCACTAGCGACTTCGCAATGCGCACTCATGGGCTACCGCCGCAGCTGCAAATGTAGATGTGCTTAAGTATTAAGACATATACATGGATATGTTGGTTTTTCGCCTTGACGCAAAAGTCACGACACAAGAGTTGAGCAAACTGTCCCTGTGTCGTCGCAGGGTGTGAGACCGGGCTAGTTGGTACCGGGTTAGTTGGTTGGTAAGTGACTAGCGCAAGAGTGGACACAGGACATTAAAGAGGCGACAAGGATAAGCGCGAACTTCCAACTGGGCGCTTGTCCTGGTAGCGTCTTTAGTGTCCCCTGTGCACTCTTGCGCTAGTCACTTCAGTCTGTATCGTCATCCGTTAGCATGCTATGGCCGAAACTGCTCGCAATATTAGGTCACATTTACTGGCTACCAGGCAAGGTACACCCTTGAGTACGACATATACAGTACTTGCAGTTAGTTTCCAAAGTAGTCTCCTATGGCGGTTATCCACGTGCGTGAAGCAACAACGCTATTTAAAATTATTGTGCAGTAATATATGCGAGTTTGCATGTTATCCACATTCTCTACCATGTTGCCATTCCGCCTTTATTATATAGCCGCAATGTAGACTAGCAGCTATCGAACGCCATAAAGGCTCTCCACATACTCAAAGACCTCGCGCACAACTCTGACACTTAGTTGTATTCAAGAGTTGTGCGACTGTCCAGGACATCCTTAAGGAATGTTGCATAACACATTATGAGGTTTTACTTGCCAAAACCGCGATTTCATTATGAGGCACGCCGTACTGTAGGATTCGGGAATAATTTAGACCACTTGGGATTTTTTAACGTGCGCCTAACCCTAAGTACGCGGGTTTTCGCATTTCACACCCATTGAAATACGGCTCCCGTGGTTGGGATTCGATCCTGAGACCTCGTGATTAGCAGCCGAACCCAATAAAAGTTAAGCAACTACGGAGGGGAACGAATGTTGCAGTTTGAGGAAGGTGACAGCCGGCACGTGAGACCATTTGTTCCCATCCTTATTGCGCGAGAATCGGTACCATCTGTCGAAGAATGACACCGTAGAATGCACCGTATTCAATGTGATGGAGTCCGCGTCCAATATTTCAGACCCGAATCATACTGTAACTACTGACGACCAGGCATCTCGCTAAGACGTGCAGTCGCTTGACAGCTGCCGAGCGCTGGCATCGGCCATAGGTCCTACTTGAGCTTTGTTCAACACTTGCCACATTCTCGCCTTATTTCGCACCATTGCTGAACTTCTTCAACAGCCAATTTATAGTTGCCAAAATTTGGCCACCCTGTCAACATTATGGTTTCTTATTTTTAAGTTATTTTTTTATATATAGGCTAATGCTGTCCTGAAATTTCCAGTAATTGCACCTTTCCCAAAATGCCCGCATTTTTGTCGGCCTCTGTTCATATATTGGAGGATTTGTAATAGACGTGGAAACCATTGCGTGGCCCCCTGACCAAGCTGCACAAAAAGTCATTTTATATCCCTGAGGTCTTGTGCAAGCTGCTGCCTTCATGCCGTTCATCAACCTCCTGATTTCCCTGTCAACTGTATCCCATTTTGACGACTCCAATCCCACGGATGTTGGCAACGATATAATGTCCATGGGATTAAAGTCATTTAAATAAATTATACTGTGGATACGACAGCCGCTTTTGCTCACTGTGAACGGAAATATTGCGTAATGAGCGCCATTCTTAAGCATTTACATTTGCAGTAAAAAATTATGCGGATCCCATGTATGTGCGAATCGATGTAAGCAAAGCTTTCTGTATTTGTTGTCATTGTCATACGTATACTCCACAGGGTATGCAGGCACTTTCTAATGAAATACTGTCAATGTTTGCCTGATTGCGCCTGAGAGTGTGATGCAAATAAACGGAACTTCAACTCATTTTCTCAGAAATAAACGCTGAATGAAATGCTGACGTCATCCAAAACGAGATCAACAAGCGCCGTAGTGCTCGATCTTATGGTTTCCCTATTCGTAAGCTTACATTCGCGATTTATTTTTTTTTGTAGGGTTGGGGGGGATGTGCTCTTGTACCCTAGAGATGTCCCTCAGACGTCTCTGATGTGCTTGTTTTTATTCTCAAGTGCCCAATGAAAACTCTCATCGCTGCAACTTCATGATGTCCTGGTGGTAGGCCACCATGGCGTGTCGCGCAAGTATGACCCCGCTGATTCATTTGGGTTGACATATACTATTTTGTGCGTCATGCTTCGCCACATTCATTTTTCAAAACTATGCCAGAGCTCGAAAAGGGCGGCCAACTCACTACGTCCCTTTCCTCTGTTTACTTCCGCAAAGTGTGGGTTTATCGCTGTGGTTACCAAATACGCCCATCGGTATGCTACCACTCAAGCCTTTCTGGCAGCTGAGCAACTGAAGTGGCAGGCTTTATTCAATATGGCGTCGACGTTCAATATGGCTATCCTCAATTACTTTTCGCGGACTTCGCTCACCGCCTTCTCTCCAGTGTCATCTCTTACGCTACTCGTTCCTGCTAGACACAACACAAACACGCAACGGCCTTTATGAAGTATCAATTACACGCTAGTTGACATAGTGCCGATGTATGTTTCCGCTGAGCACCGGGATTGGAGCGTGGTCCTGTCTATATGGTGACATTATCCGTCTACAGCCTCGCTCAACAACACCGCTCGTTACTCATCACGTTTTCTTTTTTTGTCGACAAGAGCATAGTGTATTTCCTCTGAATGTGCTTTCGGCTTTAGGTGTGACCTTGCACGCTCGCTTATTCTGTTACATTGACGGCAACCGTTGTCGTCAGGCAGCCGCCTCATTCTCAGCTTCGCAGTCACCAGAGAGCACAGAAAGCTCTCTTCACAAACAAACAAACCAATTTCTGTTTATCTGCCTTCCCACTTCACGTATTTGCCGCAGACGCAGGCAGAATGGATGCAGAAACGAAAGAAAAGTAAAGACTGCTTGAGCCGCCAGCTGACACATGACCTTAAATTTGGCAGGTTATTCGCATAGGAGGGGGGGGGGGGGGAGCGCATGTAGGCTTGCGGCTGCGTGCAGATTGTGGGTCGCCTTAGCTTTATTGTAAATTTGCTTTCACCGACTCTTTTCAGCTAGAACTGAAATGCCGGACAAAAATGAGACCTACCGTTGAATATTTTTTTCTTGTTTTCTAGGTTTAAACCAAGAACGCTCATTTACACAAATAGTTATTTTTTAAAGGAATGGCATAAGAATACTATATTTCGAGGTCATGTCGTTGTGCCAATACGGGCCAGCACCACGTATCGACGAAAGGGCATCACAGTGCCGATGTACGCGACAGGTTACTGAATGAAGAAAGCAGGAAACGACTATTTTCCAGTTCTCGCAACATATTGTACACAGAACACAAAACACCCACCGCCATGACATTTTATTTTTGACAACAGCGACGCACAATGGCGGACTGATATACATCCTAAAGGGGTTTCATTTTATTTTTTCATCGCAGAACCGTAAGCAAAGGTTGCATCGCGCGTATACCGCAGCCACGTACTGTGGCCGCGCTCCTTTTCTTGTAACAATGTAGCCCCCGACGGCTTCACGCGCTCCCGTAGGTGGCGGATTGGACTGTCACTCCAGAAGTTCAAATACATAACCTCTTTGCATAGAAACGACGGCATGATTGTTAACATATTGTTGGCTTGGATATGTTTGGCATGAGGTCCAAGACCCTGCTTCTTACGCGTTCTTATGTTCACGTTCGCGTCTTTGCCTTGAAGGGACGCGCACCGTAACATGCTGCGTTGAGCGTATGTAAGGCGAAAACCGCAGTTCTAAAATGTCTCTTCATGAACTTGTGCAGTAAACCCATGTTTATAGTATTCGCGCAATATAGTAGTAGTATAGTAAGAGTCACGAATATGGCATCCGTAATCGCTAGCGTTACGTTATAGTCGTAACTTGTCGGGACAGCGTAGTTGTAATCCACAGACCTTGCCACTAAAGAATACGTGGCTAGGCATGGCTGATGATTAAGTAATTTCGAAGATTGGTTTTCAGTGAAGGTTTGTTACTAAGAACGCGGGAACTTATACTGCCGCAAAGGACGGATGCTGGGCGTTGACTCCAATCATTTACTCGGCACATCACACATCTACACTGGAATTCAACTGGTTTCGCCAACTCTTGATTATATTCTCTCGCCCCTAAGCTGCGACTTCGCCTGCCACCCGGGCCCCAGCTTTTCCTCTTTGTCCCCCGCTTTTTTCCCAATCTGCTGAGACGTGCTTCCACTGATGCTTGCTCCTCCTTTTTCTGAATAAATGAATCCGTTCATTCATGCATCCATAAGTTACTGCAGAAAATAGCGTGTATTTATCTCCATAACCACCCTGTCTCTCACCTGGCCTCTCCCATCGCAAAACAAAGTTGGTGTGTTGCAAATAGCTGGGCGTCACATATACAATTTTCTAGGAATGGCCAGTAGCACGGCGGGCAATTTTCGGTGGATGACGAGACAGTATGGTAGGCTTCACGCAGAACTTTCGTCTTATGCGTGTTTGCGATCGGGAATGAAAGACAGGATGGTAACACGCCTTACTGAAATAAAACATTCGGAATGACCCTTTGTTTAGCGGTTTGACATATGTCGAGGGCCCCCCCCCCCCCCCCTATACGAACCACCTGCAAGTCTGTATCATTGTATCATCTTGTAAAGGGGAACTCAGATGAAACGTCAAACGGATAGGCTTTTAATTATCATAAGTACATATTTATTGAAATTCCTTACCTTGAGGTGAAAGCCGACTAATAAGCATTTAAATTTCCTGTGTTATTAAAATATCCTGTTAATAACAGGTTGCTCTGCTTTAGAGCCCCCTAAATTAAAAAGGAAGTTATGAAAAATAAATCGGTACGGTAAATGTGTAAACGCAGACGCAAGAAAAGGCCTAGTCCCCCGTTTCCCAGTATTCACTCAATGAAGATGGAGCACCTCTATACTCGTGCTCACGTTGTAGTAATGTCAAGAACAAAACACTCCCAAAAGAGTCAGTCACGAATGTTACTCATTATAAGATGAGCTTGCGCTGGAAAAGAAAAGAACAATTAAACATAACGATGGCTGTGCACAAAGTGCTTCCTCTGATTCCGATCTACGGATCAAGGCGTCGGTTCGTCAGATGGGAATGCTCGTACATTGCAGCGCAATCTCGGGTCGTCAAATGTGATGGAAAATGTACGCCAATATTCGCTTCGCGCGCGCAATCTGATAAGATAACGCTCTTTGGCTATTGAATCCGTGACAACATACTGGACATTAGAAACACATGCAGGCGCATCTTGAGCTAACTGATAACTTTGGAACTGTGGCTAGACGTTAAAAAAGTGCCCCCCCTTCCCCCCCCCCCGTAAAGAAATGAATACAGTTGCTTTCAATATTAGCTGAAACATAGTGCTTGTGGTATAAATAGGGCCCCCAACACTGCACAGCGGCGCCGACATACAGGAAATTCAAGAGCGAACCACTTTCCTATTATTGGTATTTATCAAACCAGCATATCGTGGTTCAATGTAGACCTGTAGTCCAGGGGCCAGTTCCACCACGAGTGCTGTGTTGGAGCTCATATTTCATGTCAGCATTAATTGTCCCAAAATCACAGTATTTTTCTTTAAATCTTATCATTGGACAGCTAAAATATATCCAGCGAAACCCTCACCTTAATGTTTCTCTACTTTTAGTTCTAACGTACACATCCGTGCTGATCCATATATACCAAAGTACTGAAAATGTACCCAATGCTTTCCTCCAGGAAGCTGTTTTATTCCTTATGATGCCACAAACATTCAGAAACCTAATCGGAAGCGCGCACAATGCTCTCGCACACCTTGTGGGATGTACCATAGCGTTGAGATGCTTCTTGTATAATTTATGAGAAACGGTTGTAAAGACAGCCTGCAAGGTTGGGCCATGTCCTTAAGCTCATGAAGTTGATTTGTGCCAAGATAGCCTGTCCAAGCTTTCACACTTACTTATAAGAAGTCTACAGCACCAGCAATATGCCGACTTCTTTTAACTGCACGAAACAAAACTATTGAAACGATACAAACAATGATAACATCATTTTATCATTCGGTTCAGATTGATAACCTCTAGATGCGGAGTAAGTTGAGAAGTTGTTTGCATAATTAACAAAGCTACGTTAATTAAATTTTCAGTAATAGTTCTTACGTGGCTAAAGAAAATGAGCAGTTTGGAGCGCGTCCTCGAGATTATGCAGCCAAGCGAAAAATTTTCGTCTAAACATGCTTCTGTACGAGACATGCGAACAAACATTTTCAAGTAAACACTCTTGGACGACGTAACTGACGCAGAAAAAGAACATCCGTAAAGTCACAGAAGAAACAACACTTCACGATGGGACACAAAGGCGAACCATACACAAACTGCGCTAACTTTAAGCGCTTTTCTTTATGTGATAATGAAGCAACTAGCCCGTCAGTCACTCCTTCCAAACATGTAAAGTCAACCTGACCACATCTAGCCTTTTGTGATGCTGTCGTCAATAGTATGACCCCGTGAACATGTTCCCTATGGCCACATAGTCGCGTTCCATTTTTATTCGTGCTGCTTTCTCGAAGGCAAGCATATTAAAGTTTTAGTGTTAATACAGCAGTGAACGTGGGCCGCCGAAAGCTTGCTTGGTCGAAGAAACGATGCATGACGGAATGATGGTGCAGATTTAGCGCGTCGCTGGCATCAAGACAATACGCTGCCGCCGAGGGAAGGGAGATAACGAATGTGAACAGCTTGGTAGCTGCTCACGGAGCCGTGCTGACGGTGGCGGTGCCATCATGACGAAATCTGAGGCGGCGATATTAGCGGCTGAGGCGTTTTCTTTTCTTTTATTCCTTTTTTTTTACAACGAAGTTAAGAGTAAGCTTTAACTCCGGCCGAACTGCGACGCGGCCTATTTAAATAGACGTAAAACGCCGAAACGCTTTTCTGAGATAGCCCCTTGGCCCATTTTAATGAAATTTGCTGGATTAGGGAGAGAAAGGTAAATTCTAGTAACTTTTGAAAGCGGAATTTCTGTTTAGGGCTTGAATTATTGTAAAAGATTTTCAAAAATTTGGAAGTGCAAAAAATACAGAAGCACGAAGTTTCCAAATTAATAACTCCGCATCAAGAGGTGATATCGGGGTTCTGTAAACAGTATCCTTTAGACAATTCAAAGCGGACTAATCCAGTATGCCGATTTATATCTTACGTGAAGTCGTTACGTTGTGAAAAGGGGTTGTGGAAAAGCTGTATTTCCACATTACTCAATTTTTTAGGTTCATGCGTAATATATCAATTTTGTCTGCTTTAGATGAGCTGTTAGATGCACTGTACAGAATTGTGATATCTGTTTTCATTGCCGAAAGACGGAGTTGTAAATTTGATGGTTTTATTTTCTGAAAATTTGCGATTTTTGCCAATTTTCAATAAACAAATGACCTAATCAAAAATTCTAAACCAACAGTCACTAGACTTTGTGTTTCTCTTTTAAGTGCAACAAATCTTGTAAAATTTGATGCAATCATTGTGGAGAAAAACGAATTCTCCTTTTACATGTATTTAGATAGGACCACCAGAGCTAAAGGTTCCTCCTAAGGGCTACTTTCCCCACTATCGCGTCCGCGTGTAGAGCAAAATCCCGAAGTTAGCGTATTACCAGCCTGTCCCGCAGGGAGGTGAAGCAAGCGTTCAGCCCTCCCTATACGTGGGCTGATCCCGAATGTAACGCCATGCCAGGCCGACCTGCGGCGGAGGTGAAGCAGGCATTAAGCACTCCCCATAAGTGGGCCGATCCCGAAGACAGTGCAATGCGGGGCCGACATACGGGAGAGGGGCAGTTCGCCTCTAAGGGGCCCACATACACAGCTTTGCTGGTCATCTTTCTTCACAGAGTGGGAGGGCACTGAGAATTTTTACTCATCAAACATCAGGTCATCGACGGCGAAACCAGGGACACCAAAGCCGTCCTCGGGCTCGACCTAGAAAGCGCCTTCGACAAAGTGACGCACTCTGCCATCCGCGCTCAGGTATCCCATCTAAACCTAGGCGAGAGGTCGTGCGAATATTTCAGACTTCCTCACCGACGGAACGGCGGAGCTCAGAGCCGGCGACCTGAAGACGGACGACAAGACACTAGGGAGCCAGGGCACTCCCCAAGGCTCCGTCATCTCACCCATGCTATATAATCTTGTTATGATTCAAGTTGCCAAAAGACTATGCCAGCTTGAAGGGCTTAAGCAAACGATATACGCCGACGCCATTACGCTGTGAGTGTACGGGGACAGTGATGCCCGCATAAAATCCACACTACAGACGGCCGTCGACACGATCGAAGAAAGCCTGGAAGGTACGGGACTGCGTTGCTCCCCAAGCAAGTCGGAGCTCCTGCTTTACCAACCGATCAAAACGCACAGAATCAAGAAGCAAAGGACACACGAAAAGATCAAGATCCGCACCAGGGATGGTAACACAATACCGACGGTCAGCAAGATTCGAGTCGTGGGCTTGACGGTCGAAGCGCTCGGCAGGAACGGAGACACCATCACCCGCATCATGGATAAGGCGGCCAACGCCACCAGACTGCTGAAGCGCGTTACCACCAAGAAGGGAGTCATGAAGGAGGACAACTTCATCAAACTTTTACACTCCTTCGTACTCTGCCACATAGTGTACGTGGCAGTCTTCCACAAGAGGATGAAAAGCGAAAAGGACAAGCTAGACATCCTAATCCGGAGGGCTCACAAGACGCCCCTCAGTCTATCCGAAACTACCAACACGAAACGTCTCCTCCAGCTGGGCATACACAACACGCTCGACGAGATCGCCGAAGCGCAAAGAGCCGCTCAGTTGGAAAGACTGTCATCAACAAAGGCTGGCAGGATGATCCTGTGCAGTCTAGGCCTCGGTTATCACGAACAGCAGGATCCAAAATGTCCCGTCCCCGACCATGTACGACGGAACGTGCGGGTTGACCCCTTGCCAGGAACATGCACCCGGGATTCAACGAAGGCAGAAGACGCGCTAAAGCCAAGGCACTGACGGACCTGCACGCGGAAGACCACGGCGCCATATACGTGGTTGCAGCCGAATATGCTGGCCGCAACGGCTTCGCGATAGTGGTGGTCGACTCCGGAGGCTACGTGACAGCGACCACCAGCACATCGAACAAGCAAGTGAAGGAAGTAGAAGAAATAGCCATCGCCCTGGCCATCGTTGACTGAGAATGTCACATTATCCTCAGCGACTACAGATAGGCAGTGAGGAACTACGCCAAAGGAAGAATTGCCCCAACGGTGGCACGCGTCCTGCTCCGACAGGCAGACCGCGACAAGAGGTATCGAATCAAGTGGCTATCGGCGCACGCAGGACAAGCGTCGGAGAAGCATGCCAATCGCAAAGAAACGGCACACGCCCTTGCGCGAGGACTAACCGGCCGCGCCCAAGGCAACGGCTGCCCGCTGTGGTTCAGCGCCAAAGACCTGATCACCAGCTATAACGAACTGACCAAGGCTTTCGGCCGGCCCGCTGACTTCTCCCGCCACCCTACAAAGGGCTGAGCAGGTCGCAGGCCGTATTGTTCAGGCAACTACAAACGAGAACGCTTCCAAGCCCGGCGCTATTGCATAGGATGTGCCCAGAATCGCACCCCCATGACAAGTGCAGAGCGTGCTGCAGGGACACGGCCACATTTGAGCACATGCTAAGGGAATGCTCCAAACATCCAAGCGAAGCTAACTCAGGACGTATACCGCCGCAGCTTGAGGAAGCAACGCGGAGCGACGACCAAGAAAACCAACTCCAGGCCATCCAGCAGGTTATCGAGGCGCTGGCTAGGCAGGAGCCTGGCGAGCCGGCAACGGCGAGCGGGGATCCCCGCAGAGCACCTGCCACGATGACAACGTAGGCCACGTCCGAAGCGCGCCTTCGCGCTTTACTGCAGACTCAATAAACTTTTTCCCAATCCAATCCAATTACTTATGCGCGTTTGTCCTGCATGCGCCTGCGATGAATACAAGAAGCAGGTATGCATAGAAAATCTGAGGTAGCGGGGGCAGGTGGTAGCACAGAAGTTAGCATGCCCAGCCCCTGCACGTACTTATATCTGCATTGAAATGGGTTCGTGGTAGTGATAGCCACCAAAGCTCTACTTTTTCTGTGCGCTCTAGCCATTGTGAAAATATGGATGTAGTTAGCATGCCCAGCTACTGAATGGAAATTGCAGCAGTTACGAGTGGCGGAGTCCCGCTGGGGCTGATTGTGAAGAAAACTTCCTTTCTCTGTCCACTCTCGCGATGGTGAAGCTAAAATGAGGAGGAGGCTTGACGGACACAACGATGATGGTCACCATAACAGAAGGGATGGACGACCTACGGAAAGGGCAAAGCACACCAAGTTTTTGCACTTGTCCTAGAGTAAAGCGGTACAATGGCAAGGAGGCCCTCATGGGGATGGTAGACCGAACTGCCTCTCACTGCTAACACTGGACTGATACTGAGAAAATACCCCGTTCGCAGACACCACGCTACACTGAAATTACCATAACAATACCCGTTGACAAACTCATAGTGTCAATTATCTGGTGTCCTTGCGTGTGTGTGGAAAGCATAAAGGTCCTGGCAATGGAATGGTAGTACTTTTGTTTTTGCTGCAGTTGCACAGAAACAAAATTCGTTGAAGTGATCGCACAGCGATCTACCAGCGGAAAAGACCAACCCGCAAATTAAAAATAATTGCTGGTTTCCGCTCTTCCAATGTACTTTGCGCTTAGCTACTATCTGTAATATTGTTCTTTTTCTTTTCGTGCTCTTGTGAAGAGGAAAACCCACATTACTACACTATAAACAACAGCACACAAAATAGACTGGCTTTGAAGCTGTGACCACGCACCGCACTTTCGTACATTCAGCACATGTAGCATTGGGGCAACACGTTAGAGCAAAATGATGAGGTTTTCGGGCAAAGCACTGTGACAGGCGCGAAGAAATCATTGTCATGCCTGGTCGAAATA
Organism: Dermacentor variabilis; assembly: GCF_050947875.1. NCBI lineage: Eukaryota > Metazoa > Arthropoda > Arachnida > Ixodida > Ixodidae > Dermacentor > Dermacentor variabilis. Next base: position 19,630,977 of record NC_134576.1, read on the forward strand.
ATCCCATCTGCAATCTTATTTACTTATACATATTTTTAAAAAAATTTCTATAACTCTTTGTACATTTGCTTCATATGAGTTATATACTAGCTTGCCTCGTCAATCTAAAAAAATGTATTCTCTTTGCGGCAGAAGGCTCTCGCGAAGAACGACACAATACAACAGTAAAACATCCAGCAAGGTTCCTATCCAGATGATTGACGAAATTGTGCACTGAGAACGTGTCGACCAGCGTGCGATTGAAAGTTGAATTATGATCGTTGTAAGCTTGCGTTGCGTCTAGCACGAGCGAGTAGTGTTAGCGATGACAGTGGTGCGAAAATGGCAGTCTGCGAGTCTGCTCAGTCTGCGATTTGTCCTTGTGGATCTCCACATTGAACGTCGCAGTCGTCACGATGAGAGCACTCCTGTGACATTATTAACTCAGTGGGCTGGGAAGGCTCGAGTGGTAACTCACCTTGAGGGGTATTGGGTAGCAATTAATAATATACGCACTTTGCGATGATGAAAAATATGCAGAAACACCACTGGTGTTGTATAACTATTCGTAAACTGTCCCTCGAATTTCAATTGGCCCACCCCAAACATTAAGTAGGCCCACTCCCAAATTTGAAATTGGCACACCCTCAAATTTAAATTGGCCCACCCCCAAATTTAAAGTCGGCCACGCCCGATTTTCTTTTCACCCAGCCTTAAACTTACAGTTGGCCCAATCCCAAATTTCAATTGGGCCACCCCTATTCAAGTTAGTCTACGCACGAATTTCCATAAATCGTTCTCCAAATTTCGAGTCAACGCACCCCAAAATTTAGGTTGGCCCACCCCCATATCGCCCCCAAATTCAGATTGGCCGACCCCGAGATTGCCCCCACATTTAGGTAGGACCAACCACATATCATCCCCAACTACATATTGGCCCGTTTCCACAACACCACCAAATTTAGGTTGGCCAACTCCAATACCACCTGCAAATCGAGGTTGGCCCACCCCCATATCCGCCCCAAACTAACGCTGGCCCACCCCTCGATCACCTCAAATTTAGGATGGACAACCGCAAATCACCCACCAATTAAGCTTAGTCCATCAATATATCACCCCCTCCATTCGGCTTGGCCCAGCCGCACATCACCCCCATGGTTAGGTTAGCCCGTTTCCATGTCACCCCAAATTTAGGTTGGCCCACCCCCATATCAGCCCCAAACTTAGCCTGGCCCATCCCTCTGCCACCTCAAATTTAGGATGGCCCACCGCAAATCACTCCCACATTTAGGTTAGCCCATTCCCACGTCACCGCCGATTAAGCTTCGGCTAGCCCCATATCACCCCCATGGATAGGGTGGCCCACCTCTCATATCCCCCCAAATTTAGGTTCTCTCACACCCGTATCATCCCCAAATCCCAGGCTGGCCCACCCCCCATATTCCCCCAAACTTAGGCTTACCCACCCCTATATCACCTCAAATTAAGGTTGTGCCACCCCCATATCAGCCTCACATTCAGCTTGGCTCTTTGCCATTTCACCCCAAATTTAGGTTGGGCCACTCCCATATCACTACCAAATTCAACTTGGCCCATCCCTGTATCACGCCCAAATTGATGCTGATGCCACTTCCAATTTCAAGTTGGTTACCCCAACCCTTTTGATAAAGACCTATATATTCATATGGGAAATGCGTCGTTTTTTTGGCGTTATAGACACGATTTTTCACGATTTTGCTGCCAAATTGCTCGGGTACTCGCCAAAGAATGCTGCGCAGTAAAACCAACTGCACCGAACGAGCGACGCCATATCTTGATCCTAAATACTGATGGCTAGCCAAGCTAGAATCTCCGTAGAGCGAACGCGGCAGACACAGCACGGGACATTTATTAAAATAGTTTTGTTACGGCCACACCTACGGATTCATACCACTTGGCTGTAGGGAACAGATTAACAGTAGCTATTAATCTACACGCAGCACTTCTCCTAGTTGGTGCGTTTATTATTTGGATGAATCTTGAGAAATAATTAACGTTCGGGCAGCGACTCAGCTTAGCAGACCCTTTGTTCCGCACGAATGTTGCATAGGAATGACACTGGCCGCCGGGTGGCATTGTGGCCCAGGTGGGACTGATTCGCTCGGAGTATGCGCCATTAAGGACAGGCGAAAGTCGAAGAAAACGGACCTTCTAGAAGAGCACAATAAGAATAGCCATTTTGTTCCCCCAAGTTCCACGCCACAAAGCACGAAAGTTTTTTTGTTGCATAACACAAAGCTATGCGCAAGCTTCTAGTTATGATGTCCAGTGAATAAAAATCTTCATAAATGCGATGACTTAACAAATGAACACGACACTCCTATGGTTTAGGAAGGAAAAAATAGAAAACACAATATTTCAGGAGAACCACAGGAAAACCCGAACCGAAAGCAAATCATGAGTATTGTGTTTCTGCCATCTGGTGGGAGACTATAAAACTAAGGCCTATGCGGCTTTAAAAAAAGTGCGAAGCGGGAATCGAACCGCGGCCACCGCGACGCGGGACTAAAGGTGCGCGCGATTCTACCACTCGGCCACGGCTTCAGCTTTTTTTTTCTTTATTACATGGAAAATAAAACTGAAGGTGTATTACAAAGTGAACACAACTACACACTTAATACTCAGGCAAACACACACATGCATCCAACAAGTGCATCCGGTCTGGCGGAGGCTCCTGCGCAGCGTGGACACTTCTTACATAAGGAGCACTTTCGCGAAAGAAGGACTTTGTAGATCGCGGGCTTTCGGCATGACGGTCACACAGTCTACTTCTCCATAGCCAAGTACTATGAACATGTCATAGGGAGGACCACCCGTAACCTTAAACGGTAGAAACCTAATTGTATATGGAGTCATGTCAATGTCCTTTTTAAGCACGACGGTGTTACAAAAAACGCTTTTGGGAACAGTTTTACGCCAGGTGTGGAGAGTCGAGATAGGCGTTAATCGAAAGCCGAGTCTCCGGACTACATACGCTGCATTGGGTATTACGATAGCCGCCGTAGTTTAATAATAGACACGGTTATTGCCTCAAAAATCGAGTAGAAATTTTCGTCGTTTCCTTAGGCTTCCACTGCTAAATCTTTAACCGCTCTGGGAACAAAATTCTTATGTGCCATAGAGTGATCACTGCATTTGGCTCGTGTGGATTGTCTTCCAGAACACGTCTGTCACCGGCATTTTTCGATAATTTACCTGCAGCTTTTGTTATTCGCGAAAAACCCGCTCGTTCCATTGAAAACGCGCCAGCTTCATGCCGAGGCAGCTTGGGACCCTAGTTGGTACGTGTCCACTAAAGCTGGATATGCCCCTTTACTGGCTCATTCAACACTGAAGCTGCAAGATGTCAAGCTCGACTTCTGAAGTTTCCGAATAGCATTTCCATGCCAGCAATCTCATGCAATGCGCTGCGCATATTTCAGATGTCCCACTCTCCACGCCAGTACCACCAGTGTGCAGGGATCCATAACTGGCGGGCCCCCTACCAGCTCCATGCTTTTCGCCGTTCCCTGCCAGGTGGCCGCCACACCGTCGCAACCTGGACGGCGCTTCATCACGCGAACAGATTCCTTGGTTGGGTGTCGCGGCTGCCTTGGGAGCCGCAGCCACGGCTGGTCATCGGGGACTCGCCAGAGCTAGTTTCCGAGTCGTTGCGGGGCGTTTCTCTCATAAAGATATCCCTCCGAGCAGTCTGCACTCTACACGCCAGAGGAAGCCCGCATACTCTGCCCCTTATTGGCGCACTCCGGAAATATCTCGGTGCACTCATCAGGTGGTATCTCTCCACCAAGCCAGACCCCGTGGAGGCAGCTGTTCCTCTCCTCTAGTCATTGTGACCACACCTCCGAGAGGAGTTTTTTTCCCAGGAGCAGCTGCCGGGCGCGGAGGCACTTGCTCCACCTAAGCCATAAGCGCCCATGGAGGATCTCCTTGACATAGATCCGTAATCTGCAGGGGAGGAGGCAGTGTGGGGACGCCAGTCGCATGGCTGCGCCGCTGAGCCGCCTTCGTCACCATCTGGGCCTGGCTCAAACGCCCGTGCCACGTGCAGCCTGCCTGAGGCCGGAGCGCGCGCAACGGCGACCTAGGAGCAGCTTATGGCGTTTTTCACTGGTCGATCTGGAGCGGCCGCCGAAATCCTCGAGCGTGCGCTCGGGTTTCACAAATCCGAATCGGCCAGCGGAGCGCAAAAACGCTCCGCGGCGGATCACACAGGAAGTCTGCGTACACGTCGCACGAACCGGTTCCGAAAACCATGCCCTACTTCCGTTCTGTACGTTTCCACGGCAACCAAACTCGCCGTCCCCCGTGTGTAATTTGACCGTGGCAGTCGCATAGTCCGTCATCTCCATGTCGCGCCCGCAAGGATTGTGCATGGACAACGTGCATAGAAGTCTTCGTACAGCACTTGCGTCACTTCGTAATAGCTGTCGTCCGCGCTCTCATCGCTAAACGCGAGCGCTGCAGCAGCACCGAACGCAGCCATTTTGCGAAGCAACACAATGTTGTGCGTACCAACCGGGTACCGATTTCGCTTGAAAACGGAAGTGACGCGAGCTATTTCCGCCCGAATCCGCGCCTCGGCGGCGGAGCAAGTGAGAGCGATCCGGCGCGGAGCGAGTTGATCCGAAACGACCAGTGGAACGCGCGAACCCGCTCCAGATCGACCAGTGAAATTCGGATTCGTTGCCACGGAGCAAGAAATTCTGCTCCGAATCGACCAGTGAAAAACGCCATTAGTTGACCTAGGACTTCGGGCAGTAAAACTCTCTCAAATCGCTCCTTCAACCTGTGTCGTCTCTGAGTGCATCAGCTGGCCACTGGCTCGGAAGCCATGGCGCTGAGCACACAATACGCACATGCGTCGATTCAGGTAAAATGCACCGCAACTTTCCTGCTCGGCCTTCATAGGAGAGGATGAAGAATTTCTTTAAGATCGCGAATAAATATACGTATCTATGTTTTTCTGGGGTTTGCATTGCACCCACTAAGAATTGAAAGTGAATTCTATGCGCAAGAGATGCCCCCATGATTTGGAAATTAGTCGAATGCTATCGTTGCGTCTATCTGTTCGGTATGTTCTCGCGTAACGTTACGTAATCATTATGCGCAGATTGTATGCTCGACATGAATTATCTAGTACAATCTGAAGACGAGTAAAAACCAGCTATTGCGCTTGAATGTCCAACGAGTGGTGTGTGTAAAAGGCGGCGCGCTTAATTGAAAATCAAGTTTCGACCATCGCCAACAATGCTCGCCGCTGTTGTGCTCTCAGTGGCACTTGTTTAGCCCCGTTAAATATTCACATTTTGAGGTCACGCTTTTGACAGTGTGCTATTGTACGCCGTCAAAACAAGGTGGCAATATGACATCTTTTACGTAGCTCTTTTGCGGTCTTATGCATGATGTTCCAAGGGGCAACTCTGAAGCTTGCACTTGTTGCCTTTCTTTTTCGATTTTGTTATCACGCATTTCTTTTTCATTGGAGCTAGCATACGACTTACATCAGCGCTGTTTGTTCATTCTTTTGTATAGTAACCTCACCCTTCCCTATTACGGTGGCTTCGGGCGAATGTGTGCTATCGAAATAAACAAAGACAATTTAAAAGGCTCAACGCCACACCTCGGCCCTGTGTGTTACCTGATTAGAAACCTTGCAGCAAGGCTTGCCGCACGGTTGACAAATGGTGAGCACATTGGGCTTTTGGGTTCTCGCACTAACAAACAAATCTCAACTTTTAATGCGCTAGCTGTATATGGATACTCCAGGTAAATTTCCGCCGTCGTCGGCGCCACTGTTGCATATACAATCTATGTGCGATAACGTTGACGTCACGCGCAGTATGCTGCGGGTGCGAGTCTGAGCGTGCGAGGATGTACCGAGCAATATATGGGCTCGTTCTCGCCCGTGCAAGGGTGGACTGCGCTGGAGGAATCGCGCCATCTTTCGCGAGCAAGGCAGCAAACGGGCGCTCTACTTCGTTGTCGCCTGCGTATAACGCGGCTGATGGCAGCCGCACAGCCGTATTCGTAAAGCGATCTGCGATTGGTACTGCGTCTAGGAACGCGAGGGCTGATGGCTTCGTATGCGCTGTGTTCTCGCCGCTTTGTTCGTGTTAAAGCCACAGGTACCACGAAGGGCAATTCGTTCAGAGCTGCTGCCACTCTTCCTCAGGCAAGTGCTTTGACAGCCAGTGTCCGCGATCATCGAGTGATATGCACAATGTTCGCCTTGGCTCCCGTGGCACCATGCTTAATGATTTAGTTCGTAATCGAACGTTTACAAGATTACAGGTCTGACGAAACCACTATCCTTACTTCCTAGAGCTGTCTATTATACGCTATCACAATAGTTGCTTCTACTTTCGTGGCAAACATATACGCTTACGCGCCACCGTAACTGGCCAGGTAGTGAAGTCGCCGAATGTCTATTTGAAGCCGCGTAGCAAGGCAGCGAGGAAGACGCCTAGAGGTGAAGAGAATCGCGCGTGGACTGACCTTCGGGCAGTCCGTCGCTTTAACGCAAACTCAGCGGCGCGAACACTGTGCCCATGCAGCTATAGGATGGCGGTACACCTGCCCTCTGCAGATCGCTTTCAACACAATGCGCCCACCGGTGCGGAATACTCAGTTTCTAGCGAAGTCCAACGCACCCCCCCCCCCCCGCCGCCCTCGTCTCTCCTCTCCCTCGGAACTATGTGCGCGATGAAAGACGGCGCGCTGCCTGTCTGCTTTCTCCTTTTGCACACGCGAGATTTAACCGCTATCGTCGACTCACCGTCGAAGGCTGGAACATACAGCATACTGCGCGCGGGGACAATGTCATCGCCCTTTGACTTTATACAGAACATCTAGGCGACGCCAACAGCAGAAATGCGCCTGAAGTATCCATATAACTGCGGCCGCAATTATATAGGAATGACAGCCATACGCTGACGTTGAACGTCACAAAATGTTTGTTTGTTTCTCTATATATTACATGAGGTGGCCACTGGAACATAGTAGCCAGACAGCCACTCTGTTCAAAGATGTTAATGTTTCCATCGTGAATGGCAGTGACTCGTGCAGCACAGGCAGTGCATGTGACCGGAGGAGATTACGTGTTGTTATTGTTCCCCAATTCTCGCAGTGCACATACCTGACGTAATATGCGAGCGCGCGGAAATGGATTGTCTAATGTTCATTGGGGACACGTCAAAGAGCGGATTTCCGTTCCTTCGCTTGTGTGTCAATTTGTGCGGATGCAGTAAAGACTGTTTTGTATCTTTGAGATTGGGTGTGGGGCACGCTTCTTTTGCAGTGGTCAGGATGGCTTCTATTGAAATGATGATATCCCTGACGATTTCTCGGCATTTTATACAGGGATGTGGAAACACGACCTCGACCCACTGACAAAGTGACGTCGAGAAAGTGAAAACTATTTCGGGAAAAATATAGCGTGAAGCAAGTTGGCGGGTGCGAAGAACTGAAATTAGAAGTACAGTGAAAGAGGCAGTGTTCACTGGTGGGCCGTACAAGGAATATATAATCGGGGAACCGTTTCAAGAAAATTCGTTTTATATCAAAATGTTCGAAGAAAGGAATTTTTAAAAATGACCTACAGCGCGATGGACAAGGACTGCGAGCGACGACATACACTGCGGTGTACGTCATTTCTTTATCATGAATTACCAACTAGTCCAAGCAACCACCCCAGAACTTTTAAGGGTGCCTTGAAGATATTAGCGTAATTAGTAGGCTTCTTTGTTCCCTTGGGAGTTCCGTTTATTTGCCGATGACGTTTGCTGTCCAAGTCGGTGTGATTATATTTAAATCTGCAAGTTAGAATAGTCTCAATTGTATCTTGCGTTAAAATGCTAGGCTTACCACATTCAGGGCACACTGAAATGTGGTCTGGCGTCTTCGCTGCCAGGGTCTATGTGCAACTTTTTTGTCAAATCTGATTTAGACTAGGCCACCTGCCGAAACCATGGAAATGAATGCTTCTTTTGTCTACATTGTAACATTGCTCAATCTCCTTACATACATGCATGCATGCATACATACATACATACATACATACATACATACATACATACATACATACATACATACATACATACATACATACATACATACATACATACATACATACATACATACATACATACATACATACATACATGCATACATAATTAGCCTGTGCACAGCTGTTCAGGCTCTTCCTTCAAATGAAATATGCATGCTACACATTATAGAACATCGTACTTTCTACAATAGGTTCGTGCTTAGCTATGTTACATTTATATTGTGTAATGTTACAATGCTTCCATTTAGCAAATTTTGTGAAGCCCCCTCGCAAAATGTTTCACTGACCAAAGCCCGTAAGTTATTAGCACAAATGGGTTACTAGTAACAATCAACATCATGTTGAAGCGGACCAATTTTATGACCATTGTGGAAGAAGGGCTATTCCAGATATCTCAAATTAGCTATGAATTTATTTCGGAATCGATCGCATGCCTACTTATTTCTGGATATCAGTAAAATGTTTTGCAAAACGATTGCATCTTTATTGGAACAATTACAAAGCGAACATGATATCTGCATCATATTTGTCCTTATCTCGTTTTAATTTATTACAGACAGCCATTGAATGGAGAAAGACGGAGATATTTGAAGACGTTTTACCGGACTATTTGCATATGCAAGATTATTACACTCAGAATAATCAGTATGCTATGGGTTTCTATCAATAAAAAAACTAAACAAAATCTACTAAAGCTAAACAAGCTAATAAAGTTTCATTTTTCTCGCTACTCTGGACTTTCCATTGCTTTGGTACATGTTCCCAAAGGCCACATATCTATTAGCAAGTGCACTGCTCTGCCAGGTTGCCGTTTAGCTCGTACTCCTGTAGGCAACCGCTCCTGTATTTATTGGGGACGTGAATGCACTAAACAATAACGTACCTATTGTGATGGTTAGGCTGACACAAAAGAATTAGAAGTATTTGCCAACACTTCCCGGCTGAAGAAACGCAGTGTTTCTAGATCATCGGATTACGACCAGCGGGTGAAAGATTTGAGTCTAATTTCGAGAGCACGTTTATTCGCAAGCACAGTACGCACAACGGCGGCAAAACACAAGTACATCCTTCAAACTGAGAACTGAGTTGTGTTTTACTGCTTTTTAATTATTTTACATGCTTATAGATAAGACAATGTATAAAAAAATAGCTGCTATGTAGGCAGTATTTTATGCTCCGTAGCATTTTCTTTATTTCAAGCCAGCCCTCTCTTGAGTTTGTTATAAGCCAAAAGAAGTCGTATTCTTCACCTGGTTGAAGTTAGTTTCTCATATACACACATAGCGATCATGCAAACAGTTCCCCTGCAACGGCCAACCAAGATAGCAACACTGTGCAAATGAAGAGAGCAGCGCAGCTATAAATACGTTCCCTTCTTATCAATAAAGCATTCTTCTTGTAGCCACGACCGTGTGCATTACGTACGATACATGGTGTCAGAAGTTGTATCGCTCACGGGACCATGACCGACCTGCGCCCGCCCGAGCCACTGCAAGTGGGCGACAACGCAGCGGCGTACTGGCCGACATTCAAGCAACGCATCGAGCTGTACAGTCGCGATCAAATTCAAGGTGATCGCGCGAGCATCGACCGGCGGGCATTCCAAGCAGCATAGCGGCCGATTTCAGAACTGTGAAGATAAAGATTCGCTGCCTTCTTGCCCTTTTATGCTCTTCCAGGCTGCAATCGTCACACCCAAGACGACCTCGCCACATTTTTCTCTTTGTTTCCTTTTCGTGGCAATGATGTGTGTGTGTCGCTGTCTCATGCATATCTTGGCTAACAATGACGCCTCTGAGCAAAAGCTGATGAGGCAATCGAAATGAATTCGCAGGTTATCTCGTAAAGGGTGACGAGAGTGACAGCTACTCATGGAACAGCAAAAGAGAGAGAGGGGAGCTATGTAATGTTTCCCTCTCGACTGACGGCGATGACGTAACGTGGCGCTGCTCCTAGTTTCGGTCGACGCTCGAGCGATCACCTTCAAATTGATCGCGACTGTACCTGATAGCAACTGAGCCCACGAAGCCACGAAGAAAGGAGCAAAAAGCTGCAATTTTTTTTCATGTTGCAGGTCAAGAAGCAATTGCCATGTTTAATACTCTGAACCTATCACCGGAGGAAGCTAAATACTACGACGTTTTGGTGAAAGCATTTGAAAACTACTGCTTGCCTAAGTGTAATGAAACTTCTGAGTGATATGTGTTTCGCTCGCGTCGTCAGGCACACGGAGAGCCATTCGAACAGTTCTTTCGGGATCTGCAACTAAAAGCAAGAGCGTATAAATTCAGGGATTTACGAAATTCCATGCTGCGGGATCAAGTCGTGTATGGCATTTGCAGCTCTTCCCTGCGAGAAAAACTTCGAAAGAAAGACCTGACCCTAGCCACAGCAGTGGAATGCTGCAAAGCTGAGGAACTTGCCGAATCGCCAAATAGGGCATGGACGGTGGAAAACAAGATTGAACCTGTTTTACGAACGCAAGCTAAACACGGACGCCAAAAATGCCGGTATTGCAACTTCTCGCATGCGCCAAGGAAGTGTCCGGCGTGCGGCAAAACATGCAACAAGTGCACGCAGCCTAATCACTTTGCCGCCTGCTGTACGACCAAGCGAGCAGCCGTTGATGACGAGGTCGAAGGAGCGGAGAGTAACAATGACTTCGACGTTCTGGAGATCAGGACGACGGAAAGTAAGCGTGGCCGCGAAAGTCGCGACTGGACTGTAACAACGAGCATTGAGGGAACTGATGTGCAGCTGAAGGTCGACACGGGAGCACAGGCTAGCTTGTTACCGTGTTCGCTGTTCAAAAAGCTCGGAACTAGACAGCAGCCGTACCCCACGAAGACCATCCTGCGCCATTACGGGGGCGGCGAAATACAGCACAGTGGAAAAGTTCGTCTCGCCGTGCAGTTAGACAAACGGCGTGTACTGCTTGAGTTCTTCAAAGTAAAGAAGAAGCAAGCCATTCTGGGCCTCGGAGCAAGTGAGCAACTTGGTCTGGTCAACAGAGTGAACTCGGTGGACAGCAGCGAGACATACGGAAGCTTAAAGCAGGCATTCCTAAGGCTATTCACGGGCATTGGCAGGACGCGGCGCGAGCACAAAATGGTGCTCCGGAAGGACGCTGTCCCTGTGGTACAGCCAACCCTACGTGTGCCTTACGCCCTCAAGAAGCCACTTAAAAAAGAACTCGGCCGGATGAATGCTGCAAACATTATCGAGAAGGTGGAAGAACCGTCAGACTGGGTAAGTCCCTTGGTTATCGTGAGGAAGAAAAATTGAGACCTAAGAGTATTGATGGACCCGCGGGCAATTATTAGGGCGGCGAAGAGAGAGCACTTTCAATTGCCATGCCGGGAAGAAATCGAAAGTGATCTAGCGCATGCAAAGTATTTCAGCATACTCGATGCAAACAGTGGGTTCCATCAAATTCCTCTCGACAAAAAAGAAAAAAAAAACCTCAGAAATCTGCATATTCAGTTCGCTGTTTGGTCGGTATCGCTATCTCAGACTGCCATTCGGTATTGCGTCTGCGCCCGAAGTTTTCCAGCGTACAATGAGACAGATATTCGACGACCTCCAGGAAACACGTGTGTACATTGACGATGTGCTAATGTGGGGTTCTACGCGAAAGGAGCACGATGAACGCCTGTACAAAGCGCTGGAAAGGGCACAGGTAGAGGGCCTAACTTTAAAGGCGGAAAAGTGCATTTTTGGACGTACTGAAATGAGCTTCTTGGGTGATAAGATTAGTTCCAAAGGTATTGAGCCAAATGCCGACTTGACAAAGTGCCTTTTAAACCACCCTCCGCCAACGCCCAAGAAAGACGTTCAACGCTTGCTTAGCACCGTGAACTATTTCGGGAAATACTTGCCACTGTTGTCAGCCCACACTGAGGCCCTGCGCAGCCTGATTAGAAACGACACAATTTTCGAGTGGACGGATGTTCACGAGCGTGACTGGGTGCTGCTCAAAAAGATGCTGATGGAAGCACCCGTCCTCGCTATCTTTAATCCCGAGCTTTCCAGGAAACTGTCGACGGATGCGTCAGCATTTGCACTCGGAGCAGTGCTTTTCCAACAACATGGAAAAGACTGGCGTCCGGTAGGCTACGCATCGCGAGCACTCAAAAAAACTGAGCGAAGGTACGCCCAAATAGAAAAAGAGGCCTCCTGCATAACATTCGGCTGTGAAAAGTTTAATGATTACGATATTAGAAGACATGTCGTTATCGAAACCGACCACAACCCATTATTGGCTATTTAAAAGAAAGAAATAGGCGACATGCCACCCCGTCTACAACGACTATTTCTTCGCCTGCTGAAGTACGAGTTTCAGTCGCATTATGTTCCAGGCAGCAAATTGGCTGTTGCCGACACCCTGTCACGAATTCCATCGCAGAAACACCCAGAAAAAGGCTCAACGGACGTTGAAGTTCATGTCGTGGGCGTCCTGACTGCCGTTGTTGGACCAGCCACCCTATCTCGTCTGCAGGCAGCAACGGTCAGCGATACAACGACGCAAGATGTCATCTCCAGCCTGCAGTCGTCAATACCTGTAGAAGGTGAGCTAAAGTCCTTCCCACAAGAACTTTCTGTAGTCAACGGAGTACTCCTCAAGGGAACTAAAGTAGTCCTACCTGCAAGCATGCGAACAGAGATGCTGCGACGAGTGCACCAAGGGCATCTGGCTTAGGGAAATGCAGATCGAGGGCTCGCAAGTTGATGTATTGGCTAAGAATGTCAACAGATATTGCCCATTTTGTCGACAGGTGTGACGTTTGCAAGAAGTTTGCTTCTCCACAGCCTGACGATCCCCTGTGCCAACGCACCGTTCCAGGCATGCCATGAGATATGGTTGGTACAGATCTTTTTCAACACGCCGGAAAGCATTTTTAGTTGTCTTGTCGCCTACTCTAATTTTCCAGAAGTCGAGCATCTCAAGGATACCTCTGCAACGACTGTCATCCATAAACTACGTCAGATTTTTGCAAGGCATGGATTACCACTAGAAGTTTGCAGTGATGGCGGGCCGCAGTTTACGTCAAAAGAGTTTAACGATTTTGCGGCTCGTTATGACTTTGTGCATGCGATTTCCAGTCCCCATTTTCCCAGGTCCAATGGACTCGCCGAGAAGGTCGTACAAGTGGTCAAGCGGCTTCTTGGCAAGATTGAGAGCAAGAAAGAGGACTTCTATTTGGGCCTGCTCAATTACAGGGTGTGTTCTCTCGAGGATGGCCCTAATGGGACGAAGTCTCAGAACGCTACTGTTAGGCCGCTCATCTCTCGAGCATGCAGAATGGACGGTGCAGGGCTGCATGATTGTTTTGTACATACTTTTGCAGTGACGGGAGTTGCCCATGTGTTTTGTGAATAGGGAGGCGTCCACCCCACAACGCGTTGGACAGCAACCGTTTCTGTTTCTGAGGGGTCGGACGGCCCGCGTGGTGTCGGGTGACGAACTGCGGCGAGCGCCGTCGAGGGAGGGGGCGCGGTGCGGATGCGGAAAACGGATTCGGAGAACGTGCTCTTACGCGCGCTGTGTTGGCGTTCCGCCAATGGTCATAATAGGTCCACGCGGACAAACCTCGAGTGGGACGGCGGTATACGCGACGTTGTGGCGCCGGCTCCAGAGTCCCCTGCTGGTTAGAGACGCAGCCGAGGTTTAAGGGCACCTAGCAACGTTGACCACGTGTTGCGCGTACGGAGCGGGGGGTTCACGCCCCTACGCGTCCGGGCGGCAACCACGTGCATCTTGTTTTCAGCGCTGACGAGAGCCCGCTTGGTGTCGAGGTACAACTTTCAGTGCGCGCCGTAGAGAGAGGCACGCTCCGCATGCGGAGACCGCGTTCAGAGGACGTCGTTTTAAGAACACCGAGTCCGGATGCCGCCAGCGGTCATTATATCTTTCCACGAGGAAAAACCTTGAGGGGGACTGCGGTACGTGGTGTTGGGACACCAGCGCCCGAGCCCCCTGCTGGCTAGAAACGCCGCTGAGGTGAGAGATGGCCTCAATAAATCGTGCGTGCCTGGCGTGTTTGCCGAGGCCGTCAGGGACCACGTGGAAATAAGAGAGGGAAACGATGTTGTGGGAAGTAAAACAGGCTTGTTTTCCAATGCATTTACTTTCGAGAGTAAGGCCATCCCTTTCGGTTGTGCCTTAAGCAGACTTTCAACTCTCATTGGCACTTGCTTCCGTGGGATGGATAACGACCCTACCGCCCTTTTTTTTTATCCCTTTCACCTATAACAATCGAGACGAGGTGCTTGTTCCTCAGTCTAGGCTGTAATAACTAAACCTGATAGAGCAGTAGGACTCCGTACGGTGCAATGCTAGTCTGGGCCGTAACCACTTAGTGGTAGAACAGTGAGACTCGGGTGGTCGTATGTAGTGACAGTTGACCTAGGCTCCAACTTAAGAAAAAGTAGAAGAGTAAGGCGCTGTTTCCTTGTGTGTTTTGTAGCAGTGTTCTTTTGCCAACTCTTTATTTGACGGTGTAAATATTTTCGTTGCAATATATCTTCAACTTTTGTTACCTCCAACCTGCCTCCTGTGTCATCAACGCCGCTAATCACCTTGAAGAGACTTTGGTGGGCTTCAAGGAGAAAAGAACAAAACTTAACTGCGACTTCCAGATTTTTCAGCGTCATCATCAGGTCCCGTCCAAAAACATATTCAAGCAAGGACCACAGGAAGACCACTAACTCCACTACGGAAGGGAGATGTCATCCGCATCCTCAGAAATGGTAGATTGGAAATCAACGCGCAATTCCAAGATCTCATGGCCCTAAGGTCGTACACCGTTCTGACAGAGGATGGTCGGGCTTTCCGTCGAAATAGACAGCACCTTCGCAAAATACCACAAGCGTTCCATCGAGCCATCGATTTCCAGGCGGACGACTGCGACGACACTCCCGATTCATCTTCGAGCGCAGCCTCGCAGCAGCCGCCTGAACCTCCGCAGGCCGCACCGGATCGACCACCAGCAGGCAAATCCGGCCCACCCAACCTCCCAGATTCACTAAGGCGATGTACCAGACCGCGAAGACCACCAGATCGCCAGGCCTACACGCACGGATTTCGCCAGTCTGACACAATCTAGGAGTGTTGACTGCTACTCTTCGATGTTGAGTGCTTTCCGTGTTTTCAGTGTTTTCAGTGTTTCGATTCTTCAAAGAAAGGAGAATGCAACGGTCAACCAAGATAGCAACATTGTGCAAACGAAGAGAGCAGCGTAGCTATAAATACGTTCCCTTCTTATCAATACAACATTCTTCTTGTAGCCTCGACCGTGTGCATTGCGTTACCCCATAAAGCGCTTATACACGATGGTCACAATAAACTACACGTTACAAAGTTGTGGTATACCAAATCGCCAAGTTTTATGCTATCTTCCGATACATACAATGCACTTTTCGATGCAGACAGAAAATATTTGTGTTAGACAATCGCGGTTGCACTTACTAATGCGAAACAAGCGCGCTTCGTAAAGGTCCAGAATCCACTTTATTTCCAACACACTAGTTGGGGGGCCCACAGGCAAACAGCTGTCGCAGACAGCTTGACCAGACCTTGGAGCTCAAGCTAAAGAAGAGCCTGGGGGCCTACAGAGAGCAACACGCAGTGTGTTTCACAAATTAGAGCAATTGTAAATACATGGTCATTGTGACGTATAAATGAACTTGTTGATACAGATACAACATACATGGTCGACACTATCACAGAATGCTCAAACATCGCAGGGAATGTAGCAGCCAGGAGAAATGAGAAAAAGTTCATTACTCCATCAAGTAATCACACACTTCCGATTTAAACGTGCCGAGGGGGCACTGAAATTATTGTGAGCTCTAAAGAGGGTGTATAGTGTTGGTATGCAGTAATCCAGCCTAGATATACGGTAATTTGTACGTGTACGCGGCACTGGTATTAGCCTGTTACATATGCTGTAGTTATACGGGGAATGTTCTTTATAGTTTGGAAGTTTACTTTCTATATATAAAGATATAGTTTATAATCGTCTAAATTAGATGCTTTAAACATATTAGGTTTCATGAGTAGGGGGCCAGTGAGTAATAGGCTCGGGTATCCATCAAAGTTCTCAATGATTCTTAGTATATTTCTTTTCAGCCGCTCCAGTTTCTTATAGTGGGTGGTCGTTGTAGTACCAAACTGAAGTGCAATATGAAATACGTGAATAAAAATTAGCAGAATATATTGCATTCTGTAGTCTAATTGGAAATAATTCCCTCAGTCTGTAGGGGCAACTCACTGCTTTGCCTAGTTCAATCGTGAGCTTATTAACGTGCATGTTCCAAGACATTGTTTCTTCGAAACAAACACCGCAAAATTTTTCCGAATTAACGTGCTGCGGGGCCATTTCTTGAAAGTTTAGGGGGAGTTCGAAGTCACTTTATTTGCTCAGAGGTTTAAAAATAAGATATTTCGTTTTCTTTATATTGAAGGTTGATCTCTTTGAGTTCAATCATTGTTCTAGTTTAATTTGGTAATTGTTTCTGGTTGTGTTTAAGTGGGCCAAAGTTAGTGCGGAAAATAAAATATTAGTGTCATCAACATGGATTACCTGTTTGGGAGGATCAGGCAGATCACATAATCATTGATGTAAAGTAATCGACCCCTTAGGTACCCCGTGTTTTAACACAGTAGTCGGACATGAGAAGCCATCGACTTTCAGACACCATTTTCTATTGTAAAGATAGTTCTTTATGAGATCATGGGGGACGCCACTTATACCCTAGTCATGCAGTTCTGACAGCGGAATATTATGATTTACAAAATCGAATGATTTCCTTAAATCAATGAGTAAACCCACTGTAAAAAGTCTGTTTTTCAATGTTGCTAATAATTTTATTCTTGATTAGTAATAACGTCATTTCAGTAGATTTCCATTTCTGGAAGCTTATTGTGAATCAGTCAAAACGCGGTATTGAGTAAAAAGTTTTTGAGTCGTCTATGAATGACTTTCTCAGAAAGTTTGGACAAGATGGGCAGAACAGATATCAATCGGCAGTTTGCTATATCACTGACGGCTCCACCTTTGTGAACAGGGGTTATACGTGTCAGTTTAAGGTCAGGGGGAAACATACCAGTCTCTAACATTTGAATAATTGTGAATGTCAGCGGTAAGGCTATAATAGACGCCACATGCTTCATAGGGACACCGCTCAGGCCATGCAACTCTGCGGCGACGTTGTTTCTAATTCTGGAAATGACATTTGTGACTTCTTGTGCGCTAACCAGAGACAGAATAATTGAATTAGCCAGTTTTGTACGTGCTAACAATGCCGTTTTAGTACAATCACCATGGCTATTCGGAGACACGTAGTCGCCAACATTGGACAAAAATTTGTTCATTTCTGCTAGGGTGTATTCATCCATCTTGCCTTGAGCAAAAGCGGCAATAATAATTGAACCCTGAACCTTAGAGTTATTAGACAAATCAATGATTTCCTGCCATAATAATTCTCTTGGACTGTTGTATATTTTAGCAAACAGGGACTGATAGTAGGAGATCTTTGCCTTTTTTTAAATCAGCCTTTAATTTATTGCGATATGATTTGAATTCTGTGAGCAAGACAACATCACGTGATTGAACGAATCTATGGTACATTTTGTTTTTGGCTTTTATTTTCTTATGCAATCAGTTTGTAACCCAAGGCTTGCGTATTCTTGGTGTTATGTATCAAAGTGAAATATTTTTCGTTGCAGGCTATGATTTTGTTCAGAAAGATACGGTAGGCCTGATTGGGATCACTTTCGGCGTAAACATTGTCGCATGCTATCAGTTCAGTATCAGAGTAAAAATTCTTGAGCGAAGGGTAGTCACTGTCGCGATAACTTGGGTTGTCGTTATTGTTGCGCTTTTTGGGAGCTAGTATTAAAAATGTCAAAATCGGGAGATGATAACTGATATCAAGGGAGAAAACGTCAGTTAAGTACTGGTCGCAAGGAAGGCTGGCAATACAGATTTCAAGAAATGTGGCGCTAGTTCCAGAAATACGAGTAGGTAAAGTAATCAGATTTGCGCAGGCAAAAGTACGAAAAATGCTTTAAAATATTAACTGCATTCGTCACCCCTGAACATACTGACGTTCACATCACCCATTACCGAAAAGGATGTGCGCATAGAGTGTACGCTAGGCCGCAAAATTTCTATGAACTCAAAGAATTCGGACTTACGTCCTTATGGTGCCCTATAAACTGCTGTAGTAACGACATTCCTAATTCTTACTACTAGACACTCTACAGTGGCTGTAATACAAGTTAGTTCATTATCAACAACGCAAAAAATACAATTTTTGATGTATAGAGCTATACCTTGTGGGGTTTCTGGCTCTCGCGCTGTTTTTCGGGCTCTCGCGGTGGTTGTGTGGAGCCATTGCGTTGTGTTGCCGGGGGCTCCGTGGCCCTCTCCTCCTTGCCTGGACGGGGTGGCAGCGGGTCATATAACACTGTCACTCTGCTGTCATCCCGCCCACGGGAAGGTCAACAGACTTTCCCCATTGGCTGACATTTTGGCGGGATTCGGGCCCTGCTTGCGTGCGCTCCGGGTAAGCGCGCGCAAGACGGGGCCCGGGGAGACCACATCGGGGCGTCTGAAGGTGCGTACGTGTTCCTCTCTGCCGGCGGCGGCCCCCTTGTCCGCCGCCGGCCGATGGTTACTTCGGCTCGTCGGGGTCCCGGCCTCGGCGGGCGCACGCGCACTCTTCCGTCGTCTCGATGTCCTGAGGCAGCGTCTGCCGATCGTGCCCCCGTCTGTTCGGCTGTCGTTTCTTTCTATTTCCCTTTTCTCTGCCGTGGGGGCGCGCGGTGACAGGCGCTGACCGAAGGATAGGCAACTTCTTACTGCTGGGGTTCTTTGTTCTTTGTTCCTCGTTCCTTTGTTCTCTCTCCGTCGCGGTGCGCCGTTAGTAGCCACCGGCGACCATTTGGCCATGTTTTGTGTCTTAATTAGCTTCAGATTCGGACGTGATGTTAAAACGTGTGTTTGTATTGAGTCCCAGTTTAATAATTGTACTTTCTGGCTTCTTGAGAGCTTTGCCTAGGGTCTTCCATGCTGCGCGCGCGGTCTCGCCTTCCCCTAAGCTGAGGCCGGCGGGGCGCGTACGCGCGCAGCTGAGCGTCGGCACACGGAGTGGATCGGAGCAGGCGCGGACGCGGTGCCCTGCACGCATGGCGGCTAGGAGTTCTCGAACCCGCGGTGGTCGTCCGGCGCGCGCGGAATCGGAGCGTGCGCGCCGTGGGCGTCGCGAGGGCACCACAAATTGGCGCCTAACGTGGGGCCAGGGGCCTAATCAGCCTCTGGTCGCCGAGTGTCCTGGCTGCTGCGTTGCAAGGGCTGCGTTGCACGGCGACTTTGTCAACCGAGCCATGTCTTTCATTCGTGTGCCGAATTCGTCTATTTTCCTTCACTCATTCTGTCATACCTTGCCTCAGTAAAAGTAGCGTGGTAAGCGTATCGGACAACCTCTTCGAAGTTCCGTGCTGCGAAGCGTGGACGAGGAAAGGAGTCAAGTGGCCGCCTAGATGCTGCAGTCATCCTCGATTGTGGAGACCATGCGGGGCCGGAGGTCTCGCCGATTCGTACCCGGAGAGCTGACTTTTCCGTCCTTCCACTTGCTCAACGATTCGGTGAGTCCGACGGATTTCCGTGAGTCGCTAGCATCATTTCTATTCTGTCGACTGCTAATTGCGCGGGCTACTTGGGAACAGTGCCTCTGACGCCGGCTGCAAATATATCTGCAAATATACGCGCTTTTGCTATTGTTGGCACGGCTCAGTGGCCTGCCGGGCAGTTTTTCAGTTGATGCGCGCCTTTCCTCGCAAAAATTCAAGCTGTGATAATTGACGCACTATTATTACGCCCTGCCTCGCCGAAAATCTCCATTTCGGCAGACCGGTTAGTGGTCGTGCCTTCTGCACCATCAATTGAGGGGCAGAACTGGCGGCGCAATAGCCGAGCGGAAACAAAGGCCACATCACGGGCGCACTCCGCGAAGAAGCAAGCGCCCCGGACATCCCACCGTCGCGCGCGCAGAAGGGGACGCTCCCCCGCGACCCCGCGGCGATGACGGGGAGGACAGCCCGGGTGAAAAGCCAACCGGGGGAACGAGACCAGCCACCCCCACTATAGGGTGTCGGAATCGTCCTTTTGTATTTTTTTAAACGGCCCAAAGAGCGTCGAAGGTACCGCAGAGTGACCCGTTTGTAAATAATTGTACATAGTTCTTCGACGGCCTCAGGGAGGCAGAGCGCCGGAACGTGGCTGGTATTGCACGGGCGCGGGCGCCGTAGCGTTCCTTGTATTGCAACGGGCGCGCGGGGCCGGATAGAGCGTGTGTCGCTGTTGCCCCGAGTGGGTTCGCTCTGCGGGATCACAACGAGCTCGGCCGATGAAGATCGCGTGCCACCCGCTAAAACTACAATGTGAAAGCTGTGTTCAAGGTGGTAACCCCCAGCGCCGGAGAAATGCGATTTAGCACCACTCCGGCAAGTATCGCACGGTCATCAGAACGCCACGGTTTTCGTTAAAATCGATTCGCGCTGTGACTTGGCCCGGCGTGGAGCGACTTTTCGTCTATCGCCGAACCTTCCACGTCTGTTCATTACATAGGCATGGTGTAGTCGAAGTCAATTTTGATTGGCATCGCGGATGGACAGTGTGTGTCCGTGGAAGGAATTTCCGCTAGCGTTGAAGTCCTATGTCATCACGCTAGTGAAGGCCACGTTTAGTGTGTCCGGCTGAACTCAGACGGAGTAACCATTTGTACTGAGATGAGGCATGCCTACGCGGATCCACAACTTTGGATCAGCCACCCACTTCTCTTCAAAAAGCTCTCAGCTATCCACTTCGCTGCAATCAGGCAGGCTGCTATCCGTCTTTCTCTGTCCTTGTTTTCCCTTATTTCAGTGTTTCTTCGTTAGGCTACTTGTTTCTCTGTGTCTTACCTAGCCGTCTTCGTTTTGCTTTTGTGTGTGTGTTTCCTTAGGTATGGTTCGTGTCGCTTTTTATGTTAGTCGTTTATTTGTATCTATGTGTTTTGCGTTTCGAGAGTGTTTCGCGTGTGTTTTCGCTGCCGTGTAGCGTCAAAGGGTGATGTCAACCTGGATCGAAGCCTGGTGACGGCGGGGCTGTGGATCGGGCTGTGCGGTCACGAGGATTGGCGCGGATCATGGGTGTACCATGGAGCGGAAACCGCCAGAAGCACCGGCACCAGAGGCCGTTGCCGGACGCTGTTAAAGTGGCTTGGAGTCGCACGCGTGGCATGCGGGCTTTATTCATACTCGCCGGATATGTTTAGCGCGGACATTTTCTGTACATCTTCTGCATCGTTTGTTATTCTCTTTTGTTTTGATTGATGGTATAGGCCAACGTTTTGTTATTTTCCCTTGTCCGCGTTTGTGTCCGAATGTCATTATGTCTCTAAGCGTTTGTCTTTTATTGTTACTCTTACATTTTCTTCGGTGGATGCTTTTATTGTGCAAGTTCGCGTGAAAGCGTGGGTTCGTGTGGACTTTCTTATGTGTTGCTGTTGTGTACCTCAGACCTCCCTATTTAATTTATTCTAATAGCTTGCTTTTCTTCCTTTGATGCCTTTTGTATTTATGTTTTGGGGGGGCTGGTGATTTTAGGTTCTAGCTGCCAAGGGATAGCTCCGGTACTGCAATGTAATGACTATTTCTTTGCTCTTTGTTGTCTTTTCTTCTTTGGAGGACAGCGGAGCCACCAGCCTTGCATTGGTAGGGAGCATTTAAGGAGGGAGGGATGTGGGGTTTCTGGCTCTCGCGGTGTTTTTCGGGCTCTCGCGGTGGTTGTGTGGAGCCATTGCGTTGTGTTGCCGGGGGCTCCGTGTCCCTCTCCTCCTTGCCTGGACGGGGTGGCAGCGGGTCATATAACACTGTCACTCTGCTGTCATCCCGCCCACGGGAAGGTCAACAGACTTTCCCCATTGGCTGACATTTTGGCGGGATTCGGGCCCTGCTTGCGTGCGCTCCGGGTAAGCGCGCGCAAGACGGGGCCCGGGGAGACCACATCGGGGCGTCTGAAGGTGCGTACGTGTTCCTCTCTGCCGGCGGCGGCCCCCTTTGTCCGCCGCCGGCCGATGGTTACTTCGGCTCGTCGGGGTCCCGGCCTCGGCGGGCGCACGCGCACTCTTCCGTCGTCTCGATGTCCTGAGGCAGCGTCTGCCGATCGTGCTCCCGTCTGTTCGTCTGTCGTTTCTTTCTATTTCCCTTTTCTCTGCCGTGGGGGCGCGCGATGACAGGTGCTGACCGAAGGATAGGCAACTTCTTACTGCTGGGGTTCTTTGTTCTTTGTTCCTCGTTCCTTTGTTCTCTCTCCGTCGCGGTGCCCCGTTAGTAGCCACCGGCGACCATTTGGCCATGTTTTGTGTCTTAATTAGCTTCAGATTCGGACGTGATGTTAAAACGTGTGTTTGTATTGAGTCCCAGTTTAATAAATGTACTTTCTGGCTTCTTGAGAGCTTTGCCTAGGGTCTACCATGCTGAGCGCGCGGTCTCGCCTTCCCCTAAGCTGAGGCCGGCGGGGCGCGTACGCGCGCAGCGGCGCGTCGGTACACGGAGCGGACCGGAGCAGGCGCGGACGCGGTGCCCTGCACGCATGGCGGCTCGGAGTTCTCGAACCCGCGGTGGTCGTCCGGCGCGCGCGGAATCGGCGCGTGCGCGCCGTGGGCGTCGCGAGGGGACCACAACCTCCACCATGGTTAGCGCGCCGGGTAATTCCTTGATAATTATATCCGGGCATTTTTGGTGGGATAGAGATTGCAGAAAGCCAGGATTCTGAAAACAATATGGTATCAAATTTTTTCGATAGTCTGTCGCAAAGCACGCGTAGGCTGTTCATTTTATTTTTAATGCTACGAGCGTTTAAATGGTATGCACTGAAGTAAGTAGACGACACCTCAGCGTTGAAGTTTTCAGTGTCGTAGTATTTACACTCTGCCGTGGCAGCCATAACTCGGTTGGGTTATACACTAAAACGAATACGTTATATCAACGCCAACTTTATCGTTGAATTTTATACAGATCTTCTCGGCAGGCAATCTTTAACATGTCAGATAATTCTGATTTTCTTGGGAAAATTTTTCCGCCATACGTCCAAACGAACCTCTATCTTACTTCTCCTTGTTTTTGCATTTGCTGCTCCTAGTAGCTGCTTCCCTGCCTTGTAACGTGCTCGTTGACATATACAGGACCAGTTGTCCTAAAGCCAATTACTGCCGTAGACAGGTATGCCTTCTTCGCCTTCGCCAGCACAGCATATCGCTTGTCCCGCCGCACAAAACGTACCACGATACTCTTTGCGCCAGCATTATTTGTTCCAACTCTCTCGCAAATGTCAACAGCATCATGTGCCAACGGCTCACCCAAGGCTGCGCAAATCATTTGGACAATGTCAAAAGGCACTCCCTCATCAGGCACACCTTAAATTTCAAGGTTGTTAGCCCGTGAGTACTGCTCCAATTCTTCAATTTTCATCTGTAGTTGTTCATTCTCACCAACGAGATTTTTGTTGCTATTCCGCGTTGCGCCAAGCTCTTCACGTAAAGTCTTCATTTCCAAGGTGAACGCATTGACACTGTCACAGCTTTCACTGCAATGTTCCGCACTCTGTTTGAAGGAGCGAAGTTCAGCACGGATTTCACGGCTGAAATCCTCGAATGCTTTACCCAGATCCTTCCCGCTTGCCATGACAAAAACTTAACGGGAAACAATGTTATTCCTGTTTGACAGCAGTGCATGCAGCAGCAATGGCAGGACATGAAAAGGTAATACGAATCTTACCTATACAAAAAAATGACAGGTGAGTGTTCTAGAGACCGCACGCACTGCTGCCAAACTGAAGGAAATACGCAGGGTAGTAAGTATATATTGGCAGCGTCTAGTTACTTGGTGGGCGAAAGCGCAGGCGCGGGGTCATCCACGTACACCAGCTGATCCTGCGGCATAGCAGTGCAGAGATAGCGCCCGAAAACGGCGCCTGTCTTCGTCAGGTGAAACTGCGCCTTCCTTGTGCAGTTTCACCCACGCAAAAGCCGATGGATCGCGCCGAGCAAACAGTAAACCTGTACAGAAAAATGACTGATGAGCGTTGTAGAAACCGCACACACTGCTGCCAAACTTCGAAAGCTCAAAAGTTCAAAAGCGTCGCTCTGTCAATTAGTAGCAATGATCGTGAGTCGGGCACGTTGGTAATCTATCGCTAAACAAGCACGGCGCTCCCTACGGGTAGACAGACAGAAATAAAGAAAGTGCTGACTTCCAGTAAGCTTATTGGTGAAGAAAACACTTGTAAAGAAGCAAGCACAGACAGAGCAGCACGCAAATAAAACCATAGTATCCCACATCACGATGAATGCATTACTTGAGACCACATCTCAATCTACAAGGCAGATGTACAACCTCCAGAAGTGGCTCAGTTACGCAATCTTGCTTGGTGCAAGCAGCTATTTACGGGGCAAGAACACACGATACATCAATGCTAACTATATAGTACCGTCGAGAACTGACCCGCGGCACAAAATCTGAGACCCCCTCTCCGAGTTCGGAACTCCTGGTTCGAAACACACGAGAACGCTTGGTCAGATACAATGACATCACCAAGCACTACCAGCTAGAGGCAGGCGTACATTGCCCCCACCTCACCCCAAACTGAAATGTCGCCCGGCAGTCGTCTGGCGACAACTGCAGACACAAACCTTCCTCAGACCGGTGCCACTGCGGCACATTTTCCCCGCGCAATACCCAAGTGCTCTTTGCGTGTTATGTCAGGCAACTAGAGTGACGCTCTCACACAAGTTGCTGGAGTGTCGTGTTATATCAGCTAAAATGCCAGTAGCGCCGGAAGCTCTTGCATCGAAGTGGGCTGCTGCTGTGCGTAGCTACTACCTCAAGAGGAAAGAGTGGGCATTCCAGCATGCACCACAGCCGGCGACGAAGCATGGCCTCGAAGTACACTCATGGGAGACCTGAGCCCGGGTCGCTAAACATTGCCGGATTTAAAATAAAGTTGTTTCCATTCATACATGTATATAGTTTGCTTTCATAATTAAGTGCGTCACCTGCGAGGTGTGGTTACCGAGAAGTCACAACGCTAAAATAGGGCGTCCTGCTATATGCAAATGACATTCCTGCTAAAGTATAGGGCACTAAGGTAGGTTATAGCTAGCCAGTTTCTGAAAATATTTTTTTTGTAGTCTACTGCCACGAGTACAATTCCCAGTGGTTGAAAGGTAAACGATATAGTTTGTGTGTTCAAAAGCAGTCATCGTAGGAATTCATTAATTTACCATTGAATACAGCTTCACTAAATGGCGTAGTGATCTTGTTTGGAAAAAACTAAACAGCCTCATAACTAATGATACAAATCCTAGAGTAATTACATCACTGAAATTAAATGGGACACATGTGTCCGACCAAAATCTAGCGGACGAGTTTAATAAATATTTCCTTGGTCTTTCTTGTGACAGAGATGTGGATAACGACTTAAATGACGTCCCACTGTTAGACAAAACGATATATCTTAAACCTGTGACTGAAGTTGAAGTAATGACAATTTTCACAGAGCTCAAAAATACTACCTCACGTGATATAGATGGACTACAAATACGGCCCATAAAATCAATTCTGGATATTATTTTGCCCTACATTACTCACATTATTAATCTCTGTATTGCAAATGCTGTATTTCCTCATGGAATGCAAGTTGCGCGCTGTTCTGTACTTTTCAAGAAGGGAGATAGGAACCAGTTAGGCAATTACCGCCCAATATCCATACTTCCAATATTTTCAAAGGTATTAGAAAAAGCTCCTCACAAACAGTTTACAGAATTTGAATCCAAACATCATATACTCACCAAATCACAATATGGGTTTAGAAAGCACCTTTCAACAGAATTCGCACTCTTAGAACAGAAGGAATACATACTAAAACAATTTGAACATAACAGTATAGTCTTGGGTATTTTCATTGATTTTACAAAAGCGTTTGACCTTATAAATCATGTATTAATTCTCCGGAAGCTTGAACGATACGGTTATCGCGGGCACGCAGCATCCATAGTCAAATCGTATCTGGAATATCGCCGACAAGCTGTAAGTGTAAATGGCTTCATCTCACAAACTCTCCCTGTCCGCTGCGGTGTTCCGCAAGGAAGTATACTCGGTCCATTTCTCTTCAATCTTTATATCAATGACATCATCAACGTATTTCCCCTCGCAAAATTTATCATATACGCAGATGATACGAGCATATTCTTATCCGGCGAAAATGCCAATGATCTAATAGATTCAGCAAACTGCATGCTCAAACACCTAGACAAATGGACACAAAAAAATGCATTGCAAATTAATGTGAGCAAAACAAAAGCAGTTGTTTTTCGGGCCAAGAATAAACAAATTACTCTGACAAAAGAAATATACTTTAAATCTTGTCCGCTAGAAATAGTACCCCAGTTTAAAACTCTAGGCGTTGTGTTTAACCAGCAGATGTCCTGGGACGATCATGTGGCCCACATTACTTCTAAATTATCACAAATAATTGGTCTGCTCTATCGCAACCGTGAAATCTTACCCTCTTGTGTTATGATGTTAGTTTATTACTCTTTATTTAATTCTCGCCTTAACTATTGTAGCCTTATCTGGGGAACTACAACACAGGCAAACCTGAACAAATTACTTGTATTACAAAAAAAAAGCAATGCGGATTGTTAAGAGATTACCGAGGTTGCATCATACAAGAGAAATATTTTTACAACACAAAATAGTTTCAGTAACAAAAATCTACGACTATCGCCTCAGCCGAACACTTAAACAAGAACATTTAAACAAAACATCTTTTATTCAAGCTCTTTCAGGCCTGAGAAGGCGTGAACAAAGCTACAACACAAGAAATAAGGATATGTGGGAAATTAAAACATTTCGAACAACATATGGGCTACAAACGTTAGAACACCGGCTTCCACAACTTCTTAATGACCTATTGAGACAGGATATAACACTTCAAAA
Source organism: Dermacentor variabilis (assembly GCF_050947875.1). Lineage (NCBI taxonomy): Eukaryota > Metazoa > Arthropoda > Arachnida > Ixodida > Ixodidae > Dermacentor > Dermacentor variabilis. The sequence continues at coordinate 19,658,111 of NC_134576.1, forward strand.
TGCCACATTTCAGACACTCTTGACTTACTTTCTTTCCTAAACCTTTTCTTGTTATTTCTTTATGCAACTAAAGCCAAATCGTTTTACAGAAGTATGGTGTTACTCGGTGTTATTTCTGTTTTTTCTGTTAAAGTGCCTTTGCCATGTCATTGCATTGTGTAAACCATTAAAAGCCTTCTTCTTTTTTTTTTTTAAGTTATGTACCAGATGCAGCCTTTATGTAATATGTTTATATATTGCTCTGTAGTGTAATGTGACCGCCGTGGGCAGTGCTTCTTTTTGTGTATTTTCTTTTTTCTGACTTTGTATGCTACTGCCAAATAAGGGGGGCCGTTGCTCTGTCAAGCTGTTGAAAGACAGCTTTTACTTCGGTCCCCCTGCATCATCATGTATGACGTGATGGTCGAAATAAAATAAACTTACTTACTTACTTGTACCACCTGTAAAATTCTCAAACACGCTATTCTCACTTTGCATTCAATGCCGCGGCTATCTTATCCGTCTTCCGTAATCAACATGGCTTTCGACCACGATGCTCATGCGGCTCAAATTTTGGAATTCTTAGCGGATTTCCACCTAAATCTTGACTCATTTGTCGAAACAGACGTAGTTTACTTAGGCTCCTTAAAAAACCTTTGATCGTGTGCCTCGTGAACGACAAATAATCGAGCGTTCTAGCCCCCATACTTCATTCACTAATCACAAAGTAGATCCACTCCTTTCTTACTCGCATTTCAGATTACACTGTGGCTGGCCACCGTCACTCCAGTCACCCAAGTGTTATCGCGAAGGGCATAAGTGGCCTCGTCCTTCATTTGCTTTGTTGCTATAGCAATTATATGAAACCTTCAGGTGCACTTCTGCCGTCGTCGTCACCGCGATGTTCCGTATTAAGACCAAGCACGATAAAAGCATCATCGCGCGCCATGTGCTGTATGTGCAAGTGAAACTTGCGAGGATCACACGACGACCGTGGTTCAATCTCGCGCGCGCGAGGGAGGACAGCAGGGAGGAAGCGCGCAGTCTTCCTTCGCGCGAGGCCTCGGTGGAGGGGAGGGACCGAGCGGGCGTTTTACTCCGGCGGTCGCTGCCTACGGCGCCGCCGCCCTATCTTTAATGCGATCTGCGATGTGAACTAAGTGCGCGGGCCTCATCTTCAAAGCGTTCTTCGATGTGGACAGGGTGAGCCGAGTGCTGGACAGCTTCCTGTGCTTTCATGCTTCGTTCGCGTTGAAGCGAGAGGCAACGCAAAGTTGAATTCGCTCGCTGCTGAAGCCACGCTTCCTCACTCCAGCGTTTTGACTGCGAGCTGCCGAGATTATCCAGGGAGATGTGTTCACGTTTACCTGTGCGCGCGCTGCACGGTTCTTGTTAGTTTAGTTATCAAGCGAACGCTTACAAGTAAACACGGTCGATAAAACTACTAACCTTACTTTGTGCAGGTATCTACTAATTTGACATCACAATCAAAGCTTCGCCTTTCGAGTCAAAGTGTAACTTTTTAAATCTTGGATAAGGCGTATGACAGAGCCTAGTTTACCGCATAATTTCAAGCAACAATCAACTGCTTCTACAGCGCGAGTTGAACACCATCGAAGTATGGAGTAACCAGTGGCTCATGCACCTGTTTTCACTGGCGTAGCACAAGCTGTAATTTAGTTTATTTATTTATTTATCTATTTATTGATTTACAAATTTATTATACTTAATTTAAAGGCCCGTTAGGCACAACAGAAAGCGGTGGTCAGAATATACAATATTCGCAGCACAGGGCAGGGATAGAAAATGAAACTATAGGGCAGTTTGAATGGCGATCTTGAAGTCAGTGGTGTCACAAATTGAGACCGTGGAGGAGGGAAGCCCGTTCCATTCAATAGCTGTTCTTGGCAAAAAGGAAGAATGGCACAAGTTAGTTCGACAAGATGGCACTTCAATTTTGTGTTGATGGTCGATGCGAGACGCGATGTACCTTGGCTTGGTGCAAATAGTTTCTTTAAGGGAAGGGTTGAAGTAATATATTCTATGGAAAAGACAGACGAAATTACTTGCGACGTAACGAAAGGTCAGGTAGATCTAGTGTTTTGATGCACGTGACGCTAGAATGACGGGAATAATTTGAGAGAATAAAACGGGCGGCGCGGTTCTGAATGTTTTAAAGGAAAATGACAAGATTGGCATGAACAGGGTCCGATATGTATTCTAATCTTTGACGGACGAGTGTTTTGTATATACACTATTAGCACGGTCCTGTTTAACAGCCTGGCTAGAAACGGCACGCTTCGACGTACTGCTTAATATAACGGCTATGGCCAGCCCGACAAAGGGAAATATACGTGACACTCTTCACGCGGCCTTCAAACCAACTAGAACTGCCTATGAGCACTCGCTGATACACGGCCCATGTCCGTATACGGCCCCGCGCACCGATGTTCGTGCGCGATACGCGTCCGAATGCGCCGAAACCGAAACTGCCGCAGCACCATATATAAACAAACTCACCACGCATGCGCGAATGAAAAGAGAAAAGTATATACATATACACCAGAACAGCGCGAGTTGAAAGCGCGCCGCCATATTGATGAGCGCCCGTCGCACCATCTATCCGAAGCGTCGCGAAGTAGCAGTCCTGGGCTGCCACACCGGGAGAGGCGACCCCAGGCCACGCACACTCTCAAGTTCAGCAAATGGCCACAGAGGGCGAAAAAATCGACCGCGCGCTGCTGCTAACAAGACCAGCATAGTAGAATCACTTCGGGATGCTTACGTTAGTTTTAACATTTTCCGCTAGAGGCGTCATGATAAGCGCAATTTTATCTTACAAACTTTCTCTTACAATTACCGAAGCATTTTTATTACATAAAAAGAGGGAGAAATTATCATTGCTAATTAGATAGTGTACTCTTTGTAAGTAAGTTTATTGTTTCTTTGTCATTATAAACGCAAATAGCGTTCAGCATCATCGATTTTTCACGTGAACTATGGCCTGGATTTAAAATTTTTACCGGTATTTTCGAGTGCATGGCGGCACGGTTTCATTTGTTCGTGTACTCAGACTGGTTGCTTCTTTTTTGCTAGAACTAGTTTATTGCGCTTCGATGTCTCGCGTTATTTAACCTGGGGTGAAGTGCCGTGTTTGCAAGCGGACATGTAAGCCCGAAAGTTGGGTTTCGGTCGTGAGCCATTCGGAACACGTCTGCATCGAAACGGGAGCTGGATTCTGCTGCGGCCGACAACGTCAATAACGGTGAGTCGTTTAACACCGCTGGTTGAATCGCTATATAATATTCGTCTCATTAACTTACAGGCGGAGACAAGTTGACGAACTAGATCTTGCAGAACATACGGCAGTCGGGATCCTCCGTTGCTTTTTCCTAAATAAACCGTTACTTTCGAGGCTGTCGTTATGCACACACAATCGGGAAATAAAGAGTGATATCGGAACGTGCGTCTGATTTTTAGCCGTGGCCACAGGTGACTGGGTAGCCTTAACAATATACACATAAAACTTTTTTTTGAGTCCGCCGGCAACTTAATTCTTTCGTCCACAAAACCGAATAATCCTTTGGTAAAATGATGTGAAAGTAAAGAATTTAATGTATTAAACAGCTGCAAGCGTGATAATTCACTCATATTTCGTATTTATTGGTTCCAAATGTTCTTGCTGTTGAGTTTGGTTTACCGTAGGGCATTTATTTTTGCAGTAGTGAAGCAGTGCATGACATTCGTGCGGAAAAATAATGCATCAGTTCTAATAGCTTCATGATTTTCATGCATTTGCTTGTGGAACCAGCAGTGTGATCTCTTCCAGTGTATAAATGAACGCACAAATGTTCTCATTTGTGATCCTAATAATACTTAAGCTGTTTACATTCATTCTATAGTTAGGCAGACATAAATTTTATGGACAATAGCAATATTTATTTAACGTGCTGCTTAAGCACCCTAGAACAGACAGTGTACATTTGCATGTTTTCTGTAGTCGCAAAACATTACAATATATATTTCACACCTTTTTGCATTTCATATTGCAAAATTGTGCTTTTTCAACTTCTGATTCAGTCAAAATTTCTGTTCCAGACATGCAGTAATGAGGATGGCACCAGTATAAAGCAACACACTCCACACACTGATAAGAAGCTGCTGCCTGCTACAACAAGTCCATTGTGTGGACATTGGCATGGACATGGCTACAGGGTAAACAACACTTCGTTCAGAAATAAATATGCCTGATATATGCTGTATTGGCTTGTTAGTCTTGAGATACACGTTATTTGTTTGCAGCAGAAATGAATGTTTGTTCATGTTTATGGTTCAGTATAATTGGTTCGAACATAAAAAAAATACACATGAGTTTGGCTAATCTGTGCTGTATCTCATGTGTCACCGTTCTGCCCCAACAGAGTCCATGCCAAGCATATCTTGGTCATCACAGGAGCTCCTATCCACACCAACAGAAAGGGGCTGGAGCCTAATTTGCAAGGCTTTTACACAACAAACAAAGAAGCGCATGCAGAAGAATTTTCACGAGATATCAAGTCTGCAGAGCACTGTGTCAAGACTGAAAAGTGCTTCAGCCACCATTCCACCAGCACGGACAAATTGGCTGAGTCATCCAGGTAACTCAAAAATGATTTTATGGAAATTCTTCTTCAGATGCACCTGCAACTTCTGATCAAGCACGGACGACGCTGGCCAAAAGAGTTCCGTCAGTTAGCCCTTAATCAGCTTCCTAGCCATGTCAATTCCATTTGTGCCAACTGTAATTTTTCTTCTATAAATGCAAGCTTTTTCATTGCCCATTCTCGTTAGAGATCATTCATCCTCATCCAAACATAAAGGTCAACCGATTCTTCGCTGATACTTAATACCAGCCACTGTCTAGTAGCATAACACATCTGTAGCAGTACCTTTTAGTGTATGTTGTCATGCACAATTCCTCTCCTGAAATAGCTGGTGCAACATCCACATGTGTCTTGCATTAACCTGCGCACCGTTTGCTATGCACCATTTTACTTTTCTTGATGTTTTTGGCCTTCAATGCTTGCAGAGCAGAGTGGTTTCTCTCTTGAATGCTAGCTTTCTCATTTTCCATATTCCTAGTCTCGTTGATGATTTCTCTTCTTCCTCGATAGCATGGGTCTTAGCGCAAGCTACACTGAATGATTGATTGCAGAATCTGGTTTTGCTGCCCCACTTGGTTGTGGTCGCCGTGTTATATTTCTCGGATGTAGGGGCCTGGTCAGTTGCATTGGTAAGCAGTCTATCGAGATAAGCATTTGCTCCTGCAGTCCGCACAGCGACATAGACTCCCAGTATACACGCACCGTAACTGGTGCTCCCGTTCGTTCTTTCCTGCTGCAGCAATGGGCAAATTGTACTTGTGGCCTACCTCGGCCATGATTTGCTCAGAACAGAGACTAGCATATGTGCTTACATGGTTGGAAGTGTATGAAGTTGATAGCCGTATCGGTGGAAAGGCCCGCAAAAATGACTGCCGAAGGTGATGCCCACGAAAGCTACTTGTCCATATTGAGACAAAGTGGGACACCAAATGTGAGCCACAAATTAGCGGCCCTCGACAGAAAAGAAACGTGAAGGTTGGAAAGGAGTGAACGTAAAATGCAAGATAGTCCATTTCACTGTGTTAGTTGCGGCAGCAGATGCCTGCGCCACCTGATTGCTTCGCAATGGAAGTTGCTCATCATCAACGGCAACTGTCGGTTCAAACAGGTGCTAAGCTCTGTCCAATTTGTTTGTACTGCTGGTTGTCGCTCGTTACTAGACCAGCACATGCGACGAAGGCAAGCATTATGCCTGTAAGTAGGCGGCTGAATGTATCCTAAGAGACACGTCGATGTGAATGCTCACTGTTGCCATATGGTTCGTAGCCAATGTATAATGTATTCTCTGGACACTATGCGGCGAATGATTGCCGTTTATTTTTGCCGTTATCTCACTTGGTTACGGTCGCCATATTATGCTTATCGGATGTGGGGGCCTGGTCAGTTGCATTGGAAAGCAAACTCTCGAAGTAAGCACTTGCTCCTGCAATCTGCAAAGCGACATAGACTCCCAATTTACACACCGTGATTCGTGCTCCCCGTTCAGCCTTTCCTGCTGCAGCCATGGGCAAATTGTGCCTGTTGCCTTTCTCGGCCGCGATTAAGCATGAACGGAGACCGGCACACGTGTTTACATGGTCCGACGTGTATGAAGTTGGTTGGAAAGGCGCGCAAAAGTGGGTGATGAAGGTGATGTCCGCAAAAGCGACTTGTCTATATTGCGACAATGAGGGACACCAAGTGCGAGCCACACATTAGCGGCTCCTGAAATAAAAGAAACGTGCAGGTTGGAAAGGAGTCAATATCAAAATGGCGGGTAGCCCATGTCGCTGTGTAGGCTGCAGCAACAGATGCCTGCGTCACCCGATTGCGTCGCAGTGCAAGTTGCTCATCTTTAATGGCGAATGTCGCTGCAAACAGGTGGGACACACTGTCCAATCTGTGTCTGCTGCTGGTTGTCGCTCGTTACCAGACCACCAAATGCGACGAAGGCAAGCATTATGCCTGTAAGTAGGCAGCTGAATGTATCCTAAGAGTCCAGTGTATGTGAATGCTCACTGTTGCCATATAGTTCGTAGCCAATGTATAATGTATTGTCTGAACCCTATGCGGTGATTGGTTGCTGTTTAATTTCGCTGTTATCTCACTTGGTTATGCTCGCCGTATTATGCTTCTCGAATGTGGCGGCCTGGTCAGTTGCATTGGGAAGCAGTCTCTCGAAGTAAGCATTCGCTCCTGCAGTCTGCACAAGGACATAGACTCCCAATTTAGACACACCGTGATTCGTGCGCCCCGTTCAGCCTTTCCTGCTGCAGCCATGGGCAAATTGTGCCCATGCCTTTCTCGGCCGCGATTAAGCATGAACGGAGACCGGCATACGTGCTTACATGGTCCGACGTGTGTGAAGTTGGGTGCAAAGGCCCGCAAAAGTGGCTGACGAAGGTGACGCCCACGAAAGCGATTTGTCCATATTGAGGTAATGTGGGACACCAAATGTGAGCCACACATTAGCGGCCCTCGAAAGAAAAGTAACGTGCAGGTTGGAAAGGAGTGAACGCTAAAACGCCGGATAGTCCATTTCGCTGTGTTTATTGCGGCAGCAGATGCCTGCGTCACCTGATTGCTTCGCAATGCAAGTTGCTCATTTTAACGGCGACTGCCGCTGGTTGTCGCTCGTTACTATAGACCGCCACGTGCGACGACGACGGTGAGCCGTTTACGAGCTCGCGTCAAAGTTTCCAGCGTATCTCGACATACAAATTTTATTTCTGCTATTGCACGAGAACGTACAATGCTTGTCTTCAGCCAATAAAGTCACACGTTCTGTTCACTCACTTGTCGCTTGTTTGTATGGGCGTCAGTAGAGGCTCTTTGGTATCCCGGCAATTAGAACGCACCAGCTACGCGGCAGCCGAGGCATGCCGCATAGCCGGCGGGGCGAGTACGGCGCGTACGAGCGGATACAAGCGTACATGAGCGTACACGACCGGCGAAAAGCGGCCATATTGAATAATGCTCTAAAAAAATGCGCATTTCCGCTTCCTGTTGTAGCAGCGCTATCTGGCGTCCACCTAGGTAAGTTTCATGCGCTGCCGCTGCTTATTTTCGAACCACTGCGGAAGGTACAGTTTCCCTTCTCTAAAGTCGTTCTTTATTCTATGGCGACCCGGCGCATAAGCGAAACTTGGGCTTTTTAGCTGGGCGGAAGGCGTGTTTCGCGTTTTTTCTAACATGTCATTTTCGCTGTGTCGATTCAATCAAACCTCATGCAAGTCCTCAATGGCCACACTGAGTGCAGTGCAGACTGCAGAGGCGAATACATCGGGTAAGTACGCTATTACGTTTGTACAAACCGCGTGCTATATGCTAGAACACCTGTGAGCTCTAATATCTCTGTAATTTGGCACGTAACCTGTGAAGGAATATACAGCACTGTGTTGGTGCCATATAGTATTAAAGGTTCCGCGATAAAGGTTTATGAAAATTCTACTTTTCAACATGCATCACGCGGCAAAATTTTGCCCGGGCGTATGCTTTGCGACGAGTTTTGCGGAAAGCAGTGTTTCTCCCGTAAGTGCTCAGAAGCATGCGATAAATTCCTCGTTGGTGTCACTTATGCTCCTTGCATAGGCGCGGTACATCGGACACATTTTCTCGCGCCTGCGGTGCTCGTGCTGTATCAGTCATGCCGGATTATACCATTCTCGCGCCTTTCGGCGCTTTAGCTTCAGAACTGCCTCACTGATTTTCCCAGGGGACCAGTAGGGGCCGTTGTAGAGACAGGGCCTGCTCTCCTGGAACAGTATCTTCGCTCGGGCCGGTCTTTTCGTTTTGTGCTCTCCGTGACTGTTCAAATGCATTTTCGATGGTCCCGTTTGAGCTAAAATGTTGTGAAAGTGTGAACTTGCCGAGCATCACCTGTGATACTCACTCGTGCATTTTTACCAGTTTGATAGTTCTTCCTATTCACTGCAGCTATCCACCGGCGGCGCAGCGTGGCGTTCTTCGTTGCGGATGGAAATCGGTGCGAGCTGAAAACAGCGCACCGGCACGATTCCTACACGTGTTTTGCCCTTTGCAAAGAGCGCTAAGCAACCTGCTCCTTTTGCGCTGGTTGTTTTGGCATCCAAACAAGACGCAGTGCCGCCCAGATGCCTTCTTTTACTTTGGTTCCGCGTGAACGAGCACATTTCCGCACTTTGGAGTCCTAGAGCTGGCGCTTGCCATGTCTACTGGTCGCCGACGAACACACTTTGGCAGCCCAGTACAAAATGGTGCTGGCCGACCGGGCAACCCGGGTGCGAGAGTATGCGTTCGGTTAGTCTGGGTGCGAGGCTATCGTTTTCTGGTTATACATGAGAGAAGTTTCGGACTGACATCAGAGGAGCCCTACGGACGCGCCTTGTCGAACCTCCCGTTCTGCGCGATATTTGTGCATACCGGTTGCAAAGTTTTGTAACTGCGTTGGCGGCGCCCTACGCGCGCGAAGCAGGGTGGTATGTTTAAACCAGTGGACATGAAAGGTGTGTTGCGAGACCAATGCAATGGCCCCAGCAGAAGTTTTGGATTGACATTGGAGGAACCATGCGCACGCGCCTTGTCGAAGCTCCCGTTCTGGGGGCTTCTTCTGCAAAGTGGTTGCAAAGCTTTGTAACTGTGTTGTCGGCGCCCTTCGCGCGCGCCGCAGGGCGATATGTTTTCATCTGTGGACATGAAAGATGCGTTGCGAGGCCAATGCAATGCCCCGCAATGTGAGCGCGACGGATTTTGCCGTTGCGCGAACAATGAACATGCTGCACCATTCCAGGCCGGTTGGCGCTCATACTGTGGGTACAGCCCAGTACAACATGCACGAATTGGTGAGTGGCACTTCTGTTTTTTTTTTTCTATTTCTATCTCGCGAGGTTTACTGACGCGCGTATAAGTGCAGTGCCACGCACTATGGCTAATACAAAAAAAAAAGGGGGGGGGGGCAGGTATATGTAGCTCACTGTTCACGACATAGGGCCAAGGAAATCCGTGTTCAGCAATTATATTAAATGCCATGTACGTAAAATTTACAACGCTACTCATTCGAAGCGCGCACAGGTGCGTCTTGAAGAAAAGTTTTGCAAGGTACATAATTAAGTGCGTAATTTACACTAATTGCGCTCTAACCACGAGACACATAATAATTTGACTGTATTATATTGCACGGAGAAAACTAGAGGGAATTAAATTGTGTGTCAGCTTCGTGTGTATACATATAGTCTTTCCTATGCATTAGGTTTTTCGCGGAATGCATTACCAGTTGACAGCCTATTTTATGATGTGTACTCTGTTTACATCACATTTGTTTACTGGTTTACTCGCTTGTTTTGCGACTTAATTATGAAATACCGGCGTATATACATTCTCAACAGTTGACATAACGGTGTATGTGTTGTAGGGACAACCCAGGACGTGTATTTCTCAGCACCCAGTCAACTGCCACAAGTGACTCAAACACAGGGCACCAGTAAGTTGACATCAGTTGCAATTTTACATAATCCAGTCGGTTGCTGGTTTGTACTGGGGGTTTTTTGTTTTCGTTTTTAATGAGGTGGTGATGTCGTTCTAACGTGAATTTTCACTAAAAAGGCGCGATCATGTCTCACAGAGGTATACATGGATGCCATTCTCTGCGAGGGACATGTGCTCATGTTCGTGAAGCATTTGTGTTAGGCAGTATTCTCACTCAATGAGTCAGATATCAACAGTGTAATTTGCCAGTGCCAGCAAGTAGTTGTGAGAAACACGATATATTATGACGCTGTAATTTCATTAATCCGAAGGACGGTTTTGCAGCAGGAAAAATGTTGCAATTCCAGGTAAACATTTATTTTTCTCACAAGTTATATAACCAAACTGTGGATGTGTGAAATTCGTAATATTTGAATGGATTTTTATTCATGCTTTAGTAATGCTTCTAAAAGAGACTAGAAATGGCATGAGGCTACTTCTCCAATCAGCAGATCATACACATACAGTCAAAAGTGGCAGTTTCATGCAGGGCCGCACTCCATATAACCTTCCTTTTCAGTAGCATTTGAACTAGTGGCTGTGTTTTCAGAAAGAGAAGTGCACTTGACACTGTATATGCATGTGTGAATTCGGTTTTCTTTGTAACAAACAGTGCAAAAATCAGTTGTACCATGAGGCTGACGACGACCTCTGCTGCTAGAAATGCTGCACTTCATCTTTTATACTACTGCATGGCATTTCAAGCAAAGCTAGCACATAAAATGATCAAGAAAACTAACTGCTGGTATAGCTGTTTTCCTCAAAGAAAGCTTGTCCTTTATAGGCTGTGTTATTCTCAGCTCTCCACTGATTTTTCAGTAGTATTATCCCTTAGTGAGAGAGATTGGGGGTAATTAATCATGTTAGTGTTTAAATGCTGTTGCACTCACGTGCATTTGTTCCAACAAAGTTGTCTAGGTTAGTTTATTCTGCAGTGTACAGCTCATAAAAGCGTCAGCAACTACTGAGTCGCTAACATGCACATGTGTTTATCACTATGCAAGTGGCATTCAGCTGTACCACTGCATCACTGCGGAATTTTCCAGCACCCGCGGCGTTGCAACAGCTGTTTCACAGCATGTCGGTATGTGCTAATTTACAGTTAAGTTAGGATGGGCCAGTTTTATGGACCACTCCTACTCTGTATTGTGACAGATTCACATGATAAGTGAAATAGTGGTGCTATAGTGATAAGTGATATACAGCAAAAACCTTTCAATGTTTTACCATGGTACATAAAAAGGCTCTTTTCGTCACTGGAGCAGGGGAGAAGAGCATGCAGGCACTCCTGAAGGTACATATATTTCAAAACATGAAACGCACACACGCACAAACACACACACACACACACACACACACACACATATATATATATATATATATATATATATATATATATATATATATATATATATATATATATATATATATATTGAAGGCCCCTCGCCTTCGCTCAGGGGGTCCGCGAGCCGCGACCAGCACGACAAAGGACCAAAGACGCAAGGAACACGAACCGCTTTAATTTACGATAGAATGTAACACTCAAAATTACCGCAGCCTCGCGGCCAATAGCAGAAAAGAACAAGGCAAAGAAGCAAGCAGTAAAGAAGCAAAGCAGCAAAAAGCAGCAAAAGCAAAGAAGCAAGCAGCAAAACAGCGAGGCAACAAAATATACAAGCCAAAGGGAGCGACGAAAGAACGGCCGCTACAAACCATCAACCAACACAATCTTTCGGGCGATAACAGAATGCATAAAGCGCAGAAAGGAAGCAAGCACCGAACCAGGCGCGCAGATAGTCCCAAAAGCGAACAACAAGAGCACTCTTTCATGCAGACACAATACAAAGACGCTTTTCCCCCTGCTCTGTAGCACGCTCGGACCGAAACCTAGACGGGCCACGCCCCAGCAGCGCCTCCCCAAGCCCGCGCCCCGCAAAAAGCCCCGAGTGCCGTCTTCGCTGCCTTCTTATCGGGCAGCTCCCTTCCCGGCAGTCCCCGCGCGAGTTCTTACGATAACGCGATCGGTGCGCATGCTCCATGCGACGAGTGCCGTTGTGGCGCGCGTTTCAAAGGCTTCCCCCGTGCGCGCTACAGAGAGGGCCTAAGGGCCCGACAATATATATATATATATATATGTATGGAACGTCCCTGCCTTCTACTGTATGTGTATATATATATATATATATATATATATATATATATATATATATATATATATATAATATACAGTTAAAGGCAGGGACGTTCCATATTTCATCTTAAATTGACTTGTACAGCACAAAAATACAACACTGACAACAGAGAACGACAAGTTAACTGATTTGATACACACGTTAATTCAACAGATTTTATACTTCAGGTGTGCTATTTTACACAAGGGGAAGGGAAAGAGGAGAAAGCCAGAAAAAAGAGTGGAGTGGAAAAGAAAGCAATCATGCCAAAAGCATGAGAAGCACCGTGCAGCCAGGATCACCAGCAGGTCATCTAAAAGCCCTCTGATGAAATTACGTACAGGACAACCTTACGTGTTGTTTGTTTCAATCAACCCAGTTCACATGCAGCCATTACTGCAATCATGTTTCCTTATGTCATATGAGGGAGTGATGTAGGTCCAAAAAACTGTTTAGAGCTTAAGGATTATGTTCCATGCTAGCCTATTTGCCTGCTTTTTTATCATATTGTTATCAGCCGCTTATGTATGGGAAAAAACTAAGAGTATGAGGGGTTTCCTAATTTGCCATTCTACACAACGTCTTTGTGACTCTATGTACACGCAGATGATCAATAGATGAAAAATATTTAGTACAGTAAAATCTTGTTACAAGACACACTTGGTTGTAAGAGACATTTGAAAATGGTTTGGTTGGCTTTTCGATGCTTGCCACGTTAACAACACTATACAAGAGACACCTCTGTTACTATATAAGGATGACTTTTTAAGCATTCTTTACTATTTGAAGGGACACAACCCAGACACATTCTCTTCGTGCACCTTGTGTGTTCCGAAGAGCTTAAAGGTCACGCAATCCTCACACAAGTCAGTTGCGCATGTCTCCTTAAGCATGAACTAGAAAAGGAGGGCAACGAGGGCAGTGCAGGGCAGAAAGTGTCGGCCGTTGAAGCTGACGAGCGTCTAAGAGCACCTCAAAGGTAGTACGAGCAACAAGGAAGCTTGCAAAGTGAAGTGTTTAAGTTCTAGAAGTTGGGAAGGAAGCTAACACAATCTACATCAATTAAAATGCTGTTAATGTCTTCTTTAAAGGGCCCTGAACCACCGAGGTTGAAATTTAGTTGTGGTGTAGCAGTTGTACAAGATAAAGCAACGAACACGTAGCCACGAGAATTTTTTCGAAACGGTGCAGTAATAGTGGAGTTACGTGTGTTTGATTATCAAAAAGTAGTCCGCGCTCATTTCACTCTTTCATCTGGTACGCGCCATCTAGATGGTATCGTCTTTTCCTCGCCGAGTACGCTTCGAAATGTTATGTGACAGGCTATCACCAATGAACTCTGTTGCTGGCGTGCCGGCCCATCATCCTGCGAGTGGTGCCGCTAGTGACCTTGCCAATACAATGGAACTGTATGATGACCCACTGGGCTGAAGAGCCTCATAGGGAGACCCTTCTGTCGGTGTTTCTGTTCTTTGCCCCCATTGGCTGCCCACAATGGTATCGCGAGCAACGCGACTAGGAAGAGGGAGTGCATGTAATTGCTTGCAGACCTTGCCGGTAGTCGTACACTCTCGTTCAACCAATCGGCAGCACCAGAAACTGGTGACATAGACAGCCTGGTGATGTCACGACTAACCGATGGGTGTAGGATAAGTCCGGAGAGGCGCATAGGGTCGTTTTCTTCATTTTGCGGCGCTCCTGCAGTGCGTAGCACTGCGACGTTTGGCATCGTAGATTGTGACGGCATTCTGATTTCAATGCGCGTGTTTACTCGAAATGTTCAAGAAATATTGAGAGGTGGTTTAGGGGCTCTTTAAGCCATCCTGAGCAATTATTCCTTGCGATGTATCTAAACATACTTTAGTGATGATGCATAATAAAGTGATCTAGTCTGGCTCCTCAGTGTTTAAAATTTTTGGTTTCAAGAGACATGTTTCCAGTGCCTCTTGAGTATCTCTTCTAATGAAGCTTTACTGTAATGTGCACACGCAATTGTGTAACTCCTGCTGCAAGTATTATTTATTAAGCCTGGTCACTGATGTGCAAATCTTGTGGTTAGGTTTCGATGTCCGTGTTTTTAGAGCTATGTTTAATTATTCAGGCTGTTCTTATTGGTCATTCAATGCAGGACCTAATGCCTACGAAATTATTGGTCCTGATGACGAGAGCCGTCAAGGGGCAAACGACATCTCTGTTGCAGAAATGAGCCCGATACCACCCGAAGTTACCATGACAAGTGACACGGCAGCGATAGATACAAAGACTGCCGTGTCTACTGCCTCTGCAACAGTGTACGAGGCAAGCAGCAGAAATGTCATGAGGAACCGCACCAGGCCGTGTAGGGCAACATGTGTGCTATTACTAAGTTTTTTGGAGTGTATACAACTCATTTGTTCAACATACAAAAGCTTTTCACCATGCCTGTGAGCCAGTATTCTTGTGCAGCAAGTGCAAGGCTACGTTTGGTATTATAACACAGTACAAGCTGCACTATAAAATATGCAAACATATCAAAGTTGTTGCCTCCCCGGCCAGCCCACATAGCGACAACAATGTGGAACGCATGGTGCGACACACCTCTCCCCCTTTAGAAGATAGTAGAGACTGTCAGTGTTGTTGCTAGATTAACTGGTCTTTGTAGGCAACTAGAAGAACAATAGAGGTGTCATAAGATTGTTGTTGATGTTGTTAAAGAGGTAAAAAAGAAGTTTGATGCAGCTGAAGTGCCAACTGATATCGAGCAAATGAGAAGCAACCACCTGAGAAAGCAACACTCTCGAAATTTGGGTATCTATCTGCCGCGAAATCGGGTAAAACTCACAGGGAATGTAAAGGCTTATGTTGTGAAGTTAGCAGACCTCCTTCAAAATGCGCTAAGGCACCCAAACGTTGTTTACTATGTACGGAAGCCCTGCAGAATGTAGACTGACTCTGGACTTAGTGACTTCTGGGATGCAACAAGGTTTCATTTACATCCAATTTTTAACAAACACAAAGATAATGTTCTCAACCTGTATTATGATGACATAGAACTTGCCAACCTGATTGGTACAGAGGCAAATTGGGCAAGCGCAGTGTACCTTATTTAACAATCTTAAAGCATGCCACCTTTTGAGCGTTCTGAACTGTCCACCATCTTTTTGATGAGGATTGGTTGCACAGCTGAATTCATGTTTTTTTTACTCTCTAGGCGGTTCAAGTGGCCGTTGGACAAGCTGGCCCTTTTGACAAGGAGAGGCTCATTGTGTTGCGACGAGCCTCACTAAACGAACGAAAAATGAACCCTCCAACCTGCTTGTCTTGCTTCTTCCTAAATGATAACATTGTAAGTATCAAGCTAAGGCTCAGCTACGGAGGCTCTCTCCATTTGTTTTGCTTTTTTTGTAAGGGCCCAATTCCCTAAATACAAATCTTATTAATAACTGATGCCGGAGAAATATATGTGCATCAGTATCCATGAGTGACATACCTGCACAATCTGTAGAAACATACGCCTTATTATATAACAGCAAAAGGAAGTGCTCGTGAAAGTGACTATCTGGTGATATAACTCCCATCAGCCGCATCAGTTAGTCGCAAGGGGGTTGTGGGGAACAGAATCACTAATGTAGTGGTGGCAAGTGACATTTTGTTGATGGTGGTGTGAGAGTGCGAATGGAGATCTCAACGGGGGCGCCTCAATCAGTCTTACTGAACTCGCGGGAATGCACCTCATAGTGGCCATCTGTCAAGCCCTCGCTCTTGGTAGGGCGGTAGGGTCTCCCATTTCGTTGGAGAATGTGTCAGATAGCAGCTGAGTGGTCTACATCTGTTGTCTTGGGTCTAGGAGCATGGTTAAGGCTTGTTGAATCGGGCATGCTTAAGCGTCGCCTCATTGCACTATTTTGTACCTGCGTCTGCTATCGGTGAATTGTGGCTGCAGACATCTATACGCTCAAAGCGAATGTCATAAGTCACTTCATGCTCTCTGTAGTTTTACCGAGACCAAGAAGTGACTCAAGGGAACACTCTTGAGTTGTCATTGGTGGCACACATAAGTGATGCACGCTCCCTAGACATTACCGAGCTCTATAACTACACATTGTACAGGTGAAACAAGGGTATCAGTGCAGACACATTGTATTTGCTGCTGTATAGACATTCTTCAGGCACTCTGGCATAATCCATACTTCCAGGGTCTCAAATGTGCAACCATGCGATTTGAACTCAGGATATTGCGCTTTTGCAAAGCAAGAAAACTGTTGACACCTTCAGCTATGCCGCTCCCTCTGTTTATGAGACGCGCCAGCAAGGATATTCAGCAGCGCTTCAAGACTACCTTAATGCCAATCATGCAAGCTTTCTAGGTCAGCACACACAACTCGTAGCTGAACATGTTATGCCTCCCTTTGCGGTTCTTCAGCTAATCTCTAAAGATCACCCCACCGTTGAAACGACACCCTTTTATCAAACCAGAGGAGTGAACTTTTGCCAAGGTAAATATAGACTACATTATCCAGCTGAGCTAAATATTCAAGTGGTAATTATGGCTTACTCTGGTAGTGCTTTGGCCTATCAACGACATCTGCATTCAACATTACTTGAAAGTTTCATAGGACTCTTGCGGCGTCCTGTCGGTTAGGCTTATCGAGAGGTTCAGTATTAGTGGGTCTTCATTTCTACCTTATGCAACAACTATTTTTGTTACTTGGTGTGGGTGGCCAGCTAAATGTTTTATCAGAAAGTAAATAAGGCTGGTCCATTCAGAGTGCAGCTTCACAAAAAATGTTACAGGCAACAGGTTTATAGGTGAAAGGTGGTAATATTTCTGCAGTGTTAAAGAGGAATGGGTTTGTTTATAGATGCAACTTTATAATATTAGCATAAGACACACATGCAGGTAATTGGTTACCTTATGCCACCATCCTTCGCCATATCCTTAGTCCACATAAGCAACCGCAGAAGCGTAGCAACATTACTGTTTCAACTTGCATGTAATCCCAAGACACCACTAAAATTGCTTGAATGAAGTGCTCAGCGTCGCTCTCTGGCTGCTACAGATGCTTTACATACCTGCCAAGCTACTTAGAGGGCTATTTGTGTAACAAAAAGTAAACTAGTGGTACTGTTGCATGTCAGATGCGCAAATTAGGAACAGATAATAAAGTCAAAAGCGGTTGTATGCTAATTTTCATTGTGCCAGGCACCACCAAACTGCCTCACACTTCCTAGCAGGCTGATTTAGATTTCAACTGAACTACAAGGCTGTGTAAGCTTGGCTTCCTAAAATTTGGTGAGTGTGTGTTCAAGTGGGGTCGGCAGAGTAGGATTCTCAGAGTACGAGTCTGAGTGAGCCCTAGAAATATATGTTGTGAGTGAGCTTCAAACCTATCTTGTTGGTCAACCCATGGGGTGAATACAGACAGTGTGTCTGTGTCTAATAGCATCAACAGTTAATAGTATCGTCAATATTGCTGATGCTTTTGTAAAATTTATTGGTTTATGCTTTCAGATCACTGTGGAGGCCGAGCTTCAATTCAAGGATAAAATGTCAAAAATGTTGGAGCGGCTACATTTGGCAAAGGAGCTGTGTCCAAAATGTGCGATCGTGAAATGAACTTTCTTGATATTGATTACCTGAGCGGTAAACATGCCAAACATGCACTGATAACGTTGGTAAGGCTTTCAGTTTTCTGTTATTCACATTTTTTGCATCCTGAACTGGCAAATAGGGTTGCAACCTTTTCTGAGAAAAAGACTTGGCCTTCGAAAGGAGGGGGGAGGAGTATTTACACAGAAGGTTAAATTTACGCTGGAAAATGACAAATCAACACACCGTATATGTTTACAAAAACACAACGCTGAGCTAACCAACTACTAGGCTGGTTGGCGTAAAAATACCAGCGAATGTGTGCACTAAGGCTGACATGTTTTGGTTATTGCTGTGAACTAATGTGATGCACTGAAAGTAACTCTACATGCTTAGCCCGTAAAAAGCTCTTCTTTGTGCCTGACTCTTCCAGACCAGTGACATCACATGCACAAAGAATGTTTGTGTTGGCCGAAAAACCAGTCAGTGACGGCCGGTCTTATATGCCAACCTGCAACCAGCTTGCTATCAGAAAACTGGCCAGACCGGTCGAAAATCGTGCAGGGCAACCCTAACCTGCAAGCATGCTTCAAAAGATATGTTGGAAGATCTTGTACTATACAGAAGATGAGGTACTTATGCATATTTGACAAAGCATTTTTGTAACAGCCACTGGTATCGGAAAATCGGCCTGGGTAGTGCAGTACACAGAATATCAAAGTAAACTATGACATTTTATTCGGAGCACAGGCATAATGAAACAAGAATGCATCATTGGATGCCCTTTAGAAAAAAAATTCATGCCCGTTTTAGGGTTATAGTAGCTTCTGCTACTGATTTGTATGGAGAGCTACAGTCTGGCTAATTTTACATGGGAAACAGGAACAGAAGTGTCACAGTTATGTCGCAGTGAGTGATTACCAAAACGTGTTGATGCACTCATTGGTAATGCCTTGTGCGACTGGTTTCCCTTCCATTTCTGGATGAGGATGTACAAGCTATTTTGGCAATTGCAACGGTCACAGCAACAAAACAAGAAAGGTCAGCACTTCACGATAACAATTCTGCTTCTTCTTGCCTCTGAAGGTAAGTACCGCAGTGACGTTGCGCTTAGCATTGAAAAATTGCGCACCCAGTGCCACTTAGTTAAGGTTTTGCGTGTGAAATTAGCCAAACGTCATGACAACATAGAAATTACCAACATCATTTTCTTACTTATCTTAAAATGAATATAGATTGGCTGCCTCTGTGATGGGTTCCTATAATTGTACAATGTTCAGTTGTGTCTGTTATGGTTAGAAAGATGTCCATGTGGTTTCTTACTGTTCTATTTGCAAAGCCAACTCATTCTGCCGTGCCTCTAGCCATTGCTGAAGTAGTTTTTGAAAGATGTATATATCTCGAATCGCATTGGAACAAATTTCTTTAAACACACTTTACATGTATTGCACCCAAATGCATGGCTTACCAGGACATACAGAACATGTCAATGAAATTCTAATGGCTGTCCTCTCAAACAAATGTCCAGTAAATAAAGTTGTGGCTCAGTGTATAAGAAAGTAACAAGTTTCATGTGTGTTGAGTATGCGCCATGCTCATTTGATATCTATTTCAGGAAGACTTTTCTGACAAACATGCAGCATTTCCTGGTCCAAGTGTTTTTTGGTGATTGTCTACAAAAGCACTCTGTTGTGGGAGACCGGATGAGATTATTGAGCTCCAGGGTTCGTCCTTGGCAAAGGCGCACGGTGCATTACATAAAAAACCGGACATATCCCTCTGCATTTGGACAAACACTGGGACTAGTTCAGAGTGTTGAGCTCAAGGAAGAAAACTTCCTCACTGCTGGGCAAAGAGCAAGGTACTGAACATTTTGCACAAGCTATAATGGTGATGAATGGAACATTTGTGACATTCTTAGTCATTTTGTCATTGTATTGAAGCATTGAACAATGTAGAGAAGCATTTTCTTTTAAAATTTGAGGTATATCATTGATTTATGTAAAGACAGCTTTCTACACAGGTGTCAAGCTAGAATTCAGTTTCAAAGATGACAGTTATTAGACAAGAACAGACGAATTAGATGTAGTGCAGATGGCATAGGACACAAGTGTGGTGAAAATGACACATACACTGCTGCTGCTTCACTGGCCGCAGTGAGCAGTGACTTGTAGGGCAAGAGAGTCAACTGAAAGGAACATTAACATACTGTCATGCTCCCATGCTACCACTCGCACGTTATTTTGCGTAATACAGCTCAACCTCCAGAAACGAGACCACTACCTGTCTGTAAAAAAGCTTTCACAAAAAATTATTCATAACACCATTAACACAGCAGTATCTTTTTTTGTGGGTTCGAGGTACCCGGAGGTTCATTAATGAAAAAAGTGAGAAAAACACATGTCGCACTTACGCTTTTTTAACAAGTACAAGGGGGACAGAACTTTTCTAGCCATGCATCTTCATCACACTATGACGTTTTTAGGCGCCTTTTATAATTAATATTTCCAGTTCGTTATATCTTAGTGCATTGTATGCATGTAGCAGCTGTAAAATAAGGTCAGTTTGATCAGATGCCTTATCCTGCAAGACACCCATATATTCAAGAAATTTGAATTAAGATAGGTACGTTAGACGCAGTCTCTAAGCACTTTATTGCGCGTGGTTTAAGCATTGCTCAATACTTTTGTGGATGGCAGTTTCAACTAGCACAGCACTGCGCTTTGCCACAGTCACATCTGTCTTCAAAGCGGTGTTTACCTGTTGCGTTGATGTGTTTGTGTATGCATAGAGCAATCTTCTAATTTACTTTTTTCCGCATTCTTGTGCTTGCACTAAGCTTGTATAACGCAGTTACAAAATGTGTGTCACTATAACGAACTGTTCTGTTGAGCTTACATCTGCAAATAGTGTTCAGATGGCCGCAGTTTTATGTAGATACACCGCTAGCTTTCTGTATGTTCTCATGTTTGTATAACACTTATATAAGCCAGTTGCAAAATTTATGTCACTATGCGCCGTGATATTTTTTTAAAGAACTGCTTTGTTGGTTTTACACCTGTGAGTAATAGTACTCGGGTGGCACTAGTCATGCGTAGTTACTTAGAGACCGTTTGTATACATTATGCTCATGTAAAGCAGTTACAAAGTGTACGTCACTAATCACTGATATTCGTTGAAGTATTGCTGCGATGGTTTTACATCTGTGAATAATAGTCGTCAGGACACAGTACTTGTGATGTATAGTTGAATTTATACAGTGCCAGGACATAGGCTGTATACATACCAAAAGAAGTGCATGCCATTATATTTCTGTGATGATTATTACTGTTTCGATTTTATTAAACTGTAATAAAATTGTTTCTTGTATCAGTTGAGGTATGGAAATTTGTCATGCAACCAAACTGAGGACCTGAACTTGTGCCTACAAATACACAGCTAATTTAAGGGTATACTGCTCATATTCTGCAAAACCAGTTTAGCAAATCATGTAGTACAATGCTGCAAAAATGACAGAGCTTACAGGGATGTACAGAAAGAGTTCTGCATCGGCTGAAGGACTGCCCCACACTGGAGCTGGTAGTATTGCGTTTATTGGAGTAGAACAGAAAGTGCACTTCTATTAAAAATATGACAGTCAGTGCAGGAACATAAGGCAGACGAGCAGAGGTGGCACATTTATTTCAGGTCTCTCCATGCCTACTACTGCATTTGAAGTCTTCCCGTGCTCTGCGTATAAGTCCCTGTTCAGCGAAGGTTTTTACTCCATGACAGTTGTGTTACAGGGTTCGTAGCAATATTGAAGCAATAAACTCAAGGGTTTTCAAGGACTTTCGAGGCCCCGACATAGTAACTTCAAGGACCTCATGCGATGTGTTTAGTAGCTTGGAGAGGCAATAACTTGTTCAACAACGACATCGGTAATTTTAATGCGAACAAAAGAAAACAAAAATCGCATTTCACTGATTTCAAGCATTTGAAAGACTGTTATATTGCCTTTCACCGCCCATCACTAAACCCACACAGTGCCTTAACGCACCCACAAAGAGGTATTTCAAGAAAACGCTCGAAGTTTCTCTGCAATAGCATAATTAAATGTTTCGACCGGCAACATTTGCAGTTTTTGAATACTGTTTGATTTGACAGTGTATGTTATCTCATTTCATGCCATTATAAAAAGAGTGTTCGCTGTGTGGTGTGCAATTCAATGAATCTGATTTGAAAATAGGTTGTAGTGGCTGTGGACACACGTATCACACGGGAAAGTGTGCAGGGATTTCTGATGCTACAATTAAAGCTCAAGGAGAGCAGTACCGTAATGCGTGGCGCTGTACAACTTGCAGACGTTCAAAGGGTCGTGCTCCGCCACCAGACAAAAGTGATCATGACTCAGATGCGCAGGATGTTCGAACTGTATTGGTGTCCATAAACCAAAAACTGGTATATCTTCTGCCCCTAAAACAGACGGTTGAAAGTGTTGAAGACACGGTCCAGTTCATGAGTGAACAATAACGACGAGCTCTCAACGACAATAGAAAAAAATGAACGTGAAGTAAACGAACTAAAGTGCAGAATAGAAAGGGTTGAGGCCGAAGACAGTGAAATGATGCAGCTGAAAACGGAAGTGGACGATTTGGAATGGAGAAGTAGAAAGCTTAACCTTGAACTTCATGGAATTAAGCCGGTGCAGAATGAAAACTTGCTTGATGAAATAAATAAGCTGACTGTGTTAAACAACTTCCCGCATCTTCTGGAAAATGAGATAGTGGCCGCCCATCGCCTGCCTTCAAAGGCAGATAAGACACCCGGTATAATCTGTCGTTTTGCCAATCAGGCTATCAGGGATAAATGGTGGCAAAGCAGGAAAAAAAAACAGTATAAATGGCAGTGTTTTTTGCCGGAGAACTTAACTAAAAGAACACGCGCCTTGTCGTTCGAAACTAAACTCTGGGCCAAAAGTAACAACTACAAGCATGTATGGCACAACAAGAACAAAGTTCTCGTGCGGAAAACAGACGGGGCAAACGCGGTAGTCGTTTCTAATTCTAGCGACCCCGAAGAACTTAGTAAAACAATCAGGTGAACTGAAACACTGCTATGGTAAATGTACCCAGTACGCCTTATGTATTACCGCACACTTTTACTAGTCATTTAGAGCCAACATTTCGCAAGTCTTTCAAATCTTTTCACCTAAACGTCCGATCTTTTGCTAACAAGAAAAATGACCTACAACTTTTCATTGAACGAACGAAAGAATCATTTGACTTTATTATGCTGACGGAAACATGGTGTACTGATGATGTGATTATTTTCCGGCTTCCATTATATAATACTTTCTATCTGAATCGACCAACTGGTCGTGGGTGTGGGGTGTGCATTTAAACTAGAAAACCATTAGAGTGTGAAATGTTGAATGAGTTTTTGATGGTAACTCAGGATTATGAGTTATTGACTGTAAAACTTCATAACACAGCGTTATCTCTTTGTTATCGCCCTCCAAGTGGTTCTGTTACACATTTTCTTGAACACTTAGGTACTTTTCTTGTGTTCATTAATAACATGAAATTAGACATAAATTTCGGTGGGGACATCAACATTACCATGATGAAAAATGATTCACCAGAACTCAGGCTTAAAACGCTATTAAAAGGCAATGCATGCTGGAATACTATAAAACTGCCTACCAGAGTGACCAAGAATACCTCATCTCTACTCGACGTATTCAGTACAAATATAAATCTGGATTCAGTTAAAGCTGGCGTATTCGTGTCGGATTTGAGCGACCATATGCCAATATTTCGATGTTACAAGAGTCATCTACAGAATAAGCAATCACAGTCGACATACCTTATTGAACCAATAACTGAACAAAACCTTTTTATGTTTCTTACCACTATCCTGCAAACAACCTGGAATACTGTATTTCAATCTAAAGATGCAAATGACGCTTATGAATCTTTTTTACCCTCTTAAAACCAATGTACGACTCTTGTTTTCCGTTGAAGTGCGTAAAACAGAAAAATAACATACGTAAACCTTGGATTACCCCTGAGCTATCTGTTCGAATACGCAAAAAGAATGCTTTATATGCTGAATTCATAATGACCAAAGATTTAAAACTTTTCCGCCGTTTTAAGGAAATTCGGAATCGTCTAGAAAAAGACATAAAAAAGGCGAGCCGCGAGCACGGTTTCAATGCCTTTAGTTCTTCGAATTATCTTCGGACGTTACGTGGAAAAACTTGCAATCTCTGTTAAATTAGAATGTTCCTGCTGAACAGATGCATAGTTTGATAATAAATGGTACTGAGGTAAAGCAGAAAGCACTTGCAGATGCTTTTAATAAACATTTTGTTGACATTGGAGCACACTGCGCACCGATCAACGATCTTGAAAACATTTCTCAAAATTCCAGTTCTATATTTCATTATCCAGTACACGAGGGGGAAATAACTACTACAATTCTCAGCCTAAAAAACAGTAGTGCCAGAGATATTGACGGCTTTCAAATTAAACCTACAAAGTACGCTGCTGATCTTATATCTCAGTGCATTACTTATGTCTTTAACCTCTGTTTAAACGAAGGTACCTTTCCTCATAGGATGCAGATAGCGCGCGTCATTGCACTTTTTAAGAAAGGTGATCAGAACAATTTGGGAAATTACCGGCCATTATCAAGACTTCCTGTGTTTTCAAATGTGTTAGAAAAAGTTATATTAAGGCTGCTAACAGAATTTGAGCAAAAAAAATAATCTGCTAACTGACAGTCAGTATGGTTTCCCTAAGGGGATGGACACTCAACTCGCTTTGCTAGCACAAAAAGAACACCTACTACAGCATTTGGAGGAAGGCAGACTTATTCTTGGCATCTTCATTGACCTATCAAAGGCATCTGATTGCATTAAACACAATGTTCTAATTCAAAAACTTGAACGCTATGGCTTTCGTGGCAATTTCGCTTCTCTTATAGGTTGTTATCTAGAATACCGCCAACAAATAGTTGTCATAAATGGCTATCACTCAGATCCACTACCTATCTCCTCTGGCGTACAACAGGGTAGCATTCTAGGGTCTTTTTTATTGAATATGTATGTGAATGACATTGTTAAAATTAATGAAAGTGTGAAATTTATCATGTACGCTGATGACACCAGCATATTGATAGGTGGTAACGATATTGACGACCTTGTCAACGGCGCTAATTTCACGGTAGCAAAATTAGATGAATGGACACGTAGGAATAGCCTCCTGATAAGTGAGAACAAAACAAAAGCTGTAATATTTCGAGCTAAAAACAAACATATATCAATCAGCAAACTTATCTCAATAAATGCAACACCTATTGAGACTACTTCCAGAATTAAAACATTAGGTGTCACTTTCCATGAAGATATGTCATGGGATGCTCATGTGGATAGCGTGGCAAATGAACTTGCGCAAGTAATAAGTTTAACATACAGAATTCGCCATATACTTCCATCGTAAACTATGATGTTAATCTATAATTGATTGTTTTCCAGCAGAATAAACAACTGCCATCTAATATGGTCTGACACAACACTGGGAAACTTAAACAGGCTTCATAGGTTGCAGAAAAGTTCCTTAGAATTTTTGAGGGCTTGCCCTATCACTCGCACACACAGCATCTTTTTTAAATGTACAACCTAATCCCAGTTGCCAACTTGTTCGATTACATCTTAGGCAAAGCATTTAAAAACGGAAAAAATAGATAATAGCACCTTTTTACAACGTTTAGCTAACCTACAGCAAAACACTTCTGCCCGCCTGACACGTAACACTGCCCTGGAATGTGAGAACTTATAAATCAACGTATGGTCTAAAGATACTACAGAACAAATTACCCAGGTTACTTAATAGATTAAATAATGAACACGTTAAACTTGAAGATATAACATTCAAAGAACTTCGACAGCATTTTAACAAATTCTAAGCAATTACTTTCTTAACTTTTGGTTACTGCAAACCAAGTTTTTCTTTGCCCCGTTATCCCTAACAGTGTACATGGTGAGGTAATGGTTCCGTTTTCTCTCTTTCAATTTACAATGCGTCCTTTATCTGTTTTGTTTCTCTTTACCATCAATGTGTATGCATTACTGTTATTTCTTGCGGATAAGTGAAACTGCATTTATGTTATTTCTTTTGTGACTACTACGTCGTTGACGTGATGTTTTATTGTATGAGTAAACTTGCAATTTGTATTTCTATATTGCCTTATTTTTTGTGTACGTTACATAGCACGCTAGTAATGTGTAATTTCAAATGGTACCATATATTATATGCCTTTTTTGTCGTTATGTAACTGCCCTGTGTGTGGGGGGCCTACGGCTCTGTCAAGCTGTCATTCATGACAGCTTTTACTGCACGTCTTCCGTGTCGTGTACTTTTGCGGGACAGAAATAAAGACATTATTATTATTATTATTATTATTATTATTATTATTATTATTATTATTATTATTATTATTATTATTATTATTATTATTATTATTATTTGCCTCAGCTTTTTACCATCAAATAAGCAATAGTTATTTCTAGTTGCTTTTTATTGTGTACGTAGCTCTCGATTTACTCCTCACGGCTTCTCTTCGAATGCCTCAACTGTTGAGCTTCCTGCTTCTGCTCCTCCAAGTAAATTTGTTGCCTGTTCCATGTGCCTAAAACTGGTATCCGCGGCTCCTTTGTAATTTCAACTTTAAAGATGCTGCCTTACTTTTATTACCTCCACAGACAATTCTCTGGGACATGTGAGATTCTCGCAGAAGGAAAAGAACGCTTTTCAATGTCTCCAAAGTCTAGCCAAGTGTACAAACTTAATGATTTTGCAGTACTCCTAAAAATTCAAGGGTTTTCAATGCCTTGAAAATGGAATTTTAGAAATAAAGGGCTTTCAAGTATCGCCAGGTAACAACCCAGGTAGCACACAAAGTCTTGAAAACGTCGTATTAACGGATTCAACGTCTGAAACGGATTTTTGACCAAAATGGACGCATCAAAGAGGTTGCAAACAAGATAGCTTAAAAACGAGGGGTGAATACGTTTTGATAGCGTTGGAAGCCAGGCAGCTTTAAAACGAGGGGTGAATACGTTTTGAAAACGACTTCACATGACTCGCTCTATCTCTTTAGTTATCAAGTGCACCGGGTACATTTCCGACAGCGCCGTTTTTGGCGGGAGAATTCCTCGCTTGTCAAACAGCACTCGATCGTCGAGTCAATTGCTCCTCTATTCGACCCACATTAGAATAAGTGCGGCAAGAAAAAAAAATCTTTAGTGGTGTTACCCTAACGTCAGAAGAGACGAAGGATTGCAAATGAAGTTGGCATCCCAACAGGAAGTGTTTTGGGCCACGAGGAAGTGGAGCGGGAGTACAGAAACATCGAAACCGCCCTCACGGCAACGGTAGTCGGCCGAGCCTTCAGCAGGAAGAAAGATCTGTATGACTACCCGGTTCCTTCCAGTGTGTTTGGCATATCAAAGGGGCCATCACTAAATGTGACAATGACCTCCTGGAAAATGAGCAGCGTCGCATGCAAATGCTTAAAAATTCTCGCTGGACAAGGCAGCTTTGCCGTGTTTCCTCTTATTCACAATGCAGAGATGTGAATACCATACCGCTGAACAAAATTTTTTTTACTGCTGAGGCACGAGGGCTGCACAGTTTTCGTGCGTACAAAGCTAACATTTTGTGCCCAACGTTGGAATAGTGAAAACTGCGGTTTGGTTATAAACAGTAGCTTCATTTTATTTCCTCCTTGTGCAATATAAGGAGAACGCAGTGAACGTTTTCACTATTCTGGCTTCTGGCATGTACAAGTTCAGAATGCTTTGCATAAGCACGTATGCAGTTAACCATTAAATATATATATATCTATATATATATGTATATATATATATATATATATATATATATATATATATATATATATATATATATATATATATATATATATATATATATATAATGTGTGTATGCGTGTGTGCACATGTTTACCTCCATAAGAAATTTTAGGTGATATCTTATGCATATGCAATACAGTTAGCATACATTATTCATCAAATAACGCGCTTTCCCCTGGGACCCATGAACAACTTGGAGCTTGGCTCCAGAGTGCTAAATCATGAAACTCACATGCAGCATAAATTAAAGTATCGAGTTAATAAGCGACTTCACTTTTGGTGCCAACGGAGGGATACATCGGTACAGTCTTTTCTAGTAACGGTGCTTCGTAGGAAGTGTGGCAACGAATTCTATACTGTGAGCACAATATACATAAAAAAAATTGCTGAAACCATCGTCGATGATTGTTAATGCAAGCGATTAAACTGAGCGAGCGAGCGAACAAAAGAACGCGAGAGAAAGCGAGCGAGAGAGAGAGCGAAATATAGTTAGGGGAGAGCGAACGAACGAACGCGCGAGCGTTTTCCTTGAAAATCAACGGTCCGGCGACCGACCACCGACGACTGAACAACGAGAAGATCCGACGAAGAAGAGACAGAAAGCTATTCGCTTTAATATTTCTGAAACTCGTCGTTATAGGCTCGCAACGCTTGGGCGCAGAGTGTGGTGTGATCGCACTTATATAGAAGCGGTAATTGTTTTTTAACATGCTGTAACCACAATGACGCGGCACTGAAAGCGGAAAGCGTCCGAAATGAGAGAGGAAACTGAAAGGCCTTGCGGAACAGCCAGTGGCAACTTCCAGCTCGCCACTCTTGCTGTAGATGGAATGGCGGCAGAGCAACGGAAGAGCGCGCGGCGTCTGGCTCTGCGCAACATGATTCACGGGTCGAGAAGTACAAAAGCGCAATGCGCACGACACGCAAGACGCGCACACCAAGGCGCCACGCCACGGCGCGTCAGCCTCTTTAGCGGCTTCTACAATATTCAACAACCCATCAACGCGATCCAACCTTGTGCAAGGTGGCGATACCGTCGTCAAATCATGTGACCAAGGTGAACACGTGATTCGTGATGCCGGGCGAGCCGGGCATAGTCGGGTCACCGCACTCTCACTGCGTTGTGGTGTGTTTACGGATGTTCTGAATGGCTGCCGCTGCCCTTTGCTATGTAAGTTTTGCAGTGTTTTACCGTCAAGGAAACGATATTCTGTGATTAGTTTGGGTTGTGCGATATGTTTGTGTGGTTTTAATTTGGAAATCAGTAGTGTTTTCAATTGCCATGTGACCAAGGCGGCCACGTTATTCGTGAAGCCGGGCATAGTTGCGTTATCGCGCTCGCATGGCACTATGGTCTGTTTGCGACTGTTCTGAATGTGCTGCCGCTTCCCTTTGTCATATAAGCGTTGCAGTGTTTTACTGTCAAGAAAGCGACATTCTGTGATTAGTTTGGTTTGTGCGATCTGTTTGAGCCGCGCATAATTTTATGCGTTATCGCACTTGCATTGCGCTGTTGTATGTATGCGGCTGCTCTGAATGTGCTGCCGCTGCCTTTTGTCATGTAAGTGTTGCAGTGTTTTGCGTCTAAAAAAACGACATTCTGTGATTAGTTTGCGTTGTGAGATCTGTTTGTGTAGTTTTAATTTGGAAATCAGTAGTGTTTTGAATTGGAGGGCGCTGTGTGGAGGGCACTAATCAGCTCTTCAAGTTCATTGCCATGTTATATGAGCCGCGTTTTCACTGACGCTGTAATTAAGGCGTTGAGGGCAGTATAAGGACGTAAGTTAGAGGGATGAAATCGTGCCTGTGTGTCCCTAGCGTTGGGATGGGCCGCTATGCGTGATCCTAACAAGAAAGCATTTTGCAGAATGCGAAGAAAGGCGGCCAAATTGCTGTCTGTGCGCACCTTGCCGATCTCCGCAATAGAACCGTCATCAAGGTATTTTAGTCTCCCGTTTAGCAACAGTGTGACAGGAAAGAAAACTGGTTCAAACAGGCTTATTTTTTTTAATGATTCAGTACTAGTGCGGTATCCCAAAAGGTGAGGTCAAGTGCTCGCCCTATTTGCTCCCCTCGCGCTACAGCGCACTGACAGAATTTTGCGTGCACCATATATACCGTGCTTTTTTTGTTTACGCTTCAGGTTCTCGATTGTGTTTTCGCCCCCTTTACCCACGCTAGTCGTATTTCATGGTCTTACGGGGTACCACATGTGTCCGTATATTTTGTCCAACATATGAAACGGCCAAATTCGATTTTATTTCACGCCTCAAATGGTAGTAATGTATTGAGTCCCTTGTAGGTTCGTGCTTGTTATCAATTTTACTACTTGGCGAATGGATACAGCATGTAGGCTGCATAACTCGCTTGTGGATACTGCGTACATGAGTCGAGTATGCCCTTGGTATAAAATAACTTGAATGCTTCAGATAGTACGATGGTTCGCAGTTTGGGACATGTGTCGGAATGTATTCTGTGCGCCCTTTGCGCTCTACTTAGTCGGCGGCCTGCCGAGTTCGTGCGGGTGCCATGTGTGCGCATGGAGCTTGCGAAGCGCTCGCGCGTTTTTTTTTTATATATGCGTTCTGTTCGCGGACTTCGCACAAAAGGGCACGCCGCAGTTCTTTGACCTTGTGCAACACATTTTCCTAGCGCACGTCTGTGCATTATTTGATACCGGTTTCACACGGGGCGCTTTTAACCGCTATCCGGTCCGTTACAAATCGAATTTCTCGGTCGTGATTGGCTCCTTTGCGCAAGCTACGAGAGTGAGCCAGTCGCATCGATAATTTCCCTCGGGGTCGGGCTTGATCGCGATCGCGAATGGTCGTGTGACACCGGTTTACACATGGCTCCCACATAGGGAACACTTTAAGTTCAACGCTACTGAGTCAAGAGCAAGTGCATATATATGCCAGTGGTGGTATGTGGGCAAGTCTTTCTGGTGGAGCCAATACTTGTGCATTCAAAACATTTAAACTACCAGCGTAGTGCATCAATGTGTCTACTTCTACAAAATGGAGTACCAGTGCAGATATCTGAGCATGCCTGTCCAGGGCAACAAGTGTGTCTACATTGAAACCACTACCAGCATGGGCGGCTGTTCCATTTCCAGCGGGACTGCAGAATAATCTGTTAATCAGTAAGGTGCTCTCAAGCTGTTCATCTATGAAGCTCTGCCTGGACTGTGTAGCAAATATTTTTGGACGTGAAAGTGGGGGTGAATTGGTAAACATCAGTGGAACTGTGCCTGGACTTTGTGGCAAATATCTTTGGATGTGAAAGTATCGGTGAACTGGCAAAGAATTTGCTCTGGGCTACATGTGTTAAACGCTTTTCTCATTCAGAGTGCTTTTCTTTACTTTAGGAGACTGGAGATGTGCGCAAAGTGTGACATGTCAGTGTGCAAATTAATGTATTTGCTGGTTTGCAAATTATTCGTTGCAACTTTGTTTTTGCCAGATAGATACAACTTTGCCTCTTGTACAGGACTTTTTAGATATAACACTTACTATTTATTATGGCCATTGCTTCCTTTGTTACAGAAATGTAGCTTCCAGTGCATTCCAGTTTATTTCCAAGTTTATGTAAGTTACTAATATGAAGCTTGCATATTCATTTCTCACGTTCTGGAGTGCCAAGATGCAGCATTACTGTCTCATTGTTAGCTCAACTACAGTAGGGTTCACTTGTTACACTGAATACCCCGTTTAATTATTCTGTACTAATTTCACTTTATTGCTTTTTTGTTGTATGGTTATTTTTCTCTCCATTACCTTCTTTGATATATCCTAAAGGCAATATTTCCAATTTTGCATTGTTCCCATTGTTTTTTATTTCTGTCACAAGATTGTTTTATGATGGTATGCGGTGGTATTTCTTTTTGTGCTCTTTTCAAGCTTCTAGCTGATTGGTAACATTGCTTGGAGGCAGTTCCCATCCGATTCATACTCTTGCATTTTTCAGTATACTTCTTCCATTCGCTCCGACGTCACTTCTGCATAACTCTAGACCATCTAATAGCACGTGCTCTTTACAATGATAAATGAGAAACTTTAGTGCAGCCCAGGTTTTTCTGTTCATTTTTGTATGTGTACTTCGAATTTTGTTTATGTGCTAGTGAATTTTCACTTTCCAGTTCATTACGAATCCTTTCTGCGACTTTTGTCATTATTGTACTTTTACTTCTATTTGCATTTCTCACACAGTTTGTTCGAACCTTGCATAAGCATTTCATTTTAATAAAGTGTTTCTGCTTGGTCACAATGTTCTCATTTCACGCATTCTTGGCATGAAGGGCTTGGTCTGGCCGCCTGCGAAGACGTGACCATTTGTTATTTGCAGGATGTCATTCCGTTTTCGGTTGTAGGCATCGTAGCTTACACTCTTACACTCAACACTGACGCTTCTACTCATCTGGGGCGCGATTGGATATCGTTGTTCGAAACGCCCGATCAGTTTCACCTGACGCGATTGGCCTAGGCCGTGCCGACGGGTGCGGCTGACGACGGCTGCGCGGCATAGGCCAGTCGCGTGAGGCGAAACTAAACGCGTGTTTTGAACAACGATGTCTGATCGCCCCCGTCACCCGCGAAAATTAGCTGCAGATGATCGTAAACCTTCGAAGACCACTTCTAGACCAGCTTTTTGATAACGTCCTAAAAAAGTTTAGAAATTGGTTACGAATAGTTTCGGCAAAGGGATTATTTGTGTCTTTCCCAATCCTATTTCTAGACCAGCTTTTCGAATACGTCTTGCAGACCTGTTCTAGATCGTCTCAAGAAAGTAATTAAGCCGGACATAACCAGATATATACGACGTTTTCCCGCCGAAGTTCTCTCATTCGTGTCTTCTTTAACCCGTTTTTATCGTCTTGGATAAACGCTACGAAAACGTTACGTATCTCTTTTCCCAGGTAGCACAAAAGAGATACGGTAACGTTTTGTTAGCGTTTATCCAAGACGATAAAAACGGGTTAAAGAAGACACGAATGAGAGAACTTCGGCGGGATAACGTCGTATATATCTGCTAATGTCCGGCTTAATTACTTTCTTGAGACGACCTAGAACAGGTCTGCAAGACGTATTCGAAAAGCTGGTCTAGAAATAGGATTGGGAAAGACACAAATAATCCCTTTGCCGAAACTATTCGTAACCAATTTCTAAACTTTTTTAGGACGTTATCAAAAAGCTGGTCTAGAAGTGGTCTTCGAAGGTTTACGATCATCTGCAGCTAATTTTCGCGGGTGACGGGGGCGATCAGACATCGTTGTTCAAAACACGCGTTTAGTTTCGCCTCACGCGACTGGCCTATGCCGCGCAGCCGTCGTCAGCCGCACCCGTCGGCACGGCCTAGGCCAATCGCGTGAGGTGAAACTGATCGTGCGTTTCGAACAACGATCTCCAATCGCGCCCCAGATGAGTAGAAGCTTTGGTGCTGACTGTCACAGCCATGGCGCAGTGCCAAGCACTGTTTCCGCATGGCCGGCGCGACCTCTACCAATTCACACGAAAACGAGCCTGTTAGGAATAATGAATCCTTAATACCGCCTTTAGTAAGCTACAATGCTTACAACCAAAATGGGAATGACATCCTGCAAAGAGCAAATGGTCACGTCTTGGAAGGCGGCCAGACCAAGCCCTTCATGCCAAAAGTGCATGAAATGTGAACATTGGGACCAAGCAAAAACGCTTCATTAAAATGTAATGCTAATGCAAGATTCGAGCAAACTGTGTGAAAAATGCAAATAGAAGTAAAAGTACATCAACAATGACAAAAGTCGCAGAAGGGATTCGTAATAAACTCGAAAGTGAACATTCACTAGCGCATAAACAAAATTTCTAGTAGACATACAAAAATGAACAGAAAAACCTGGAGTGTACTAAAGTTCCTCATTTATCATAGTAAAGAGCACGTGCTATTAGATGGACTAGAGTTATGCAGAAGTGACATCGGAGCGAATGGAAGTAGTAGACTGAAAAATGCAAGAGTATCAATCGGATGGGAACTGCCTCCAAGCAATGTTAACAATCAGCTAGAAGCTTGAAAAGAGCACAAAAAGAAATACCACCGCATACCACCATAAAACAATCCTGTGACAGAAATAAAAAACAATGGGAACAATGCAAAATTGGAAATATTGTCTTTAGGATATATCAAAGAAGGTAATGGCGAGAAAAATAACCATACAACAAAAAAGCAATACAGTGAAATTAGTACGGAATTCTTAAACGGGGGATTCAGTGTAACCAATGAACCCTACTGTAGTACAGCTAATGACGAGACAGTAATGCTGCATCTTGGTACTCCAGAACGTGAGAAATGAATATGCAAGCCTCATATTAGCAACTTGCATAAACATGGAAATAAACTGGAATCCACTGGAAGCTGCATTTGTGTAACAAAGGAAGCAATGGTCATAATAAATAGTACGTGTTTTATCTAAAAAGCCCTGTACAAGAGGCAAACTTGTACCTCTCTGGCAAAAACAAAGTTGCAACAAATAATTTGCAAACCAGCAAATAGATTAATTAGCACACTGACATGTCACACTTCGCGCACATCTCCAGTCTCCTAACGTAAAAAAATAAAAATAAAATAAAGTCAAATAAAAAAAGCACCCTATTTGAGAAAAAGGTTTAACACAAGTAGTCCACAGCCAATTCTTAGCAAGTTCGCCCACACTTTCACATCCAAAAATATTTGCCACAGAGTCCAGGCACAGTTCCACTGATGCTTACCAGTTCACCCCCACTTTCACGTCGAAAAATATTTGGCACACATTCCAGGCAGAGCTTCATAGATAAAAAGCTTGAGAGCACCCTACTGATTATTCTGCAGTCCCGCTGGAAATAGAACTGCCGCACATGCTGGTAGTGGTTTCAATGTAGACACACTTGGTGCCCTGGACAGGTATGCTCCGATAACTGCCCTGGTGCTCCATTTTGTCGAAGTAGAC
The DNA here is from genome assembly GCF_050947875.1 of Dermacentor variabilis. NCBI lineage: Eukaryota > Metazoa > Arthropoda > Arachnida > Ixodida > Ixodidae > Dermacentor > Dermacentor variabilis. The sequence continues at coordinate 19,692,828 of NC_134576.1, forward strand.
ACATTGATGCACTACGCTGGTAGTTGAAATGTTTTGAATGCACAAGTATTGGCTTCACCGGAAAGACATGCCCACATACCACCACAGACATATATATGTACTTGCTCTTCACTCAGTAGCATTTAACTTAATGTGTTCCCTATGTGGGAGCCATGTGTAAAACCGGTGTCACACGACCACTCTCGATCTCGATCAAGCTCGACCCGGAGCGAAATTATCGATGCGACTGGCTCACTCTCGTAGCTAGCGCAAAGGAGCCAATCACGACCGAGAAATTCGATTTGTAACGGACCGGATTGCGGTTAAAAGAGCCCCGTGTGAAACCGGTATCAAATAATGCACAGACGTGCGCTAGGAAAATGTGTTGCACAAGGACAAAGAACTGCGGCATGCCCTTTTGTGCGAAGCCCGCGAACAGAACGCATATATATATATATATAAAAAAGCGCGAGTGCTTTGCAAGCTCGATGCGCACACATGGCACCCGCACGAAGTCGGCAGGCCGCCGACTAAGTAAAGCGCGAAGGGCGCACAGCGTACATTCCGACACATGTCCCAAACTGCAAACAATCGTACTACCTAAAGCATACAAGTTATTTTATACCAAGGGCTTACTCGACTCACGTACGCAGTATCCATAAGCGTACATGCGTAAGAGTTATGCAGCGTACATGCTGTATCCATTCGCCAAGCAGTAAAATTGATAACAAGCACAGAGCTACAAAGGACTCAGTACATTATTACCATTTGAGGAGTCAAATAAAAACGAATTTGGCCGTTTCATATATTGGACACAATATACGGACACACGTGGTACCCCGTAAGACCATGAAATACCACTCACGTGGGTAAAGGGGGCGAAAACACAATCGAGAACCTGAAGCGCAAACGATAAAAGCACGGTATATATGGTGCACGCAAAATTCTGTCGGTGCGCTGTAGCGCGAGGGAAGAAAATAGGGCGGGCACTTGACCGCACCTTTTGGGATACCGTACTAGTACTGAATCATTAAAAAAAAGCCTGTTTGAACCAGTTCTCTTGTCTGCAACACTGTTGCTAAGCGGGAGACTGAAATACCACGATGACGGATCTACTGCGGAGATAGGATAGTGCGCACAGACAGCAATTTTCCGCCTTTCTTCGCATTCTGCAAAACGCTTTGTTAGGATCACGAATAGCGGCCGATCCCGACGCTAGGGACACACAGCCACGATTTCGTCCCTCTAACTTTTGTCCTTATACTTCACTTAACGACTTAATTACAGCGTCAGTGCAAAGGCGCCTCACATAATATGACAATGAACTTGAAGAGCTGATTAGTGCCCTCGACTCGGCGCCCTCCAATTGAAAACACTACTGATTTCCCAATTAAAACTACGCAAACAGATCGCACAACCAAAACTAATCACAGAACGTCGTTTTCTTGACGGCAAAACACTGCAACACTTACATGACAAAGGGATAGCGGCAGCACATTCTGAACAGCCGCAAACATACCACAGGGCAATGCAAGTGCGATAACGCTATTATGCCCGGCTGAAACAGATCGCACAACCCATACTAATCACAGAATGTCGTTTTCTTGACAGCAAAACACTTCAACACTTACATGACAAAGGGCAGCGGTAGCACATTCTGAACAGTCGCAAACGGACCATAGTGCCATGCGAGTGCGATAACGCAACTATGCCCGGCTTCACGAATAACGTGGCCGCCTTGGTCACATGGCAATTGAAAACACTACTGATTTCCAAATTAAAACCAGACAAAAATATCGCACAAACCAAACTAATCACAGAATAACACATAACGCAACACATGCATAACACAACACATGCAAAGATACGCCCCAACATGCACAGGGAGCACAGCGGCGTCAAAGCACTAACTGAATAGGCGAGAGCGCGGTGGTTACATTGATCTCAATGGCGCGACACCTGCTGTGCAACAGTGAAAGCGCATAACCTTACAGAATTAAAGATACCCCACGGACATGCGCAGCGAGCACAGCGGCGTCGAAACATTAACGGAACGTGCGCGAGGGCGCTAGTTACATTGATCTCGATGGTTGGACATCTGCTGCCCTACAGGGAAAGCTCATAACCCTAAAGAAGAAAGGATACGCCACGGACATGCACAGCGAGCACAGTAGGTCGGAACACTACCGGAACGGGCTCGAGCGCGGTGGTTACATTGATCTCGATGGTCCGACATCTGCTGTGCTACCGGGTAAGCGCATAACCCTACACATGCAAAGATACGCCAAGCACAAACACAGGGAGCACAGCGGCGTCGAAACACTAACGGAACGGGCGCGAGAGCGGACGTTACGTTGATCTCGATTGGGCGACTACTGCTGTGCTAAGGGAAAGCACATAACCCTACACATGCAGAGATACACCAAGCACAAGCACAGGGAGCCCAGCGTCGTCGAAAGACAAACGAAAAAGGCGAGAGCGCGGCGGTTACGTTGATCTCGATAGTGCGACAACTGGTGTACTACAGGAAAAGCGCATAACCCTACACATGCAAAGATACGCCAAGCACATGGACAGGGAGCACAGCGGCGTCGAAACAATAACGCAACGGGTGCAAGTGCGGTGGTTACATTGATCTCTATGGTGTGACACCTGCTGTGCAACAGGGAAAGTGCGTAACCTTACAGAATCAAAGATACCCCACGGACATGCACAGCGGCGTCGAAGCACTACCAGAACGGGCGCGAGCGCAGTCGTTACATGGATCTCGATGGTGCGACACCTGCTGTGCTACATGGAAACCGTATAACGCTACACAGGGAAAGATAGGCCACGAACATGCAGAGGGAGCGCAGCAGCGTCGAAACGCTAACGGAACAGAGGAGAGCGCGGCGGTTACATTGATCTCGATGGCGCTACACCTGTTGTGCTACATGGAAAGCGCATAGCCATACAGATGCAAAGATACGCCACGAGCATGCACAGCGAGCACAGTGGCGTCGAAACACTAACGGAACAGATGAGAGCTCGGCGGTTACATTGATCTCGATGACGCGACACCTGCTGTGCTACAGGAAAAGCACCTAACCCTACACATGCAAAGATACGCCGAGCACATGCACAGGGAGCACAGCTGTGTCGAAACACTACCGGAACGGGCTCGAGCGCGGTAGTTACATTGATCTCGATGTTGCGACATCTGCTGTCCTACAGGGAAAGCGCATAACATTACAGAATCAAAGATAACCCACGGACATGCACAACAAGCACAGCGGTGTCGAAGCACTAAAGGAACGGGCGCGATCGCGGTGGTTTCATTTATCTAGATGGCGCGACACCTGCTGTGCTACAGGAAAAGCGCATAAACCTACACATGCAAAGATATGCACAAACATGCACAGCGAGCAAAGCGGCGTCGATACAGTAACGGAAAGGGCGTGGGCACGGCGGTTACATTGATCTCGATGGTGCGACACCTGCTGTCCTACAGGGAAAGCGCATAATCCTTAACATGCAAAGATACGCCCCAACATGCACAGCGAACACAGCTTCGTCGAAGCACTAACTGAACAGGCGAGAGCGCGGTGGTTACATTGATCTCGATGGCGCAACACCTGCTGTGCTACAGGAAAAGTGCCTAAACCTACACTTGCAAAGATACACCGAACACATGCACAGGGAGCACAGCGGCTTCCAAACACTAAAGAAACGGGCGCGCGTGGTGGTTACATTGATCTCGATGATGCGACACCTGCAGTGCAACAAGAGAAGGCGCATAACCTTACAGAATCAAAGATACCCCACGGACATGCACAGCGAGCTCAGCGGCGTCGAAACACTTACGGAACAGGCGAGAGCGCGGCCGTTACATTGGTCTCTATGTTCGACGCCTGCTTTGCTACAGGGAAAGCGCACAACCCTAGACATGCAAACATCCGCTACGGACATGCCCCAGGCGCATAGCGGCGTCGAAACGTTAACTGAACAGGCGAGAGCGTGGTGGTTACATTGATCTCAATGGCGCGACACCTGCTGTGAAACAGGGAAAGCCATAACCTTACAGAGTCAAAGATACCCCACGGACATGCGCAGCGAGCACAGCGGCGTCGAAACATTAATGGAACGAGCGCGAACGCTGTGGTTACATTGATCTCGATGGTTGGACATCTGCTGTCCTACAGCGAAAGCGCTTAACCCTAAAGATGCAACGATACGCCACGGAAATGCACAGCGAGCTCAGACGGTGGGAACACAACCGAAACGGGCTCGAGCGCTGTGGTTACATTGACCTCGATGGTCCGACACCTGCTGTGCTACAGGGTAAGCGCATGACGCTACACATGCAAAGATTCGTCCCAACATGCACAGCGAACACAGCGGCGACGAAACATTAACGGAAAGAGCGTAGGCGCGGCGGTTACATTGATCTCAATGGTGCGACACCTGCTGTGCAACAGAGAAAGCGCATAACCTTACAGAATCAAAGATACGCCACGGAAATGCTCAGCCAGCACAGCGGCTTCGAAACACTACCGCAACAGATGAGAGCGCGGCGCTTACATTGATCTCGATGGCGCCACACCTGCTGGGCTACAGGAAAAGCGCCATCCCTACACATGCAAAAATACGCCGAGCACACGCATAGGGAGCACAGCGGCGTCGAAACACTAACGGAAGGGGCGCGAGCGCGGCGGTTACATTGATCTCGATGGTGCGACACCTGCTGTGCAAGGGGGAAGCGCATAACTTTGCAGAATCAAAGTTACGCCACGGACATGCACAGCGAGCACAGCGGCGTCGAAACAATAACGGAACGTGCGCGAGCGCGGGGGTTACATTCAACTCGATGGTGCGACACCTGCTGTGCAACAGGGGAAGCGCATAGCCTTGCAGAATCAAAGTTGCCCCACAGACTTGCAAAGCGAGCACAGCGGGGTCGAAACACTACCGGAACGGGCTCGAGTATTGTGGTTACATTGACCTCGATGGTGCGACACCTGCTGTGCTACAGAAAAAGCGCATAACCCTACACATGCAAAGATACACCGTGCACATGCACAGGGAGTACAGCGGCGCCGAAACACTAAAGGAACGGGCGCGAGCGCTGTGGTTACATTGATCTCGATTGTGCGACACCTGCTGTTCAATAAGGAAGGCGCATAACCTCACAGAACCAAAGATACCCCACGGACATGCACAGTAAGCACAGCGGCGTCGAAACACTAACGGAACAGGCGAGAGCGCAGTGATTACTACGATCTCGATGGTGCGACCCCTGCTGTGCTACAGGGAAAGCTCATAAACCTACACATGCAAAGATACGCCCCAACATGCACAGAGAGCACAGCGGCGTCAAAGCACTAACTGAATAGGCGAGAGCGCGGTGGTTACATTGATCTCAAAGGAGCGACACCTGCTGTGCAACAGGGAAAGCGCATAACCTTACAGAATCTAAGATACCCCACGGACATGCGCAGCGAGCACAGCGGCGTCGAAACATTAACGGAACGTGCGCGAGCGCGCTGGTTACATTGATCTCGATGGTTGGACATCTGTTGCCCTACAGGGAAAGCTCATAACCCTAAAGAAGTAAGGATACGCCACGGACATGCACAGCGAGCACAGTAGGTCGGAACACTACCGGAACGGGCTCGAGCGCGGTGGTTACATTGATCTCGATGGTCCGACATCTGCTGTGCTACCGGGTAAGCGCATAACCCTACACATGAAAAGATACCCCAAGCACAAACACAGGGAGCACAGCGGCGTCGAAACACTAACGGAACGGGCGCGAGCGCGGTGCTTGCATTGAAATCCATGGTGCGACACAACCTGTGCAACAGGGAAAGCGCATAACCATACGCATGCAAAGATACGCCCCAACATGTACAGCGAGCACAGGGTCGTCTAAACACTAACGGAAAGGGCACGGGCACGGCGTTTACCCTGATCTCAATGGTGCGACACCAGCTGTCCTAAAGGGAAAGCGCATAACCCTACACATCCAAAGATACGCCAAGCACATGGACAGTGAGCCAAGCGGCCTCAAAACACTAACGGCACAGGTGCGAGCGCGGTCGTTACATTGCTCTCGATGGTGTGACACCTGCTGCGCAACAGGGAAAGCGCGTAACCTTACAGAATCAAAGATACTCCACGAACATGCACAACGAGCACAGCGGTGTCGAAACACTACCGGAACGGGCTCGAGCGCGGTGGTTACATTGATCTCGGGGGTGCGACATCTGCTGTCCTACAGGAAAAGTGCATAACCCTAAAGAAGCAAAGATGCGCCACGGACATGCACAGCGGTCAAAGCGGGGTGGAAACACTAACGGAACGGGCGCGAGCGCGGTGGCTACATTGATCTAGATGGTGCGACTACTGCTGTACTACAGGAAAAGCGCATAACGCTACACATGCAAAGATACGCCAAGCACATGGACAGGGAGCACAGCGGCGTCGAAACAATAACGGAACGGCTGCGAGCGCGGCGGTTACATTGATCTCGATGGTGCGACACCTTCTGTGCAACAGAAAAGGCGCACAACCTTACAGAATCAAAGATACCCCACGGAAATGCACAGCGAGCAGAGCGGCGTCGAAACACTACCAGAACAGGCGCGAGCGCGGTCGTTACATTGATCTGGATGGTGCCACACCTGCTGTGCTACATGGAAAGCGTATAACCCTACTCATGCAAAGATAGGCGACGAACATGCACAGCGAGCACAGTGGCGTTTAAACACTAACGGAACAGATGAGAGCGCGGCCGTTACATTGATCTCGATGGCGCGACACCTGCTGTACTACCGGAAAAGCGTCCTAACCCTACACATTCAAAGATACGCCGAACACAGGCACAATGAGCACAGTGGCGTCGAAACACTAACGGGACGGGCGCGAGCGCCGTGATTAAATTGATCTCAATGGTGCGACACCTGCTGTGCAACAAGGAAAGCGCATAACCTTACAGAATCAAAGGTACCCCACGGACATGCTCAGCGAGCACAGCGGCGTCGAAACACTAACGGAACAGGCGAGAGCGCGGCTGTTAGATTGTTCTCGATGGTGCGACAACTGCTGTATAACAGGAAACGCATATATCCCTACACATGCAAACATCCGCTACGGACATACACACGCAGCACAGCGGCATCTAAACCCTAACGGAACGTGCGCGAGCGCAGCGGTTACATTCATCTCAAGGGTGCGACGCCTGCTGTGCTACGTGGAAAACGTATAAGGCTACACAGGCAAAAATAGGCCACGAACATGCACAGGGAGCACAGCAGCTTAGACACGCTAACGAAACAGGTGTGAGCGCGGTGGTTGCATTGATCTCGATGACTCAACACCTGCAGTGCTACATGGAAAGCGCATAACCATGCAGATACAAAGATAAGACACGAGCATGCACAGCGAGCACAGTGGCGTCGAAACACAAAGGGAACAGATGAGTGCTCGGCGGTTACATCGATCTCGATGACGCGACACCTGCTGTGCTACATGAAAAGCACCTACCCCTACACATGCAAAGCCGAGCACATGCACAGGGAGCACAGCCGCGTCGAAGCACTACGAGAACGTGCTCGAGCGCGGTGGTTACACTGATCTCGATGGTGCGACAGCCGCTGTGCTAGATGGAAACCGTATAAGCCTACACATGCAAAGATAGGCTACGAACGTGCACAGCGAGCACAGCGGCGTCGAAACACCAACGGGACAGGCGCGGACGCGGTGGTTACATTGATCTCGATGGTGCGACACCTGCTGTCCTACAGAGAAAGCGCATAACCCTACACATGCAAAGATACGCCACGGACATGCACAGCAAGCAAAGCGGTGTCGAAACAGTAACGGAAAGGGCACGGGCACGGTGGTTACATTGATCTCGATGGTGCGGCACCTGCTGTGCATCAGGAAAAGCGCATAACCTTGCAGAATCAATGATACCCCACGGACATGCACAACGACCACAGCGGTGTCTGAGCACTACCGGAACGGGCGCGAGTGCCGTGGTTTCATTGATCTCGATGGCGCGACACCTGATGTGCTGCAGGAAAATCGCACATCCCTACACATGCAAAGATATTCCGAGCACATGCACAGGGAGCACAGCAGCGTCTAAACACTAACGGAACGGGTGCATGCCCGGTGGTTTCATGGATCTCGATGGTGCGATACCGCCTGTGCAACAGGGAAAGCGCATAAACCTACACAAGCAAAGATACGCCCAAACATGCACAGCGTGCAAAGCGGCTTCGAAACAGTAACGGAAAGGGCGCGGGCACGGTGGTTACATTGATCTCGATGATGCGACGACTGCTGTGCATCAGGGAAAGCGCATAACCTTACAGAATCAAAGATACCCCACGGACATGCACAACGAGCACAGCGGTGTCAGAACAGTACCGGAACGGGCGCGAGTGCGGGGGTTTCATTGATCTCGATGGCGCGACTCCTGCTGTGCTACAGGAAAATCGCACATCCCTACACATGCAAAGATAATCCGAGCACATGCACAGGGAGCACAGCAGCGTCTAAACACTAACGGAACGGGTGCATGCCCGGTGGTTTCATGGATCTCGATGGTGCGATACCGCCTGTGCAACAGGGAAAGCGCATAAACCTACACATGCAAAGATACGCCCAAACATGCACAGCGAGCAAAGCGGCGTCTAAACAGTAATGGAAACGGCGCGGGCACGGCGGTTACATTTATCTCGATGGTGCGCCACCTGCTGTCCTACAGGGAAAGCGCATTATCCTTAACATGCAAAGATACGCCCCAACATGCACAGCGAGCACAGCTTCGTCGAAACAATAACCGAGCAGGCACGAGCGCGGTGGTTACATTGGTCTCGATGGTGTGACGCCTGCTTTGCTACAGGGAAAGCGCATAACCCTAAACATGCAAACATCCGCTGTGGACAAGCACCAGGCGCATAGCAGGCGTCGAAACGCCAACTGAACAGGTGAGAGCGCGGTGGTTACATTGATCTCAACGGCGCGACACCTGCTGTGCAACAGGGAAAGCGCATAACCTTACAGAATCGAAGATACCCCACGGACATGCGCAAGGAGCACGGCGGCGTCGAAACATTAACGGAACGGGCGCGAGCGCGGTGGTTACGTTGATCTCGATGGTTGGACATCTGCTGTCCTACAGCGAAAGCGCATAACCCTAAAGAAGCAAGGATACGCCACGGACATGCACAGCGAGCACAGCAGGTCGGCATACTACCGGAACGGGCTCGAGCGCGGTGGTTACATTGATCTCGATAGTACTACACCTGCTGTGCTACAGGAAAAGAACATAACCCTACACATGCAAAGATACGCCAAGCACATGCACAGGGAGCACAGCGGCGTCTAAACACTAACAGTACGGGCGCGAGCGCGGTGGTTGTATTGAAATCCATGGTGGGACACAACCTGTGCAACAGGGAAAGCGCATAACCTTGCATAATCAAAGTTACCCCACGGACATCCACAGCGAGCAAAGCGGCGTCGAAACACTAGCGGAACAGGCGAGGGCGCCGTGGTTACATTGATCTCGATGGTGCGACAACTCCTGTACTACATGAAAAGCGCATAACCCTACACATGCAAAGATACGCCAAGCACATGGACAGGGAGCGCAGCGGCGTCGAAACAATAACCGAACAGGTGCGAGCGCGGTGGTTACATTTATCTCGATGGCGCGACACCTGCTGTACTAAAGGAAAAGCGCCTAACCCAACACATGCAAAGATACACCGAGCACATGCACAGGGAGCACAGCGGCGCCGGAAGACTAAAGGAACGGGCGCGAGCGCGGTGGTTACATTAAACTCGATGGCGCGACACCTCCTGTTCCAAAGAGAAAGAGCATAACCCAACACATGCAAAAATTCGCCCCAAGATGCACAGCGAGCACAGCGTCGTCGAAACACTAACTTAACAGGCGAGAGTGCGGTGGTTACATTGAAATCAACGGCGCGACACCTGCTGTGCAATAGGAAAGCGCATAACCCTAAAGAAGCAAGGATACGCCACGGACATGCACAGCGAGCACAGCAGGTCGGAACACTAGCGGAACGGGCTCGAGCACGGTGGTTACATTGATCTCGATGGTCCGACAGCTGCTGTGCTACAGGGAAAGCGCATGACCCTACACATGCAAAGATTCGCCCCAACATGTACAGCGAGCACAGCGACGTCGAACCATTAACGGAATGAGCCTGGGCGCGGCGGTTACATTGATCTCGATGGTGCGACACCAGCTGTCCTAAAGGGAAAGCGCATAACCCTAGACATGCAAACATATGCCACGAACATGCACAGGCAGCACAGCGGCGTCGAAACACTAACGGAACGGGCGCGAGCGCGGTGGATACATTGATCTCGATGGTGCGACACCACCTGTGCAACAGGGAAAGCGCATAACTCTACACATTCAAAGATACGCCCCAACATGCATAGCGAGCACAGCCGCGCCGAAACACTAAAGGAACGGGCGCGAGCGCGGTGGTTACATTGAACTCGATTGTGCGACACCTGCTGTGCAACAAGGAAGGCGCATAACCCTACGCATGCAAACATCCGCTACGGACATGCACCGGGCGCATAGCGGCGTGGAAACACTAACGGAACGGGCGCGAGCGCAGTGGTTACATTGATCTCCATGGTGCGACACCACCTGTGCAACAGGGAAAGCGCATAAACCTACACATGCAAAGGTACGCCCCAACATGCACAGCGAGCCCAGGGTCGTCTAAACACTAACGGAAAGGGCCCGGGCAAGGCGTTTACATTGATCTCGATGGTGCGACACCTGCTGTGCAACAGGGAAAGCGCATAACCTTGCAGAATCAAAGTTACCCCACGGACATGCACAGCGAGCACAGCGGCGTCGAAACACTAACGGAACAGGCGAGAGCGCGGTGGTTACATTGATCTCGATGGTGCGACGACTGCTGTACAACAGGTAAAGCACATAACCCTACACATGCAGAGATACGCCAAGCACATCGACAGGGAGCTCAGCAGCGTCGACACGCTAACGGAACAGGTGTGAGCGCGGTGGTTGCATTGATCTCGATGGCGATACACCTGCTGTGCTACATGGAAAGCGCATAACCATAGAGATGCAAAAATACGCCACGAGCATGCACAGCGAGCACAGTGGCGTCGAAACACTACCGGAACGGGCTCGAGTGCGGTGGTTACATTGATCTTGATGGTGCGACACCTGCTGTAGTACCGGAAAAGCGCATAACTCTACACAGGCAAAGGTACGCCAAGCACATGGACAGGGAGCACAGCGGCGTGGAAACACTGCCGGAACGGGCTCGCGCGCCGTGGTTACATTGATCTCGATGGCGCGACACCTGCTGTGCTATAGGAAAAGCGCATAAACCTACACATGCAAAGATACGCACAAACATGCACAGCGAGCAAAGCGGCGCCGAAACAGAAACGATAGGGCGCGGTCACGGCGGTTACACTGGTCTCGATGGTGCGACACCTGCTGTCCTATAGGGAAAGCGCATAATCCTTAACATGCAAAGATATGCCAAGCACATGGACAGGGAGCACAGCGGCGTCGAAACACTAACCGAACGGGCGCGAGCGCTATGGTTACATTGATCTCGATGGTGCGACAACTGCTGTGCAACAGGGAAAGCGCATATCCCTACACATGCAAAGATACGCCGAACACATGCACAGGGAGCACAGCGGCTTCCAAACACTAAAGAAACGGGCGTGCGTGGTGGTTACATTGATCTCGATGGTGCGACACCTGCAGTGCAACAAGAGAAGGCGCGTAACCTTAGAGAATCAGATACCCCACGGACATGCACAGCGAGCACAGCGGCGTCGAAACACTTACGGATCATGCGAGAGCGCGGCGGTTGCATCTGTCTCGATGGTGTGACGCCTGCTTTGCTACAGGGAAAGCGCATAACCCTACACATGCAAAGATCCGCTACGGGACATGCACCAGGCGCATAGCGGCGTCGAAACACTAACTGAACAGGCGAGAGCGCGGTGGTTACATTGATCTCAATGGCGCGACACCTGCTGTGCAACAGGGAAAGCGAATAACGCTAAAGAAGCAAGGATGCTCCACGGACATGCACAGCGAGCACCGCAGGTCGGAACACTACCGGAACGGGCTCGAGCGCGGTGGTTACATTGATCTGGATGGTCCTACACCTGCTGTGCTACAGGAAAAGAACATAACCCTACACATGCAAAGATGCGCCAAGCACATGCACAGGGAGCACAGCGGTGTCTAAACACTAACAGAACGGGCGCGAGCGCGCTGGTTGCATTGATCTCCATGGTGCGACTCAACCTGTGCAACAGGGAAAGCGCATAACCATACACATGCAAAGATACGCCCCAACATGTACAGGGAGCACAGGGTCGTATAAACAATAACGGAAAGGGCGCGGGCACGGCGTGTACATTGATCTAGATGGTGCGACACCAGCTGTCCTAAAGTGAAAGCGCACAACCCTAGACGTGCAAACATACGCCACGGTCATGCACAGGGAGCACAGCGGCGTCGAAACACTAACGCAACGGGCGCGAGAGCGGTGGTTAAATTGATCTCGATTGTGTGACTACTGCTGTGCAACAGGGAAAGCGCATAACCTTGCAGAATCAAAGTTACCCCACGGACATGCACAGCGAGCACAGCGGCGTCGAAACACTAACGAAACAGGCGAGAGCGTGGTGGTTGGACTGATCTCGATGGCGCTACACCTGCTCTGCTATATGGAAAGCGCATAACCATACAGATACAAAGATATGCCACGAGCATGCACAGCGAGTACAGTGGCGTGGAAACACTAACGGAACAGATGAGAGCTCGGCGGTTACATTGATCTCGATGGCGCGACACCTGCTGTGCTACCGGAAAAGCGTCTAACCCTACACATTCAAAGATACGCCGAACACAGGCACAGGGAGCACAGCGGCGTCGAAACACTAACGGAACGGGCGCGAGCGCCGTGGTTACATTGATCTCGATGGTGCGACACCTGCTGTGCAACAGAAAAGGCGCATAACCTTACAGAATCAAAGATACCCCACGGACATGCACAGCGAGCACAGCGGCGTCGAAACACTACCAGAACAGGCGCGAGCGCGGTCGTTACATTGATCTCGATGGTGCGACACCTGCGGTTCTACATGGAAATCGTATAACCCGACACATGCAAAGATAGGCCACGAACATGCACAGCGAGCACAGTGGCGTTGAAACACTAACGCAACGGGCGCGAGAGCGGTGGTTACATTTATCTAGATTGTGCGACTACTGCTGTGCAACAGGGAAAGCACATAACCCTACACATGGAAAGGTACGCCAAGCACAAGCACAGGGAGCACAGCGGCGTCGAAACACTAACGGAACGGGCGCGAGCGCGGTGGTTACATTGATCTCTATGGTGCGACACCTGTTGTGCAACAGGGAAAGCGCATAACCTTGCAGAATGAAAGTTACCCCACGGACATGCACAGCGAGCACAGCGGCGTCGAAACACTAACGGAACAGGCGAGAGCGTGGTGGTTGCACTGATCTCGATGGCGCTACACCTGCTGTGCTACATGGAAAGCGCATAACCATACAGATGCAAAGATAGGCCACGAGCATGCACAGCGAGTACTGTGGCGTCGAAACACTAACGGAACAGATGAGAGCTCGGCGGTTACATTGATCTCGATGACAAGACACCTGCAGTGCTACAGGAAAAGCACCTAACCCTACACATGCAAAGATACGCCGAGCACATGCACAGCGAGCACAGCGGGGTAAAAGCACTACCGGAACGTGCTCAAGCGCTGTGGTTACATTGATATCGATGGTGCGACACCTGCTGTACTACAGGAAAAGCGCATAACCCTACACATGCAAAGATACGCCAAGCACATGGACAGGGAGCCCAGCGGCCTCGAAACACTAACGGCACGGGTGCGAGCGCGGTGGTTACATTGATCGCGATGGCGCGACACCTGCTGTGCAACGGGGAAAGCGCATAACCTTACAGAATAAAACATACTCCTCGAACATGCACAACGAGCACAGGGGTGTCGAAACACTACCGGAACGGGCTCGAGCGCGGGGGTTACATTGATCTCGATGGTGCGACACCTGCTGTGCAACAGAAAAGGCGCATAACCTTACTGAATCAAAGATACCCCACGGACATGCACAGCGAGCACAGCGGCGTCGAAACACTACCAGAACAGGCGCGAGCGCGGTCATTACATTGATCTCGATGGTGCGACACCTGCGGTTCTACATGGAAATCGTATAACCCGACACATGCATAGATAGGCCACGAACATGCACAGCGAGCACAGTGGCGTTGAAACACTAACGCAACGGGCGCGAGAGCGGTGGTTACATTTATCTCGATTGTGCGACTACTGCTGTGCAACAGGGAAAGCACATAACCCTACACATGGAAAGGTACGCCAAGCACAAGCACAGGGAGCACAGCGGCGTCGAAACACTAACGGAACGGGCGCGAGCGCGGTGGTTACATTGATCTCTATGGTGCGACACCTGTTGTGCAACAGGGAAAGCGCATAACCTTGCAGAATGAAAGTTACCCCACGGACATGCACAGCGAGCATAGCGGCGTCGAAACACTAACGGAACAGGCGAGAGCGTGGTGGTTGCACTGATCTCGATGGCGCTACACCTTCTGTGCTACATGGAAAGCGCATAACCATACAGATGCAAAGATAGGCCACGAGCATGCACAGCGAGTACAGTGGCGTCGAAACACTAACGGAACAGATGAGAGCTCGGCGGTTACATTGATCTCGATGACAAGACACCTGCAGTGCTACAGGAAAAGCACCTAACCCTACACATGCAGAGATACGCCGAGCACATGCACAGCGAGCACAACGGGGTAAAAGCACTACCGGAACGTGCTCAAGCGCTGTGGTTACATTGATATCGATGGTGCGACACCTGCTGTACTACAGGAAAAGCGCATAACCCTACACATGCAAAGATACGCCAAGCACATGGACAGGGAGCCCAGCGGCCTCGAAACACTAACGGCACTTGTGCGAGCGCGGTGGTTACATTGATCGCGATGGCGCGACACCTGCTGTGCAACGGGGAAAGCGCATAACCTTACAGAATAAAACATACTCCTCGAACATGCACAACGAGCACAGCGGTGTCGAAACACTACCGGAACGGGCTCGAGCGCCGTGGTTACATTGATCTCGATGGTGCGACATCTGCTGTCCTACAGGAAAAGCGCATAACCCTGAAGAAGCAAAGATGCGCCACGGACATACGCGGCGAGCAAAGCGGGGTGGAAACACTGCCGGAACGGGCTCGAGCGCGGTGGTTACATTGATCTCGATGGTGCGACACCTGCTGTGCTACAGGAAAAGCGCATAACCCTACACATGCAAAGATACGCCAAGCACATGGACAAGGAGCACAGCGGCGTCGAAACACTAACGGAACAGGTGCGAGCGCGGAGGTTACATTTATCTCGATAGTTCTACACCGCCTGTGCTACAGGGAAAGCGCATAAACATACACATGCAAAAATACGCCGAACACAGGCACAGGGAGCACAGCGGCGTCGAAACAGTAACGGAAAGGGCGCGGGCACGGCGGTTACATTGATCTCGATGGTGCGACACCTGCTGTCCTACAGGGAAAGCGCATAATCCTTAACATGCAAAGATACGCCCCAACATGCACAGCGAGCACAGCTTCGTCGAAACAATAACGGTACAGTCGCGAGCGCGGTGGTTACATTGATCTCGATGGCGCGACACCTGCTGTGCTACAGGAAACGTGCCTGCCCTAGACATGAGAAGATAGACCGAACACATGCACAGGGAGCACAGCGGCGTCGCAACACTAAAGAAACGGGCGCGCGCCGTGGTTACA
This sequence comes from Dermacentor variabilis, assembly GCF_050947875.1. Classification (NCBI taxonomy): domain Eukaryota; kingdom Metazoa; phylum Arthropoda; class Arachnida; order Ixodida; family Ixodidae; genus Dermacentor; species Dermacentor variabilis. The sequence continues at coordinate 19,708,738 of NC_134576.1, forward strand.
TTGATCTCGATGGTGCGACACCTGCTGTACTATAGGAAAAGGCGCATAACCCTACAAATGCGAAGATACGCCAAGCACATGGACAGGGAGCCCTGCGGCGTCGAAACACTAACGGAACGGGTGCGAGCGCGGTACTTACATTGATCTCGATGGTGCGACATCTGCTGTCCAACAGGCAAAGTGCATAACGCTAAGGAAGCAAAGATGCGCCACGGCGTGCCCAGCGAGCACAGCGAGGTCGAAACACTACCGGAGCGGGCTCGAGCGCGGTGGTTACATTGATCTCGATGGTGCGACAGCTGCTGTACTACAGGAAAAGCGCATAACCCTACACATGCAAAGATACGCCAAGCACATTCACATGGAGCTCAGCGGCGTCGAAACACTAACGGAACGGGTGCGAGTGCGGTGGTTACATTGATCTCGATGGTGCGACTCCTGCTGTGCTACAGGAAAATCGCATATCCCTGCACATGCAAAGATACGCCGCGCACATGCACAGGGAGCGCAGCGGCGTCTAAACACTGACGGAACGGGCGCAAGCCCGGTGGTTACATTGATCTCGATGGTGCGACACCGCCTGTGCAACAGGGTAAGCGAATAAACCTACACACGCAAAGATACGCCCAAACATGCGCTGCGAGCACAGCGGCGTCGAAACTGTAATGTAAAATGCGCGGGCACGGCGGTTACATTGATCTCGATGGTGCGACACCTGCTGTCCTTCAGGGAAAGCGGATAATCCTTAACATGCAAAGATACGCCCCAACATGCACAGCATGCACAGCTTCGTCGAAACAATAACGGAACAGGCGCGACCGCGGTAGTTATATTGATCTCGATGGCGCGACCCCTGCTGTGCTACAGGCAATGTGCCTACCCTAGACATGCAAAGATACACCGAACACATGCACAAGGAGCACAGCGGCCTCCAAACACTAAAAAACGGGCGCGCACCGTGGTTACATTGATCTCGATGGTGCGACACCTGCTGTGCAACAGGAAAATCGCATATCTCTACACATGCAAAGATACACCGCGCACGTGCACAGGGAGCACAGCGGCGTCTAAACACTAACGGAACGGGCGCAAGCCCGTTGGTTACATTGAACTCGATGGTGCGACACCGCCTCTGCAAAAGCGAAAGCGCATAAACCTACACATGGAAAGATACGCCCAAACATGCACAGCGAGCACAGCAGGTCGGAACACTAAAGGAACGGGCCCCAGCGCGGTGGTTACATTGATCTCGATGGTCCGACACCTGCTGTGCTACAGTGAAAGCGCATGACCCTACACATGCAACGATTCGCCCCAACATGCTCAGCGAGCACAGCCTAGTCGAAACTTTAACGGAAGGAGCGTGGGCGCGGCGGTAACATTGTTCTCGATGGTGCAACATTTGCAGTGCAACAAGAGAAGGCGCATAACCTTACAGAATCAAAGATACCCCACGGACATGCACAGTGAGCATAGCGGCGTCGAAACGCTTACGGAACAGGCGAGAGGGCGGCGGTTACATTGGTCTCGATGGTGCGACGCCTGCTTTGCTACAGGGAACGCGCATAAACCTACACATGCAAACATCCGCTACGGACATGCACCAGGCTCATAGCGGGGTCGAAACATTAACTGAACAGGCGAGAGCGTGGTGGCCCCGCAGGGGCGTCTGCGTCAGCAGGCGTTTGGTGCGTTGCGACACCACGTACCCGAGCACACGAGGGTTGGACCCTCCCGCGTGTAGCCGTGCGCGGCTTAGCCGTGTCCGGGGAAAGGGGGATCCTGGGGGTTGAGCCGATGCCGGGTGTTTGGACCTTTAAAGCCCTCCGGCGGAGGCAACACACCTCTTTGGCCTCTGCTTCACGTAGACGGCACCCCCGGACTGACCCTCCCGGGGGAAATCGGTAGTTGCCTTTTCCTGTCTCTCTCTCCCTATTACCTTCGTCTTTCCCTTACTTTCCGCCTTTCCTGTCTCCTTCTCATTTCTTTATTACTTCCGACCTTCCTGGCAGCAAGGGTTAACCTTGTGTGAGTAGGCAACCTTGGTTATGTCATATTGGGTTATAGTGGCAACGTAGAGCTGGCGTTTGCAGGCCGTTTTTCAGGCCCTGCAGCGTCCCCTTGTTGGACTCCATGGTGGGTGGCTGGCGTTGCTGCCGAAAACTACACGTCCACACATGGCTACTTCCTTCCCTTCACTACCTGATCGCCCTCAGAAAAGAGGGCGCACCGATGAAGTCTTTCAATTTTTTGGCCGCCAAAAAGAATCGTTCCCGCGTTTCCATGTTATACATTCTGCAAAACCAGATAAACCAGTAAGAACTATCTCACCCTTCCTTGTTTCGAAGTCATTGACTGAAGCCTTTGGTCCTGGATATAAGGCGTCGAGGATGGCAAGCGGGGATCTCCTCTTGGAGCTCCGCGATCAAAAACAATATGAAAAATTGTCAACACTAGTGTCATTTGGGGAAACCCAGATAATTATAACCCCGCACCGCACGATGAACACCACCCGTGTTGTTGTCTCTGACGATGACTTGATGGAGCTCACTGAGGCTGAACTCTTGGAGGGCTTCAGTGACCAGAATGTTATAAATGTTAAACGAATTAAGATGAGGCGAGATGGAAAAGAGATCAAGACGAAACACCTGATACTCACTTTCGGCTCAAGTGTCCTTCCCGAGTCCATCGAGGCTGGTTATATCAAACTTCGTGTTCGACCATACGTTCCCAATCCTCTCAGATGCTTTAAGTGCCAACGTTTCGGCCACAGTTCACAGAACTGTCGAGGCCGGCTGACTTGTGCCAAGTGCAGTGACAATGAACATTCCTCCGAAACGTGCCAGAACACCCCACATTGTGTCAACTGTGATGGCGAGCATGCCGCATACTCGCGCGCCTGCCCGTCCTGGAAAAAAGAAAAAGAAATTGTGACCATAAAAGTACAAGAAAATATCACTTTCAAAGAGGCACGGAGGCGGGTGTCATTCCTGTCTAAGAGCAGCTTTGCCGATGTGGCGCGTAAGGGGGCAGCGTCACAACGGCCTCCGGCGGCTGTCCGACCCACAAGCAGTGAGTCGGCAGTTACGCCATCTGCCCCCGCGGCGGTCGCAGCTAGCGCTGCTCCGTCAACACAGCAGGGGGGACCATCGACCCCGAAGGTGGGCGCAGCTGAGGGTGCCCCAACCTCCCCGGCCCCTCCCAGCGCTGGCAACAGCCGGCGCAGCCAAATCCCGCAGGGTGCCCCATCGACCTCCGGGCTGGTGGGCGCAGGGGTCTTGCCCTCCAAGGCGGGACCCTCTCGGGAAACTTCTCGCTCGCAAGAGCAGGTGTCCGGCGCCTCACAAGAGGCAATGGACACTACACCTATCCTCAAGGCGCCCCAGGCGCCTAAGGAGCGGCGAGGTTCCCTCGAACGCTTCAAAAAGAGCAAGACCCCGGTTACAGGGCCTCGAAAGGGCTCTGTAATCTAAGGCATCACTTCCGTTTCCGTAAGCACAGCACCAATTTACTTTAAAAATGGATACACAAATAATTCAGTGGAATGTCCGAGGTCTTCTTAGAAACCTTGATGATTTGCAAGAACTAATCCACAAACATAATCCAAAAGTGCTGTGTTTACAGGAAACACACTTAAAACCCAAACACACAAACTTTCTCCGTACGTATATTACGTTTCGCAAAGATCGCGATGATGCCGTCGCATCATCGCGTGGTGTGGCGATTCTCACTCATAAAAGTATAGCATGTCAACCTTTACAGCTACGAACGCCCCTTGAGGCAGTGGCGGTGCGAGCTGTTCTGCTAAACAAACTCATCACTATTTGCTCGCTTTATATACCTCCATATCACAAATTAACTAAACATGAATTTCAATCCTTTATAGATGAATTGCCAGAACCTTATCTGGTGCTCGGCGATTTCAATGCACACAACTACCTGTGGGGCGACCCTCGTATAGATGCGCGAGGACGTCTTGTTGAACAGTTCCTTTTCTCTTCTGGTGCTTGTCTACTGAATAAGAAGGAAGCGACATACTATTCTCTTGCAAACAGAACATTTTCTTCAATAGATCTCAGCCTAGTCTCTCCGTCACTACTGTCTGAACTTGAATGGGAAGTTAACGACAATCCTTACGGGAGCGACCACTTCCCTATACTACTAAGAACATATAAAGAAAACGAATGTGTACCACAGGCTCCTAGGTGGAATATCGATACAGCCGACTGGGAGAAATTCCGAACCTTAACTAGCATATCATGGGATGACATGTCCTCGTTAGAAATAGATGCTGCTGTGGATTACTTTACAGCTTTCATTATAGATGCCGCATCTAAATGCATACGTGAAGTAAGTGGCTCGGCATGCAAACGGCATGTCCCGTGGTGGAACAATGAATGTAGAGTCGCACGTAGGAATCAAAACAAAGCGTGGGGGTTGCTACGCGCTTCGCCCACTGCAGAGAACCTTGTTAACTTTAAGAAAGTTAAGTCTGAAGGCAGGAGAACCCGCCGACAGGCCAGAAGAGATAGTTGGCAAAAGTTTTTATCGAACATCAACTCGTTTACAGATGAGGCGAAAGCCTGGAACCGCGTAAATAGAATTAGAGGGAGACAAACATATTCACTCCCTCTAGTAAACACACAGGGTGATACGCTGAAATATCAGGCAGACTCACTTGGGGAGCACTTTGAGAGTGTGTCAAGTTCAAAACATTATTCGGAATCCTTTCTGAAATATAAGCAAATAGAAGAATGTAAGCCACTCAAAAGAAAATGTCTACAGAATGAATCGTACAACTGCCCTTTCAGTATTGCCGAGTTGAGAGCTGCCTTGAGCTCATGCAAGAGCTCTGCACCGGGAGCTGACAGAATCATGTATGAAATGATCAAAAACCTACACAATAACACCCAAGTTACATTACTCACACTTTTCAACACCATTTGGGCTGCAGGATATCTCCCAACTGCATGGAAAGAAGCCATTGTGGTTCCTGTTTTGAAACATGGCAAAGATCCTTCCTTAGTGGCAAGTTACCGCCCGATCGCCCTCACGAGTTGCCTTTGTAAGGTATTTGAAAAAATGATTAATCGGCGACTCATCCATTTCCTTGAAATGAGCAAAATGCTTGATCCGTATCAGTGCGGCTTCCGAGAAGGGCGGTCCACAACCGATCATCTCGTACGTGTTGAAGGAAATATCCGGGACGCATTTATACATAAACAGTTCTTCCTATCGATATTTCTCGATATGGAAAAGGCGTATGATACAACGTGGCGTTACGGAATCCTAAGAGACTTGTTAGAAATGGGCATCCATGGTAATATGCTAAACCTAATAGAAAGCTATCTGTCCAGTCGTACCTTCCGCGTAAAAGTCGGTAACGTACTTTCGCGTCCTTTTACGCAAGAAACGGGTGTACCGCAAGGAGGCGTGCTCAGCTGCACACTCTTCATCGTGAAGATGAACACGCTTCGCGCTTCATTACCAGCGGCAATCTTTTACTCTGTCTACGTGGACGACATACAAATAGCTTTCAAATCCTGTAACCTCGCAGTCTGTGAGAGACAGGTACAGCATGGCCTGAACAAAGTGTCAATGTGGGCAGACAAGAATGGATTTAAGATTAATCCTAACAAAAGTTCTTGTGTTCTTTTTACAAGAAAGAGAGGCCTGATCCCAGATCCTAGCTTAGAACTGGGTGGACAACAAATACCCGTAAACAAAGAGCACAAATTTCTAGGTGTTACACTTGACTACAGACTCACTTTCGTTTCCCACATAAAACATCTTAAAGAAAGATGTCTAAAAACGATGAACATAATGAAACTCCTATCCCAGACTAGATGGGGTAGTGACAGGAATTGTTTAATGAAACTCTATAAAAGCCTCATTCGATCACGATTAGACTATGGCGCCGTGGTCTATCACTCTGCCGCCCCGAGTGCGTTAAAGATGCTAGACCCTGTCCACCATCTAGGTATCCGCTTAGCCACGGGCGCTTTCAGGACAAGTCCCGTTGAAAGTTTATACGCAGAATCGAACGAGTGGTCACTTCATCTCCAGAGAACATACATCAGCCACACATATTTTCTGAAAGTGCACTCTAATCGTCAACATCCGTGTTATAATACCGTTAATGACATGACATATGCTACACTCTTTCATAATCGTCCCTCCATTAGACAGCCTTTCTCGCTGCGAGTTAAGGAGCTTAGTCATGAAATGCATGTTCCACTCCTCGAGCTTCGCCTAATGCCTCCAGCTAAGCTGCTACCTCCTTGGGAGTGGCAGATGATACAATGCGATATATCTTTCATGCAAGTTACAAAACACGCTCCAGAGATTGAAATACAAATGCATTTCCGGGAACTCCAATACAAACACTCCTGCGCGGAGTTCTACACAGACGCATCGAAGTCACGCGAGGGGGTGTCCAATGCAGCCGTCGGCCCATCCTTCTCGGAATCGAATGTACTGCATCCCGAAACAAGCATCTTTACGGCTGAGGCCTACGCACTGCTGTCGGCTGTAAAGTATATAAAGAAATCAAAACTCGAGAAATCAGTTATATATACGGACTCCCTAAGTGCTGTGAAGGCCTTAATGTCATTTTCTAAGCACAAAAACCCAGTCATCAACGAACTCTATTCCGTCCTATGTAAAACGTATATATGTAACCAGCATGTCATCATATGCTGGGTGCCCGGTCATAGGGGCATCGAAGGCAATGTTCTGGCGGACCAGATGGCCACATCAATTGCATCGTATTCAGTAAATCCTACCGCAGCAGTCCCTGTCACAGATCTGAGGCCCTACTTGCGCAGAAAACTGCGGAACTACTGGCAACGCTCGTGGGACATGGAAACAAATAATAAACTGCATGTAATAAAGCCACAATTAGGTTTCTGGCCTCCTGTAACAAAATCCCGCCGGACAGATGTCCTATTCTGCCGTCTAAGAATAGGACACACTTTTGGTACACATAACTTCTTACTCACGGGAAACGAGCCTCCAACCTGTGGTAGATGCGGGGAGAGGCTGACCGTCCTCCACGTCCTACTGGAGTGTCGGGAATCCGAACCCGAAAGAAAAAAACATTTTCTCTTAGCATACAGGCACCACATCCCCCTTCATCCTGTTATGTTACTTGGTCCACAACCACTCTTTGACACCAACGCCGTCTTAGGTTTTTTGAAAGATGTTGTGTTGCATGTTATTAGCCCCACACGTTCGTAGCGCTTCCTCTCTTCAGAGGATGCCGCTGCGATAATTATTTTGAATAGCACATGCCTCTAGGCCATTGTGGTTCAAGGGCTCTGGCGAGGCAGTAGTGCTGTAAGCAATTTAACGTCTCGCATAATTTAAACAATGCATCATTCTTTTACGATGGATTTTAATCTTCACAATCTTCGTCATTAGTCATCGCCATAATTTTATAGCACGTAGATTTTACGCACTTTACAGCGACTATTTTTAGGCCACTTTACAGCCAAGTCACATCTTCCATAATACATCGTTAACACTACCATTTGTCATGGCGCTCTTTGGCCAAACCTGGCCCTTGCGCCACAAAATACCACACATCATCATCATCAGAGCGTGGTGGTTACATTGATCTCAATGGCGCGACACCTGCTGTGTAACAGGGAAAGCGCGTAACCTTACAGAATCAAGGATACCCCACGGACATGCGCAGCGAGCACAGCGGCGTCGAAACACTAACGGAACAGGCGAGAGCGTGGTGGTTGCACTGATCTCGATGGCGCTACACCTGCTGTGCTACATGGAAAGCGCATAACCATACAGATGCAAAGATACGCCACGAGCATGCACAGCGAGTTCAGTGGCGTCGAAACATTAACGGAACCGATGAGAGCTCGGCGGTTACATTGATCTCGATGACAAGACACCTGCAGTGCTACAGGAAAAGCACCTAACCCTACACATGCAAAGATACGCCGAGCACATGCACAGCGAGCACAGCGGGGTCAATGTACAGCGTGCAGAGCGGCATCGAAAGAAAAGGAAAAACGGCGCGAGCGCGCTCGTTAGATTGATCTCCCCGCTGCGAAACCTACTCTGCCACATGGAACGCCCATATTCCTATTCATGCATAGAGACATCACGAAGATGCACAGCGCGCAAAGCGGCATCGAAAGAAAAGGAAACACGGCGCGAGCGCACTCGTTAGATTGATCTCCACGCTGCGACACCTACTCTGCCACATGGAACGCCCATATCCCTACACATGCATAGAGACACCATGAAGATGCACAGCGCGCAGAGCGGCATCGAAAGAATAGGAAAAAGGGCGCGAGCGCGCTCGTTGGATTGCTCTCCACGCTGCGACACCTACTCTGCCACATGGAACGCCCATATTACTATTCATGCATAGAGACATCACGAAGGTGCACAGCGCGCAAAGCGGCATCGAAAGAAAAGGAAACACGGCGCGAGCGCACTCGTTAGAATGATCTCCACGCTGCGACACCTACTCTGCCGCATGGAACGCGCATATCCGTACACATGCATAGAGACACCATGAAGATGCACAGCGCGCCGAGCAGCATCGAAAGAATGGGAAAAAGGGCGGAAACACGCTCGTTAGATTGATCTCCTCGGTGCGACACCTACTCTGCCACATGGAACGCGCATATCCGTACACATGCATAGAGACAACATGAAGATGCACAGCGCGCAGAGCGGCATCGAAAGAAAAGGAAACACGGCGCGAGCGCACTCGTTAGATTGATCTCGACGCTGCGACACCTACTCTTCCTCATGGAACGCGCATATCCGTACACATGCATAGAGACACCATGAAGATGCACAGCGCGCCGAGCAGCATCGAAAGAATGGGAAAAAGGGCGGAAACACGCTCGTTAGATTGATCTCCTCGGTGCGACACCTACTCTGCCACATGGAACGCGCATATCCGTACACATGCATAGAGACAACATGAAGATGCACAGCGCGCAGAGCGGCATCGAAAGAATAGGAAAAAGGGCGCGAGCGCGCTCGTTGGATTGTTCTCCACGCTGCGACACCTACTTTGCCACATGGAGCGCCCATATCCCTACACATGCATAGAGACACCATGAAGATGCACAGCGCGCAGAGCGGCATCGAAAGAATAGGAAAAAGGGCGCGAGCGCGCTCGTTGGATTGTTCTCCACGCTGCGACACCTACTTTGCCACATGGAGCGCCCATATCCCTACACATGCATAGAGACACCATGAAGATGCACAGCGCGCAGAGCGGCATCGAAAGAATAGGAAAAAGGGCGCGAGCGCGCTCGTTGGATTGTTCTCCACGCTGCGACACCTACTCTGCCACATGGAACGCGCATATTCCTATTCATGCATAGAGACATCACGAAGATGCACAGCGCGGAAAGCGGCATCGAAAGAAAAGGAAACACGGCGCGAGCGCACTCGTTAGATTGATCTCGACGCTGCGACACCTACTCTTCCTCATGGAACGCGCATATCCGTACACATGCATAGAGACACCATGAAGATGCACAGCGCGCAGAGCGGCATCGAAAAAATGGGAAAAAGGGCGGAAACACGCTCGTTAGATTGATCTCCTCGGTGCGACACCTACTCTGCCACATGGAACGCGCATATCCGTACACATGCATAGAGACAACATGAAGATGCACAGCGCGCAGAGCGGCATCGAAAGAATAGGAAAAAGGGCGCGAGCGCGCTCGTTGGATTGTTCTCCACGCTGCGACACCTACTTTGCCACATGGAGCGCCCATATCCCTACACATGCATAGAGACACCATGAAGATGCACAGCGCGCAGAGCGGCATCGAAAGAATAGGAAAAAGGGCGCGAGCGCGCTCGTTGGATTGTTCTCCACGCTGCGACACCTACTCTGCCACATGGAACGCGCATATTCCTATTCATGCATAGAGACATCACGAAGATGCACAGCGCGGAAAGCGGCATCGAAAGAAAAGGAAACACGGCGCGAGCGCACTCGTTAGATTGATCTCGACGCTGCGACACCTACTCTTCCTCATGGAACGCGCATATCCGTACACATGCATAGAGACACCATGAAGATGCACAGCGCGCAGAGCGGCATCGAAAAAATGGGAAAAAGGGCGGAAACACGCTCGTTAGATTGATCTCCTCGGTGCGACACCTACTCTGCCACATGGAACGCGCATATCCGTACACATGCATAGAGACAACATGAAGATGCACAGCGCGCAGAGCGGCATCGAAAGAATAGGAAAAAGGGCGCGAGCGCGCTCGTTGGATTGTTCTCCACGCTGCGACACCTACTTTGCCACATGGAGCGCCCATATCCCTACACATGCATAGAGACACCATGAAGATGCACAGCGCGCAGAGCGGCATCGAAAGAATAGGAAAAAGGGCGCGAGCGCGCTCGTTGGATTGTTCTCCACGCTGCGACACCTACTTTGCCACATGGAGCGCCCATATCCCTACACATGCATAGAGACACCATGAAGATGCACAGCGCGCAGAGCGGCATCGAAAGAATAGGAAAAAGGGCGCGAGCGCGCTCGTTGGATTGTTCTCCACGCTGCGACACCTACTCTGCCACATGGAACGCGCATATTCCTATTCATGCATAGAGACATCACGAAGATGCACAGCGCGGAAAGCGGCATCGAAAGAAAAGGAAACACGGCGCGAGCGCACTCGTTAGATTGATCTCCACGCTGCGACACCTACTCTTCCTCATGGAACGCGCATATCCGTACACATGCATAGAGACACCATGAAGATGCACAGCGCGCAGAGCGGCATCGAAAGAATAGGAAAAAGGGCGCGAGCGCGCTCGTTGGATTGTTCTCCACGCTGCGACAACTACTCTGCCACATGGAACGCTCATATTCCTATTCATGCATAGCGACATCACGAAGATGCACAGCGCGGAAAGCGGCATCGAAAGAAAAGGACAAACGGCGCGAGCGCTCTCGTTAGATTGATCTCCACGCTGCGACACCTACTCTGCCACATGGAACGCGCATATCCGTACACATGCATAGAGACACCATGAAGATGCACAGCGCGCAGAGCGGCATCGAAAGAATGGGAAAAAGGGCGCGAGCGCGCTCGTTAGATTGATCTCCACGCTGCGACACCTACTTTGCCACATGGAGCGCCCATATCCCTACACATGCATAGAGACACCATGAAGATGCACAGCGCGCAGAGCGGCATCGAAAGAATAGGAAAAAGGGCGCGAGCGCGCTCGTTGGATTGTTCTCCACGCTGCGACACCTACTCTGCCACATGGAACGCGCATATTCCTACACATGCATAGAGACACTATGAAGATGCACAGCGCGCAAAGCAGCATCGAAAGAAAAGGAAAAACGGCGCGAGCGCCCTCGTCAGATTGATCTCCCCGCTGCGACACCTACTCTGCCACATGGAACGCCCATATCCCTACACATGCATAGAGACACCATGAAAATGTACAGCGCGCAGAGCGGCATCGAAAGAACAGGAAACACGGCGCGAGCGCACTCGTTAGATTGATCTCCACGCTGCGACACCTACTCTACCACATGGAAAGCCCATATCCCTACACATGCATAGAGACACCATGAAGATGCACAGCGCGCAGAGCGGCATCGAAAGAATAGGAAAAAGGGCGCAAACACGCTCGTTAGATTGATCTCCTCGGTGCGACACCTACTCTGCCACATGGAACGCCCATATCCCTACACATGCATAGAGACGCCATGAAGCTGCGCAGCGCGCAGAGCGGCATCGAAAGAATGGGAAAAAGGGCGCGAGCGCGCTCGTTAGATTGATCTCCACGCTGCGACACCTACTCTGCCACATGGAACGCCCATATCCCTACACATGCATATAGACACTATGAAGATGCACAGCACACAAAGCGTCATCGAAAGAAAAGGAAAAACGGCGCGAGCGCCCTCGTCAGATTGATCTCCACGCTGCGACACCTACTCTGCCGCATGGAACGCGCATATCTGTGCACATGCATAGAGACACCATTAAGATGCACAGCGCGCAGAGCGGCATCGAGAGAATGGGAAAAATGGCGCGAGCGCGCTCGTTAAATTGATCTCCACGCTGCGACACCTACTCTGCCACATGGAACGCCCATATCCCTACACATGCATAGAGACACCATGAAAATGTACAGCGCGCAGAGCGGCATCGAAAGAACAGGAAACACGGCGCGAGCGCACTCGTTAGATTGATCTCCACGCTGCGACACCTACTCTACCACATGGAAAGCCCATATCCCTACACATGCATAGAGACACCATGAAGATGCACAGCGCGCAGAGCGGCATCGAAAGAATAGGAAAAAGGGCGCGAGCGCGCTCGTTAGATTGATCTCCACGCTGCGACACCTACTCTGCCGCATGTAACGCCCATATCCCTACACATGCATAGCGACACTATGAAGATGCACAGCGCGCAAAGCGGCATCGAAAGAAAAGGAAAGACGGCGCGAGCGCCCTCGTCAGATTGATCTCCACGCTGCGACACCTACTCTGCTGCATGGAACGCGCATATCCGTACACATGCATAGAGACACCATGAAGATGCACAGCGCGCAAAGCGGCATCGAAAGAAAAGGAAAAACTTCGTGAGCGCCCTCGTCAGATTGATCTCCACGCTGCGACACCTACTCTGCTGCATGGAACGCGCATATCCGTACACATGCATAGAGACACCATGAAGATGCACAGCGCGCAGAGCGGCATCGAAAGAATGGGAAAAAGGGCGCGAGCGCGCTCGTTGGATTGATCTCCACGCTGCGACACCTACTCTGCCACATGGAACGCCCATATCCCTACACATGCATAGAGACACCATGAAGATGCACAGCGCGCAGAGCGGCATCGAAAGAATGGGAAAAACTTCGTGAGTGCCCTCGTCAGATTGATCTCCACGCTGCGACACCTACTCTGCTGCATGGAACGCGCATATCCGTACACATGCATAGAGACACCATGAAGATGCACAGCGCGCAGAGCGGCATCGAAAGAATGGGAAAAAGGGCGCGAGCGCGCTCGTTAGATTGAGCTCCACGCTGCGACACCTACTCTGCCACATGGAACGCCCATATCCCTACACATGCATAGAGACACCATGAAGATGCACAGCACGCAGAGCGGCATCGAAAGAATAGGAAAAAGGGCGCGAGCGTGCTCGTTGGATTGTTCTCCACGCTGCGACACCTACTCTGCCACATGGAACGCGCATATTCCTATTCATGCATAGAGACATCACGAAGATGCACAGCGCGCAAAGCGGCATCGAAAGAAAAGGAAACACGGCGCGAGCGCACTCGTTAGATTGATCTCGACGCTGCGACACCTACTCTTCCTCATGGAACGCGCATATCCGTACACATGCATAGAGACACCATGAAGATGCACAGCGCGCAGAGCGGCATCGAAAAAATGGGAAAAAGGGCGGAAACACGCTCGTTAGATTGATCTCCTCGGTGCGACACCTACTCTGCCACATGGAACGCGCATATCCGTACACATGCATAGAGACAACATGAAGATGCACAGCGCGCAGAGCGGCATCGAAAGAATAGGAAAAAGGGCGCGAGCGCGCTCGTTGGATTGTTCTCCACGCTGCGACACCTACTTTGCCACATGGAGCGCCCATATCCCTACACATGCATAGAGACACCATGAAGATGCACAGCGCGCAGAGCGGCATCGAAAGAATAGGAAAAAGGGCGCGAGCGCGCTCGTTGGATTGTTCTCCACGCTGCGACACCTACTTTGCCACATGGAGCGCCCATATCCCTACACATGCATAGAGACACCATGAAGATGCACAGCGCGCAGAGCGGCATCGAAAGAATAGGAAAAAGGGCGCGAGCGCGCTCGTTGGATTGTTCTCCACGCTGCGACACCTACTCTGCCACATGGAACGCGCATATTCCTATTCATGCATAGAGACATCACGAAGATGCACAGCGCGGAAAGCGGCATCGAAAGAAAAGGAAACACGGCGCGAGCGCACTCGTTAGATTGATCTCCACGCTGCGACACCTACTCTTCCTCATGGAACGCGCATATCCGTACACATGCATAGAGACACCATGAAGATGCACAGCGCGCAGAGCGGCATCGAAAGAATAGGAAAAAGGGCGCGAGCGCGCTCGTTGGATTGTTCTCCACGCTGCGACACCTACTCTGCCACATGGAACGCTCATATTCCTATTCATGCATAGCGACATCACGAAGATGCACAGCGCGGAAAGCGGCATCGAAAGAAAAGGACAAACGGCGCGAGCGCTCTCGTTAGATTGATCTCCACGCTGCGACACCTACTCTGCCACATGGAACGCGCATATCCGTACACATGCATAGAGACACCATGAAGATGCACAGCGCGCAGAGCGGCATCGAAAGAATGGGAAAAAGGGCGCGAGCGCGCTCGTTAGATTGATCTCCACGCTGCGACACCTACTTTGCCACATGGAGCGCCCATATCCCTACACATGCATAGAGACACCATGAAGATGCACAGCGCGCAGAGCGGCATCGAAAGAATAGGAAAAAGGGCGCGAGCGCGCTCGTTGGATTGTTCTCCACGCTGCGACACCTACTCTGCCACATGGAACGCGCATATTCCTATTCATGCATAGAGACATCACGAAGATGCACAGCGCGCAAAGCAGCATCGAAAGAAATGGAAACACGGCGCGAGCGCACTCGTTAGATTGATCTCAACGCCGTGACACCTACTCTGCCACATATGAACGCCCATATCCCTACACATGCATAGAGACACCATGGAGATGCACAGCGCGCAGAGCGGCATCGAAAGAAAAGGAAAAGGGGCGCGAGCGCTCTCGTTAGATTGATCTCAACGCTGCGACACCTACTCTGCCACATGGAACGCCCATATCCCTACACATGCATAGAGACACTATGAAGATGCACAGCGCGCAAAGCAGCATCGAAAGAAAAGGAAAAACGCCGCGAGCGCGCTCGTAAGATTGATCTCCACGCTGCGACACCTACTATGCCACATGGAACGCCCATATCCCTACACATGCATAGAGACACCATGGAGATGCACAGCGCACAAAGCGGCATCGAAAGAAAAGGAAAAACGGCGCGAGCGCCCTCGTCAGATTGATCTCCCCGCTGCGACACCTACTCTGCCGCATGGAATGCGCATATCCGTACACATGCATAGAGACATAACCAACATGCACAGCGCGCAGAGCGGCATCGAAAAAATGGGAAAAAGGGCGCAAACACGCTCGTTAGATTGATCTCCTCGGTGCGACACCTACTCTGCCACATGGAACGCCCATATCCCTACACATGCATAGAGACGCCATGAAGCTGCGCAGCGCGCAGAGCGGCATCGAAAGAATGGGAAAAAGGGCGCGAGCGCGCTCGTTAGATTGATCTCCACGCTGCGACACCTACTCTGCCACATGGAACGCCCATATCCCTACACATGCATATAGACACTATGAAGATGCACAGCACACAAAGCGTCATCGAAAGAAAAGGAAAAACGGCGCGAGCGCCCTCGTCAGATTGATCTCCACGCTGCGACACCTACTCTGCCGCATGGAACGCGCATATCTGTACACATGCATAGAGACACCATTAAGATGCACAGCGCGCAGAGCGGCATCGAGAGAATGGGAAAAATGGCGCGAGCGCGCTCGTTAAATTGATCTCCACGCTGCGACACCTACTCTGCCACATGGAACGCCCATATCCCTACACATGCATAGAGACACCATGAAGATGCACAGCGCGCAAAGCGGCATCGAAAGAAAAGGAAACACGGCGCGAGCGCACTCGTTAGATTGATCTCCACGCTGCGACACCTACTCTACCACATGGAAAGCCCATATCCCTACACATGCATAGAGACACCATGAAGATGCACAGCGCGCAGAGCGGCATCGAAAGAATAGGAAAAAGGGCGCGAGCGCGCTCGTTAGATTGATCTCCACGCTGCGACACCTACTCTGCCGCATGTAACGCCCATATCCCTACACATGCATAGCGACACTATGAAGATGCACAGCGCGCAAAGCGGCATCGAAAGAAAAGGAAAGACGGCGCGAGCGCCCTCGTCAGATTGATCTCCACGCTGCGACACCTACTCTGCTGCATGGAACGCGCATATCCGTACACATGCATAGAGACACCATGAAGATGCACAGCGCGCAAAGCGGCATCGAAAGAAAAGGAAAAACTTCGTGAGCGCCCTCGTCAGATTGATCTCCACGCTGCGACACCTACTCTGCTGCATGGAACGCGCATATCCGTACACATGCATAGAGACACCATGAAGATGCACAGCGCGCAGAGCGGCATCGAAAGAATGGGAAAAAGGGCGCGAGCGCGCTCGTTGGATTGATCTCCACGCTGCGACACCTACTCTGCCACATGGAACGCCCATATCCCTACACATGCATAGAGACACCATGAAGATGCACAGCGCGCAGAGCGGCATCGAAAGAATGGGAAAAACTTCGTGAGCGCCCTCGTCAGATTGATCTCCACGCTGCGACACCTACTCTGCTGCATGGAACGCGCATATCCGTACACATGCATAGAGACACCATGAAGATGCACAGCGCGCAGAGCGGCATCGAAAGAATGGGAAAAAGGGCGCGAGCGCGCTCGTTAGATTGAGCTCCACGCTGCGACACCTACTCTGCCACATGGAACGCCCATATCCCTACACATGCATAGAGACACCATGAAGATGCACAGCACGCAGAGCGGCATCGAAAGAATAGGAAAAAGGGCGTGAGCGCGCTCGTTGGATTGTTCTCCACGCTGCGACACCTACTCTGCCACATGGAACGCGCATATTCCTATTCATGCATAGAGACATCACGAAGATGCACAGCGCGCAAAGCGGCATCGAAAGAAAAGGAAACACGGCGCGAGCGCACTCGTTAGATTGATCTCCACGCTGCGACACCTACTCTGCCACATGGAACGCGCATATTCCTATTCATGCATAGAGACATCACGAAGATGCACAGCGCGCAAAGCGGCATCGAAAGAAAAGGAAACACGGCGCGAGCGCACTCGTTAGATTGATCTCCACGCTGCGACACCTACTCTGCCACATGGAACGCCCATATCCCTACACATGCATAGATCTCCACGCTGCGACACCTACTTTGCCACATGGAGCGCCCATATCCCTACACATGCATAGAGACACCATGAAGATGCACAGCGCGCAAAGCAGCGTCGAAAGAAAAGGAAAAACGCCGCGAGCGCGCTCGTAAGATTGATCTCCACGCTGCGACACCTACAATGCCACATGGAATGCGCATATCCGTACACATGCATAGAGACACCATTAAGATGCACAGCGCGCAGAGCGGCATCGAGAGAATGGGAAAAATGGCGCGAGCGCGCTCGTTAAATTGATCTCCACGCTGCGACACCTACTCTGCCACATGGAACGCCCATATCCCTACACATGCATAGAGACACCATTAAGATGCACAGCGCGCAGAGCGGCATCGAGAGAATGGGAAAAATGGCGCGAGCGCGCTCGTTAGATTGATCTCCATGCTGCGACACCTACTCTGCCACATGGAACGCCCATATCCCTACACATGCATAGAGACACCATGGAGATGCACAGCGCGCAAAGCGATATCGAAAGAAAAGGAAAAACTTCGCGAGCACCCTCGTCAGATTGATCTCCACGCTGCGACACCTACTCTGCCGCATGGAACGCGCATATCCGTACACATGCATCGAGACACCATGAAGATGCACAGCGCGCAGAGCGGCATCGAAAGAATGGGAAAAAGGGCGCGAGCGCGCTCGTTAGATTGATCTCCACGCTGCGACACCTACTCTGCCACATGGAACGCCCATATGCCTACACATGCATAGAGACACTATGAAGATGCACAGCGCGCAAAGCGGCATCGAAAGAAAAGGAAAAACTTCGCGAGCGCCCTCGTCAGATTGATCTCCACGCTGCGACACCTACTCAGCCGCAAGGAACGCGCATATCCGTACACATGCATAGAGACACCATGAAGATGCACAGCGCGCAGAGCGGCATCGAAAGAATGGGAAAAAGGGCGCGAGCGCGCTCGTTAGATTGACCTCCTCGCTGCGACACCTGCTCTGCCACATGGAACGCCCATATCCCTACACATGCATAGAGACACCATGCAGATGCACAGCGCGCAGAGCGGCATCGAAAGAATGGGAAAAAGGGCGCGAGCGCGCTCGTTAGATTGATCTCCACGCTGCGACACCTACTCTGCCACATGGAACGCCCATATCCCTACACATGCATAGAGACACCATGAAGATGCACAGCGCGCCGAGCGGCATCGAAAGAATGGGAAAAAGGGCGCGAGCGCGCTCGTTAGATTGAGCTCCACGCTGCGACACCTACTCTGCCACATGGAAGGCCCATATCCCTACACATGCATAGAGACACCATGGAGATGCACAGCGCGCAAAGCGGCATCGAAAGAAAAGGAAAAACTTCGCGAGCACCCTCGTCAGATTGATCTCCACGCTGCGACACCTACTCTGCCGCATGGAACGCGCATATCCGTACACATGCATCGAGACACCATGAAGATGCACAGCGCGCAGAGCGGCATCGAAAGAATGGGAAAAAGGGCGCGAGCGCGCTCGTTAGATTGATCTCCACGCTGCGACACCTACTCTGCCACATGGAACGCCCATATGCCTACACATGCATAGAGACACTATGAAGATGCACAGCGCGCAAAGCGGCATCGAAAGAAAAGGAAAAACTTCGCGAGCGCCCTCGTCAGATTGATCTCCACGCTGCGACACCTACTCAGCCGCAAGGAACGCGCATATCCGTACACATGCATAGAGACACCATGAAGATGCACAGCGCGCAGAGCGGCATCGAAAGAATGGGAAAAAGGGCGCGAGCGCGCTCGTTAGATTGACCTCCTCGCTGCGACACCTGCTCTGCCACATGGAACGCCCATATCCCTACACATGCATAGAGACACCATGCAGATGCACAGCGCGCAGAGCGGCATCGAAAGAATGGGAAAAAGGGCGCGAGCGCGCTCGTTAGATTGATCTCCACGCTGCGACACCTACTCTGCCACATGGAACGCCCATATCCCTACACATGCATAGAGACGCCATGAAGCTGCGCAGCGCGCAGAGCGGCATCGAAAGAATGGGAAAAAGGGGGCGAGCGCGCTCGTTAGATTGATCTCCACGCTGCGACACCTACTCTGCCACATGGAAGGCCCATATCCCTACACATGCATAGAGACACCATGGAGATGCACAGCGCGCAAAGCGGCATCGAAAGAAAAGGAAAAACTTCGCGATCACCCTCGTCAGATTGATCTCCACGCTGCGACACCTACTCTGCCGCATGGAACGCGCATATCCGTACACATGCATCGAGACACCATGAAGATGCACAGCGCGCAGAGCGGCATCGAAAGAATGGGAAAAAGGGCGCGAGCGCGCTCGTTAGATTGATCTCCACGCTGCGACACCTACTCTGCCACATGGAACGCCCATATGCCTACACATGCATAGAGACACTATGAAGATGCACAGCGCGCAAAGCGGCATCGAAAGAAAAGGAAAAACTTCGCGAGCGCCCTCGTCAGATTGATCTCCACGCTGCGACACCTACTCAGCCGCAAGGAACGCGCATATCCGTACACATGCATAGAGACACCATGAAGATGCACAGCGCGCAGAGCGGCATCGAAAGAATGGGAAAAAGGGCGCGAGCGCGCTCGTTAGATTGACCTCCTCGCTGCGACACCTGCTCTGCCACATGGAACGCCCATATCCCTACACATGCATAGAGACACCATGCAGATGCACAGCGCGCAGAGCGGCATCGAAAGAATGGGAAAAAGGGCGCGAGCGCGCTCGTTAGATTGATCTCCACGCTGCGACACCTACTCTGCCACATGGAACGCCCATATCCCTACACATGCATAGAGACACCATGAAGATGCACAGCACGCAGAGCGGCATCGAAAGAATAGGAAAAAGGGCGTGAGCGCGCTCGTTGGATTGTTCTCCACGCTGCGACACCTACTCTGCCACATGGAACGCGCATATTCCTATTCATGCATAGAGACATCACGAAGATGCACAGCGCGCAAAGCGGCATCGAAAGGAAAGGAAACACGGCGCGAGCGCACTCGTTAGATTGATCTCCACGCTGCGACACCTACTCTGCCACATGGAACGCGCATATTCCTATTCATGCATAGAGACATCACGAAGATGCACAGCGCGCAAAGCGGCATCGAAAGAAAAGGAAACACGGCGCGAGCGCACTCGTTAGATTGATCTCCACGCTGCGACACCTACTTTGCCACATGGAACGCCCATATCCCTACACATGCATAGATCTCCACGCTGCGACACCTACTTTGCCACATGGAGCGCCCATATCCCTACACATGCATAGAAACACTATGAAGATGCACAGCGCACAAAGCGGCATCGAAAAAAAAGGAAAAACGGCGCGAGCGCCCTCGTCAGATTGATCTCCCCGCTGCGACACCTACTCTGCCGCATGGAATGCGCATATCCGTACACATGCATAGAGACATCACCAACATGCAGAGCGCGCAGAGCGGCATCGAAAAAATGGGAAAAAGGGCGCAAACACGCTCGTTAGATTGATCTCCTCGGTGCGACACCTACTCTGCCACATGGAACGCCCATATCCCTACACATGCATAGAGACGCCATGAAGCTGCGCAGCGCGCAGAGCGGCATCGAAAGAATGGGAAAAAGGGCGCGAGCGCGCTCGTTAGATTGATCTCCACGCTGCGACACCTACTCTGCCACATGGAAGGCCCATATCCCTACACATGCATAGAGACACCATGAAGATGCACAGCGCGGAAAGCGGCATCGAAAGAAAAGGAAAAACGGCGCGATCGCGCTCGTTAGATTGATCTCCCCGCTGCGACACCTACTCTGCCGCATGGTACGCGCATATCCGTACACATGCATAGAGACACCATGAAGATGCACAGCGCGCAGAGCGGCATCGAAAGAATGGGAAAAAGGGCGCGAGCGCGCTCGTAAGATTGATCTTCACGCTGCGACACCTACTCTGCCACATGGAACGCCCAATCCCTACACATGCATAAAGACACTATGAAGATGCACAGCGCGGAAAGCGGCATCGAAAGAAAAGGAAAAACGGCGCGAGCGCCCTCGTCAGATTGATCTCCACGCTGCGACACCTACTCTGCCGCATGGAACGCGCATATCCGTACACATGCATAGAGACACCATGAAGATGCACAGCGCGCAGAGCGGCATCGAAAGAATGGGAAAAAGGGCGAGAGCGCGCTCGTTAGATTGATCTTCACGCTGCGACACCTACTCTGCCACATGGAACGCCCAATCCCTACACATGCATAAAGACACTATGAAGATGCACAGCGCGGAAAGCGGCATCGAAAGAAAAGGAAAAACGGCGCGAGCGCCCTCGTCAGATTGATCTCCACGCTGCGATACCTACTCTGCCGCATGGAACGCGCATATCCGTACACATGCATAGAGACACCATGAAGATGCACAGCGCGCAGAGCGGCATCGAAAGAATGGGAAAAAGGGCGCGAGCGCGCTCGTTAGATTGATCTCCACGCTGCGACACCTACTTTGCCACATGGAGCGCCCATATCCTTACACATGCATAGAGACACCATGAAGATGCACAGCGCGCAGAGCGGCATCGAAAGAATCGGAAAAAGGGCGCGAGCGCGCTCGTTGGATTGTTCTCCACGCTCCGACACCTACTCTGCCACATGGAACGCGCATATTCTTATTCATGCATAGAGACATCACAAAGATGCACAGCGCGCAAAGCGGCATCGAAAGAAAAGGAAACACGGCGCGAGCGCACTCGTTAGATTGATCTCCACGCTGGGACACCTACTCTGCCACATGGAACGCGCATATTCCTATTCATGCATAGAGACATCGCGAAGATGCACAGCGCGGAAAGCGGCATCGACAGAAAAGGAAAAACGGCGCGAGCGCCCTCGTCAGATTGATCTCCACGCTGCGACACCTACTCTGCCGCATGGAACGCGCATATCCGTACACATGCATAGAGACACCATGAAGATGCACAGCGCGCAGAGCGGCATCGAAAGAATGGGAAAAAGGGCGCGAGCGCGCTCGTTAGATTGATCTCCACGCTGCGACACCTACTTTGCCACATGGAGCGCCCATATCCCTACACATGCATAGAGACACCATGAAGATGCACAGCGCGCAGAGCGGCATCGAAAGAATAGGAAAAACGGCGCGAGCGCCCTCGTCAGATTGATCTTCCCGCTGCGACACCTACTCTGCCGCATGGAATGCGCATATCCGTACACATGCATAGAGACATCACCAACATGCACAGCGCGCAGAGCGGCATCGAAAAAATGGGAAAAAGGGCGCAAACACGCTCGTTAGATTGATCTCCTCGGTGCGACACCTACTCTGCCACATGGAACGCCCATATCCCTACACATGCATAGAGATGCCATGAAGCTGCGCAGCGCGCAGAGCGGCATCGAAAGAATGGGGAAAAGGGGGCGAGCGCGCTCGTTAGATTGATCTCCACGCTGCGACACCTACTCTGCCACATGGAAGGCCATTATCCCTACACATGCATAGAGACACCATGGAGATGCACAGCGCGCAAAGCGGCATCGAAAGAAAAGGAAAAACTTCGCGAGCGCCCTCGTCAGATTGATCTCCACGCTGCGACACCTACTCTGCCGCATGGAACGCGCATATCCGTACACATGCATCGAGACACCATGAAGATGCACAGCGCGCAGAGCGGCATCGAAAGAATGGGAAAAAGGGCGCGAGCGCGCTCGTTAGATTGACCTCCTCGCTGCGACACCTGCTCTGCCACATGGAACGCCCATATCCCTACACATGCATAGAGACACCATGCAGATGCACAGCGCGCAGAGCGGCATCGAAAGAATGCGAAAAAGGGCGCGAGCGCGCTCGTTAGATTGATCTCCACGCTGCGACACCTACTCTGCCACATGGAACGCCCATATCCCTACACATGCATAGAGACACCATGAAGATGCACAGCGCGCAGAGCGGCATCGAAAGAATGGGAAAAAGGGCGCGAGCGCGCTCGTTAGATTGAGCTCCACGCTGCGACACCTACTCTGCCACATGGAACGCCCATATCCCTACACATGCATAGAGACACCATGAAGATGCACAGCACGCAGAGCGGCATCGAAAGAATAGGAAAAAGGGCGTGAGCGCGCTCGTTGGATTGTTCTCCACGCTGCGACACCTACTCTGCCACATGGAACGCGCATATTCCTATTCATGCATAGAGACATCACGAAGATGCACAGCGCGCAAAGCGGCATCGAAAGGAAAGGAAACACGGCGCGAGCGCACT
Source organism: Dermacentor variabilis (assembly GCF_050947875.1). Taxonomy (NCBI): domain Eukaryota; kingdom Metazoa; phylum Arthropoda; class Arachnida; order Ixodida; family Ixodidae; genus Dermacentor; species Dermacentor variabilis. Next base: position 19,732,198 of record NC_134576.1, read on the forward strand.
CGTTAGATTGATCTCCACGCTGCGACACCTACTCTGCCACATGGAACGCGCATATTCCTATTCATGCATAGAGACATCACGAAGATGCACAGCGCGCAAAGCGGCATCGAAAGAAAAGGAAACACGGCGCGAGCGCACTCGTTAGATTGATCTCCACGCTGCGACACCTACTTTGCCACATGGAACGCCCATATCCCTACACATGCATAGATCTCCACGCTGCGACACCTACTTTGCCACATGGAGCGCCCATATCCCTACACATGCATAGAAACACTATGAAGATGCACAGCGCGCAAAGCAGCATCGAAAGAAAAGGAAAAACGCCGCGAGCGCGCTCGTAAGATTGATCTCCACGCTGCGACCCCTACTATGCCACATGGAACGCCCATATCCCTACACATGCATAGAGACACCATGGAGATGCACAGCGCACAAAGCGGCATCGAAAGAAAAGGAAAAACGGCGCGAGCGCCCACGTCAGATTGATCTCCCCGCTGCGACACCTACTCTGCCGCATGGAATGCGCATATCCGTACACATGCATAGAGACATCACCAACATGCACAGCGCGCAGAGCGGCATCGAAAAAATGGGATAAAGGGCGCAAACACGCTCTTTAGATTGATCTCCTCGGTGCGACACCTACTCTGCCACATGGAACGCCCATATCCCTACACATGCATAGAGACGCCATGAAGCTGCGCAGCGCGCAGAGCGGCATCGAAAGAATGGGAAAAAGGGCGCGAGCGCGCTCGTTAGATTGATCTCCACGCTGCGACACCTACTCTGCCACATGGAAGGCCCATATCCCTACAGATGCATAGAGACACCATGAAGATGCACAGCGCGGAAAGCGGCATCGAAAGAAAAGGAAAAACGGCGCGATCGCGCTCGTTAGATTGATCTCCCCGCTGCGACACCTACTCTGCCGCATGGTACGCGCATATCCGTACACATGCATAGAGACACCATGAAGATGCACAGCGCGGAAAGCGGCATCGAAAGAAAAGGAAAAACGGCGCGATCGCGCTCGTTAGATTGATCTCCCCGCTGCGACACCTACTCTGCCGCATGGTACGCGCATATCCGTACACATGCATAGAGACATCACCAACATGCACAGCGCGCAGAGCGGCATCGAAAAAATGGGAAAAAGGGCGCGGGCGCGCTCGTAAGATTGATCTTCACGCTGCGACACCTACTCTGCCACATGGAACGCCCAATCCCTACACATGCATAAAGACACTATGAAGATGCACAGCGCGGAAAGCGGCATCGAAAGAAAAGGAAAAACGGCGCGAGCGCCCTCGTCAGATTGATCTCCACGCTGCGACACCTACTCTGCCGCATGGAACGCGCATATCCGTACACATGCATAGAGACACCATGAAGATGCACAGCGCGCAGAGCGGCATCGAAAGAATGGGAAAAAGGGCGCGAGCGCGCTCGTTAGATTGATCTTCACGCTGCGACACCTACTCTGCCACATGGAACGCCCAATCCCTACACATGCATAAAGACACTATGAAGATGCACAGCGCGGAAAGCGGCATCGAAAGAAAAGGAAAAACGGCGCGAGCGCCCTCGTCAGATTGATCTCCACGCTGCGATACCTACTCTGCCGCATGGAACGCGCATATCCGTACACATGCATAGAGACACCATGAAGATGCACAGCGCGCAGAGCGGCATCGAAAGAATCGGAAAAAGGGCGCGAGCGCGCTCGTTGGATTGTTCTCCACGCTGCGACACCTACTCTGCCACATGGAACGCGCATATTCTTATTCATGCATAGAGACACCACAAAGATGCACAGCGCGCAAAGCGGCATCGAAAGAAAAGGAAACACGGCGCGAGCGCACTCGTTAGATTGATCTCCACGCTGGGACACCTACTCTGCCACATGGAACGCGCATATTCCTATTCATGCATAGAGACATCGCGAAGATGCACAGCGCGGAAAGCGGCATCGACAGAAAAGGAAAAACGGCGCGAGCGCCCTCGTCAGATTGATCTCCACGCTGCGACACCTACTCTGCCGCATGGAACGCGCATATCCGTACACATGCATAGAGACACCATGAAGATGCACAGCGCGCAGAGCGGCATCGAAAGAATGGGAAAAAGGGCGCGAGCGCGCTCGTTAGATTGATCTCCACGCTGCGACACCTACTTTGCCACATGGAGCGCCCATATCCCTACACATGCATAGAGACACCATGAAGATGCACAGCGCGCAGAGCGGCATCGAAAGAATAGGAAAAAGGGCGCGAGCGCGCTCGTTGGATTGTTCTCCACGCTGCGACACCTACTCTGCCACATGGAACGGCATATTCTTATTCATGCATAGAGACATCACGAAGATGCACAGCGCGCAAAGCGGCATCGAAAGAAAAGGAAACACGGCGCGAGCGCACTCGTTAGATTGATCTCCACGCTGGGACACCTACTCTGCCACATGGAACGCGCATATTCCTATTCATGCATAGAGACATCGCGAAGATGCACAGCGCGGAAAGCGGCATCGACAGAAAAGGAAACACGGCGCGAGCGCACTCGTTAGATTGATCTCAACGACGTGACACCTACTCTGCCACATGGAACGCCCATATCCCTACACATGCATAGAGACACCATGGAGATGCACAGCGCGCAGAGCGGCATCGAAAGAAAAGGAAAAGGGGCGCGAGCGCTCTCGTTAGGTTGATCTCCACGCTGCGACACCTACTCTGCCACATGGAACGCCCATATCCCTACACATGCATAGAGACACTATGAAGATGCACAGCGCGCAAAGCAGCATCGAAAGAAAAGGAAAAACGCCGCGAGCGCGCTCGTAAGTTTGATCTTCACGCTGCGACACCTACTCTGCCACATGGAACGCCCAATACCTACACATGCATAAAGACACTATGAAGATGCACAGCGCGGAAAGCGGCATCGAAAGAAAAGGAAAAACGGCGCGAGCGCCCTCGTCAGATTGATCTCCACGCTGCGATACCTACATTGCCACATGGAGCGCCCATATCCCTACACATGCATAGAGACACCATGAAGATGCACAGCGCGCAGAGCGGCATCGAAAGAATAGGAAAAAGGGCGCGAGCGCGCTCGTTGGATTGTTCTCCACGCTGCGACACCTACTCTGCCACATGGAACGCGCATATTCTTATTCATGCATAGAGACATCACGAAGATGCACAGCGCGCAAAGCGGCATCGAAAGAAAAGGAAACACGGCGCGAGCGCACTCGTTAGATTGATCTCAACGCCGTGACACCTACTCTGCCACCTGGAACGCCCATATCCCTACACATGCATAGAGACATCACGAAGATGCACAGCGCGCAAAGCGGCATCGAAAGAAAAGGAAACACGGCGCGAGCGCACTCGTTAGATTGATCTCAACGCCGTGACACCTACTCTGCCACATGGAACGCCCATATCCTTACACATGCATAGAGAGGCCATGAAGCTGCGCAGCGCGCAGAGCGGCATCGAAAGAATGGGAAATAGGGCGCGAGCGCGCTCGTTAGATTGATCTCCACGCTGCGACACCTACTCTGCCACATGAAAGGCCCATATCCCTACACATGCATAGAGACACCATGGAGATGCACAGCGCCCAGAGCGGCATCGAAAGAATCGGAAAAAGGGCGCGAGCGCCCTCGTCAGATTGATCTCCACGCTGCGACACCTACTCTGCCGCATGGAACGCGCATATCCGTACACATGCATAGAGACACCATTAAGATGCACAGCGCGCAGAGCGGCATCGAAAGAATGGGAAAAATGGCGCGAGCGCGCTCGTTAAATTGATCTCCACGCTGCGACACCTACTCTGCCGCACGGAACGCCCATATCCCTACACATGCATAGAGACACCATGGAGATGCACAGCGCCCAGAGCGGCATCGAAAGAAAAGGAAAAACGGCGCGAGCGCCCTCGTCAGATTGATCTCCACGCTGCGACACCTACTCTGCCGCATGGAACGCGCATATTCCTATTCATGCATAGAGACATCACGAAGATGCACAACGCTCAAAGCGGCATCGAAAGAAAAGGAAACACGGCGCGAGCGCACTCGTTAGATTGATCTCAACGCCGTGACACCTACTATGCCACATGGAACGCCCATATCCCTACACATGCATAGAGACACCATGGAGATGCACGGTGCGCAGAGCGGCATCGAAAGAAAAAGAAAAGGGGCGCGAGCGCTCTCGTTAAATTGATCTCCACGCTGCGACACCTACTCTGCCACATGGAACGCCCATATCCCTACACATGCATAGAGACACCATGAAGATGCACAGCGCGCAGAGCGGCATCGAAAGAATAGGAAAAACGGCGCGATCGCGCTTGTTAGATTGATCTCCACGCTGCGACACCTACTCTGCCGAATGGAACGCGCGTATCCGTACACATGCATAGAGACACCATGAAGATACACAGCACGCAGAGCGGCATCGAAAGAATAGGAAAAAGGGCGCGAACGCGCTCGTTAGATTGATCTCCACGCTGCGACACCTACTCTGCCGCACGGAACGCCCATATCCCTACACATGCATAGAGACACCATGGAGATGCACAGCGCCCAGAGCGGCATCGAAAGAATCGGAAAAAGGGCGCGAGCACGCTCGTTTGATTGATCTCCATGTTGCGACACCTACTCTGCCACATGGAACGCCCATATCCCTACACATGCATAGAGACACCATGAAAATGTACAGCGCGCAGAGCGGCATCGAAAGAAAAGGAAAGACGGCGCGAGCGCCCTTGTCAGATTGATCTCCACGCTGCGACACCTACTCTGCCGAATGGAACGCGCGTATCCGTACACATGCATAGAGACACCATGAAGATGCACAGCGCGCAGAGCGGCATCGAAAGAATGGGAAAAAGGGCGCGAACGCGCTCGTTAGATTGATCTCCACGCTGCGACACCTACTCTGCCACATGGAACTCGCATATTCCTAGTCATGCATAGAGACATCACGAAGATGCACAGCGCGCAAAGCGGCATCGAAAGAAAAGGAAAAACTTCGCGAGCGCCCTCGTCAGATTGATCTCCACGCTGCGACACCTACTCTGCCGCATGGAACGCGCATATCCGTACACATGCATAGAGACACCATGAAGATGCACAGCGCGCAGAGCGGCATCGAAAGAAAAGGAAAAACGGCGCGATCGCGCTCGTTAGATTGATCTCCACGCTGCGACACCTACTCTGCCGCATGGAACGCGCATATCCGTACACATGCATAGAGACACCATGAAGATGCACAGGGCGCAGAGCGGCATCGAAAGAATAGGAAAAAGGGCGCGAGCGCGCTCGTTGGATTGTTCTCCACGCTGCGACACCTACTCTGCCACATGGAACGCGCATATTCTTATTCATGCATAGAGACATCACGAAGATGCACAGCGCGCAAAGCGGCATCGAAAGAAAAGGAAACACGGCGCGAGCGCACTCGTTAGATTGATCTCAACGCCGTGACACCTACTCTGCCGCATGGAACGCCCATATCCCTACACATGCATAGAGACACCATGAAAATGTACAGCGCGCAGAGCGGCATCGAAAGAAAAGGAAAGACGGCGCGAGCGCCCTTGTCAGATTGATCTCCACGCTGCGACACCTACTCTGCCGAATGGAACGCGCGTATCCGTACACATGCATAGAGACATCATGAAGATGCACAGCGCGCAGAGCGGCATCGAAAGAATGGGAAAAAGGGCGCGAACGCGCTCGTTAGATTGATCTCCACGCTGCGACACCTACTCTGCCACATGGAACGCGCATATTCCTAGTCATGCATAGAGACATCACGAAGATGCACAGCGCGCAAAGCGGCATCGAAAGAAAAGGAAAAACTTCGCGAGCGCCCTCGTCAGATTGATCTCCACGCTGCGACACCTACTCTGCCGCATGGAACGCGCATATCCGTACACATGCATAGAGACACCATGAAGATGCACAGCGCGCAGAGCGGCATCGAAAGAATGGGAAAAAGGGCGCGAACGCGCTCGTTAGATTGATCTCCACGCTGCGACACCTACTCTGCCACATGGAACTCGCATATTCCTAGTCATGCATAGAGACATCACGAAGATGCACAGCGCGCAAAGCGGCATCGAAAGAAAAGGAAAAAGGGCGCGAGCACGCTCGTTTGATTGATCTCCATGCTGCGACACCTACTCTGCCACATGGAACGCCCATATCCCTACACATGCATAGAGACACCATGAAAATGTACAGCGCGCAGAGCGGCATCGAAAGAAAAGGAAAGACGGCGCGAGCGCCCTTGTCAGATTGATCTCCACGCTGCGACACCTACTCTGCCGAATGGAACGCGCGTATCCGTACACATGCATAGAGACACCATGAAGATGCACAGCGCGCAGAGCGGCATCGAAAGAATGGGAAAAAGGGCGCGAACGCGCTCGTTAGATTGATCTCCACGCTGCGACACCTACTCTGCCACATGGAACTCGCATATTCCTAGTCATGCATAGAGACATCACGAAGATGCACAGCGCGCAAAGCGGCATCGAAAGAAAAGGAAAAACTTCGCGAGCGCCCTCGTCAGATTGATCTCCACGCTGCGACACCTACTCTGCCGCATGGAACGCGCATATCCGTACACATGCATAGAGACACCATGAAGATGCACAGCGCGCAGAGCGGCATCGAAAGAAAAGGAAAAACGGCGCGATCGCGCTCGTTAGATTGATCTCCACGCTGCGACACCTACTCTGCCGCATGGAACGCGCATATCCGTACACATGCATAGAGACACCATGAAGATGCACAGGGCGCAGAGCGGCATCGAAAGAATAGGAAAAAGGGCGCGAGCGCGCTCGTTGGATTGTTCTCCACGCTGCGACACCTACTCTGCCACATGGAACGCGCATATTCTTATTCATGCATAGAGACATCACGAAGATGCACAGCGCGCAAAGCGGCATCGAAAGAAAAGGAAACACGGCGCGAGCGCACTCGTTAGATTGATCTCAACGCCGTGACACCTACTCTGCCGCATGGAACGCCCATATCCCTACACATGCATAGAGACACCATGAAAATGTACAGCGCGCAGAGCGGCATCGAAAGAAAAGGAAAGACGGCGCGAGCGCCCTTGTCAGATTGATCTCCACGCTGCGACACCTACTCTGCCGAATGGAACGCGCGTATCCGTACACATGCATAGAGACATCATGAAGATGCACAGCGCGCAGAGCGGCATCGAAAGAATGGGAAAAAGGGCGCGAACGCGCTCGTTAGATTGATCTCCACGCTGCGACACCTACTCTGCCGAATGGAACGCCCATATCCCTACACATGCATAGAGACACCATGAAAATGTACAGCGCGCAGAGCGGCATCGAAAGAAAAGGAAAGACGGCGCGAGCGCCCTTGTCAGATTGATCTCCACGCTGCGACACCTACTCTGCCGAATGGAACGCGCGTATCCGTACACATGCATAGAGACACCATGAAGATACACAGCACGCAGAGCGGCATCGAAAGAATAGGAAAAAGGGCGCGAACGCGCTCGTTAGATTGATCTCCACGCTGCGACACCTACTCTGCCGCACGGAACGCCCATATCCCTACACATGCATAGAGACACCATGAAAATGTACAGCGCGCAGAGCGGCATCGAAAGAAAAGGAAAGACGGCGCGAGCGCCCTTGTCAGATTGATCTCCACGCTGCGACACCTACTCTGCCGAATGGAACGCGCGTATCCGTACACATGCATAGAGACATCATGAAGATGCACAGCGCGCAGAGCGGCATCGAAAGAATGGGAAAAAGGGCGCGAACGCGCTCGTTAGATTGATCTCCACGCTGCGACACCTACTCTGCCGAATGGAACGCCCATATCCCTACACATGCATAGAGACACCATGAAAATGTACAGCGCGCAGAGCGGCATCGAAAGAAAAGGAAAGACGGCGCGAGCGCCCTTGTCAGATTGATCTCCACGCTGCGACACCTACTCTGCCGAATGGAACGCGCGTATCCGTACACATGCATAGAGACACCATGAAGATACACAGCACGCAGAGCGGCATCGAAAGAATAGGAAAAAGGGCGCGAACGCGCTCGTTAGATTGATCTCCACGCTGCGACACCTACTCTGCCGAATGGAACGCCCATATCCCTACACATGCATAGAGACACCATGAAAATGTACAGCGCGCAGAGCGGCATCGAAAGAAAAGGAAAGACGGCGCGAGCGCCCTTGTCAGATTGATCTCCACGCTGCGACACCTACTCTGCCGAATGGAACGCGCGTATCCGTACACATGCATAGAGACATCATGAAGATGCACAGCGCGCAGAGCGGCATCGAAAGAATGGGAAAAAGGGCGCGAACGCGCTCGTTAGATTGATCTCCACGCTGCGACACCTACTCTGCCACATGGAACGCGCATATTCCTAGTCATGCATAGAGACATCACGAAGATGCACAGCGCGCAAAGCGGCATCGAAAGAAAAGGAAAAAGGGTGCGAGCACGCTCGTTAGATTGATCTCCATGCTGCGACACCTACTCTGCCACATGGAACGCCCATATCCCTACACATGCATAGAGACACCATGAAAATGTACAGCGCGCAGAGCGGCATCGAAAGAAAAGGAAAGACGGCGCGAGCGCCCTTGTCAGATTGATCTCCACGCTGCGACACCTACTCTGCCGAATGGAACGCGCGTATCCGTACACATGCATAGAGACACCATGAAGATGCACAGCGCGCAAAGCGGCATCGAAAGAATGGGACAAAGGGCGCGAACGCGCTCGTTAGATTGATCTCCACGCTGCGACACCTACTCTGCCACATGGAACGCGCATATTCCTAGTCATGCATAGAGACATCACGAAGATGCACAGCGCGCAAAGGGGCATCGAAAGAAAAGGAAAAACTTCGCGAGCGCCCTCGTCAGATTGATCTCCACGCTGCGACACCTACTCTGCCGCATGGAACGCGCATATCCGTACACATGCGTAGAGACACCATGAAGATGCACAGCGCGCAGAGCGGCATCGAAAGAAAAGGAAAAACGGCGCGATCGCGCTCGTTAGATTGATCTCTCCGCTGCGACACCTACTCTGCCGCATGGAACGCCCATATCCCTACACATGCATAGAGACACCATGAAGATGCACAGCGCGCAGAGCGGCATCGAAAGAATGGGAAAAAGGCGCGAGCGCGCTCGTTAGATTGATCTCCACGCTGCGACACCTACTCTGCCGCATGGAACGCGCATATCCGTACACATGCATAGAGACACCATGAAGATGCACAGCGCGCAGAGTGGCATCGAAAGAATGGGAAAAAAGGCGCGAGCGCGCTCGTTAGATTGATCTCCACGCTGCGACACCTACTCTGCCACATGGAACGCCCATATCCCTACACATGCATAGAGACACCATGAAAATGTACAGCGCGCAGAGCGGCATAGAAAGAAAAGGAAAAACGGCGCGATCGCGCTCGTTAGATTGATCTCTCCGCTGCGACACCTACTCTGCCACATGGAACGCCCATATCCCTACACATGCATAGAGACACCATGAAGATGCACAGCGCGCAGAGCGGCATCGAAAGAATAGGAAAAAGGGCGCGAACGCGCTCGTTAGATTGATCTCCACGCTGCGACACCTACTGTGCCACATGGAATCCCATATCCCTACACATGCATAGAGACACTATGAAGATGGACAGCGCACAAAGCGGCATCGAAAGAAAAGGAAAAACGGCGCGAGCGCCCTCGTCAGATTGGTCGCCACGCTGCGACACCTACTCTGCCGCATGGAACGCGCATATCCGTACACATGCATAGAGACACCATGAAGATGCACAGCGCACAAAGCGGCATCGAAAGAAAAGGAAAAACGGCGCGAGCGCCCTCGTCAGATTGATCGCCACGCTGCGACACCTACTCTGCCGCATGGAACGCGCATATCCGTACACATGCATAGAGACACCATGAAGATGCACAGCGCGCAGAGCGGCATCGAAAGAATAGGAAAAAGGGCGCGAGCGCGCTCGTTAGATTGATCTCCACGCTGCGACACCTACTCTGCCACATGGAACGCCCATATCCCTACACATGCATAGAGACACCATGAAGATGCACAGCGCGCAGAGCGGCATCGAAAGAATGGGAAAAAGGGCGCGAGCGCGCTCGTTAGATTGATCTCCACGCTGCGACACCTACTCTGCCACATGGAACGCCCATATCCCTGCACATGCATAGAGACACCATGAAGATGCACAGCACGCAGAGCGGCATCGAAAGAATAGGAAAAAGGGCGTGAGCGCGCTCGTTGGATTGTTCTCCACGCTGCGACACCTACTCTGCCACATGGAACGCGCATATTCCTATTCATGCATAGAGACATCACGAAGATGCACAGCGCGCAAAGCGGCATCGAAAGGAAAGGAAACACGGCGCGAGCGCACTCGTTAGATTGATCTCCACGCTGCGACACCTACTCTGCCACATGGAACGCGCATATTCCTATTCATGCAAAGAGACATCACGAAGATGCACAGCGCGCAAAGCGGCATCGAAAGAAAAGGAAACACGGCGCGAGCGCACTCGTTAGATTGATCTCCACGCTGCGACACCTACTCTGCCACATGGAACGCCCATATACCTACACATGCATAGAGACACCATGAAAATGTACAGCGCGCAGAGCGGCATCGAAAGAAAAGGAAAAACGGCGCGAGCGCGCTCGTTAGATTGATCTCCTCGCTGCGACACCTACTCTGCCACATGGAACGCCCATATACCTACACATGCATAGAGACACCATGAAAATGTACAGCGCGCAGAGCGGCATCGAAAGAAAAGGAAAAACGGCGCAATCGCGCTCGTTAGATTGATCTCCTCGCTGCGACACCTACTCTGCCACATGGAACGCCCATTTTCCTATTCATGCATAGAGACATCACGAAGATGCACAGCGCGCAAAGCGGCATCGAAAGGAAAGGAAACACGGCGCGAGCGCACTCGTTAGATTGATCTCCACGCTGCGACACCTATTCTGCCACATGGAACGCGCATATTCCTATTCATGCAAAGTGACCTCACGAAGATGCACAGCGCGCAAAGCGGCATCGAAAGAATAGGAAAAAGGGCGCGAGCGCGCTCGTTAGATTGATCTCCACGCTGCGACACCTGCTCTGCCACATGGAACGCCCATATCCCTACACATGCATAGAGACACCATGAAGATGCACAGCGCGCAGAGCGGCATCGAAAGAATGGGAAAAAAGGCGCGAGCGCGCTCGTTAGATTGATCTCCACGCTGCGACACCTACTCTGCCGCATGGAACGCGCATATCCGTACACATGCATAGAGACACCATGAAGATGCACAGCGCGCAGAGCGGCATCGAAAGAAAAGGAAAAACGGCGCGATCGCGCTCGTTAGATTGGTCTCTCCGCTGCGACACCTACTCTGCCACATGGAACGCCGATATCCCTACACATGCATAGAGACACCATGAAGATGCACAGCGCGCAGAGCGGCATCGAAAGAATAGGAAAAAGGGCGCGAACGCGCTCGTTAGATTGATCTCCACGCTGCGACACCTACTGTGCCACATGGAATCCCATATCCCTACACATGCATAGAGACACTATGAAGATGGACAGCGCACAAAGCGGCATCGAAAGAAAAGGAAAAACGGCGCGAGCGCCCTCGTCAGATTGGTCGCCACGCTGCGACACCTACTCTGCCGCATGGAACGCGCATATCCGTACACATGCATAGAGACACCATGAAGATGCACAGCGCACAAAGCGGCATCGAAAGAAAAGGAAAAACGGCGCGAGCGCCCTCGTCAGATTGATCGCCACGCTGCGACACCTACTCTGCCGCATGGAACGCGCATATCCGTACACATGCATAGAGACACCATGAAGATGCACAGCGCGCAGAGCGGCATCGAAAGAATGGGAAAAAGGGCGCGAGCGCGCTCGTTAGATTGATCTCCACGCTGCCACACCTACTCTGCCACATGGAACGCCCATATCCCTACACATGCATAGAGACACCATGGAGATGCACAGCGCCCAGAGCAGCAACGAAAGAATCGGAAAAAGGGCGCGAGCACGCTTGTTAGATTGATCTCCACGCTGCGACACCTACTCTGCCACATGGAACGCCCATATACCTACACATGCATAGAGACACCATGAAAATGTACAGCGCGCAGAGCGGCATCGAAAGAAAAGGAAAAACGGCGCAATCGCGCTCGTTAGATTGATCTCCTCGCTGCGACACCTACTCTGCCACATGGAACGCCCATTTTCCTACACATGCATAGAGACATCACCAAGGTGCACAGCGCGCAGAGCGGCATCGAAACAATGGGAAAAAGGGCGTGAACACGCTCACTAGATTGATCTCCTCGCTGCGACAACTACTCTGGCACATGGAACGCCCATATCCCTACACATGCATAGAGATGCCATGAAAATGTACAGCGCGCAGAGTGGCATCGAAAGAATGGGAAAAAGGGCGCGAGAGCGCTCGTTAGATTGATCTCCACGCTGCGACACCTACTCTACCACATGGAACGCCCATATCCGAACACATGCATAGAGACACCATGGAGATGCACAGCGCCCAGAGCGGCATCGAAAGAAAGGGAAAAACGGCGCGATCGCGCTCGTTAGATTGAGCTCAACGCCGTGACACCTACTCTGCCGCATGGACCGCGCATATCCGTACACATGCATAGAGACACCATGAAGATGCACAGCGCGCCGAGCGGCATTGAAACAATGGGAAAAAGGGCTCTAGCGCGCTCGCTAGAATGATCTCCACGCTGCGACACCTACTCTGCCACATGGAACGCCCATTTTCCTACACATGCATAGAGACATCACCAAGATGCCCCCCCGCAGGGGCGTCTGCGTCAGCATGCGTTTGGTGTGTTGCGACACCACGGACCCGAGCACACGAGGGTTGGACCCTCCCGCGTGTAGTCGTGCGCGGCTTAGCCGTGTCCGGGGAAAGGGGGATCCTGGAGGTTGAGCCGATGCTGGGTGATCGGACCTTTAAGGCCCCCCGGCGGAGGCAACACACCTCTTTGGCCTCTGCTTCACGTAGACTGCACCCCCGGACTGACCCACCCGGGGGAAATCGGTAGTCGCCTCTTCCTCTCTCTCTCTTCTCAAACCTTCGTCTTTGTCTCTCACTTTACATCTTTCCTGTCTTCTTCTCCCTTCCATTTACTTCCTTTCTTCACGGCGGCAAGGGTTAACCTTGTGTGGATATCCTACCTTGGGTACACCATATTGGGTTATAGTGATAGCGTACGGCTGGCGTCGTGCAGGCTTGTACACAAGCTGTGCCGCGTCCCCTCGTTGGGCCCCGTGGTGGGCGGTCGGCGCTGTTGCCGAACATACACTTTTTCCTATGGCAGCGCAAGCCTCTATTGTTTATGATCGGCGCCTGAAGAGATGCCGCACCGAAGTACCATTTCAATTTTCCTTTCAAAGCAACGCCCCAACATTTCCAAAGTACTATGTAGTGCATAGTGAAAGCAACATTCCGGTAAGGAAACTCTCTCCTTTCCTGGTAGCGAAGTGTCTGAAAGACAAAATTTGACCAACATACAAAGCATCCAAAATGTCTAGCGGGGACCTACTCCTAGAACTGAATAACAAAGATCAAGCAGATAAGCTCTCTGAACTTACCAGTATTGGCGATGCGACAGTGACTGTTTCAGCCCACAGAACACTTAATACAAGCAGGGGAGTAATATCTGAAGAAGACTTTATTGGCTTAAGTGACGAGGAACTGCTGGAAGGTTTCCAGGAACAAAATGTGACAAAGGTACAAAGAATAGTAATCCGTAGAAACGACCAAGAAATCCCCACCAAACATGTCATACTTACATTTGGTACAAGCGTAATGCCTACCTCTCTGGATGCAGGGTACGTAAAAGTAAACGTCAGACCATATATCCCGAACCCAAGACGGTGTTTCAAGTGTCAAAGGTTCGGACATGCTTCACAGGCATGCCGAGGCCAAACAACCTGTGCTAAATGCAGCTCAACTGATCATCAATCTGAAAACTGCCCTTCTTCCCCACATTGTACTAACTGCAAAGGAGACCATCCAGCCTACTCGCGGTCTTGCCCATGCTGGAAAAAAGAAAAAGAAGTAATAGCACTAACTGTCAAAGAAAAAATATCGGTCTTTGAAGCCCGAAAACGACTGTCGTACCTCCCGCGACGCAGTTATGCCGATGTGACGCAGGCGGGGGCGGCGTCACAGAGGCTTCCGGAGTCCTCCGAGCCCACGCGCAGTGGTGCCGCAGTGACTCCTCCCGCCCCCGTGGTGGAAACAGTCAGTACTGCTCCGCCCTCTTCAACGGCCCTGCAGACACCAGTCCCGCAGGGTCCTAAGATCAAGCGAACTCCAAGGCCCGAGACATGTGTCTCGGCGCCAAACTCTCGGTCCTCCAGCGCCTCAGAGAGAGCAATGGAGGTCGAAACAAAAACCCCGGTGTCCTCGACACCGAAGGACAAGCGCTCCCTCGAGCGCGGTAAGAGGGACAAAATCCCAATAACAACTCAAAATAAGAAGGCGATAACCTAAGGGTTATCGCTCTGTTTGTATCTGCCTTCTTCAGATCCATGTCACCTAACATCTTTCTTATCTCCCATTCACTCGTTAATATCATTTTTCACCTTTCAATTTCATAATGGCTTTCATGATCCATTGGAATTGTAGAGGTCTCATTCATAACTTAGGTGACATAAAAGACCTGTTAATAAACTTCTCTCCTGTGGCCCTGTGCTTACAGGAAACCAACCTAGGCGAAAAACACAAGAACTTTTTAAAAGGTTTCACTGTTGTACGGCGCGACCGTTGTCAGGCGAACCGGCTGTCAGGTGGTGTAGCCATTGTTCTGCCAGTTGGTATAGCAGCCAGAGAAATTCCCATTAACACTCACATAGAAGCCGTTGCTGTCACCGTTTTAGCTCACAAAACCATCACCATTTGTTCAATGTACATTCCGCCACATTCACATTTTACCGTAAGAGATCTAGAGATAATTTTAGAGCAGCTACCTGAACCATTTTTAATAGGTGGTGATTTTAATTCACATAACACGTTATGGGGTAGTAAAACCACTGACACCAGGGGCCAAATACTTGAAGATTTTATTCTAACCTACGACATATGCCTATTAAACTCTGGTGCGGCAACTTACTGTTGCCCAAGCACAGGAGCTATGAGTTGCCTAGATCAGTCACTGTGCTCTCCATCACTTTTTAGATTTTAAATGGGATGTCGTTGACAACCCCTATGGAAGTGATCACCTTCCTGTAAAAATTAACTTATCATCCCCACCACAAACCATCCCAAGCAAACCACGTCGTTGGAAGCTACACTTAGCAAACTGGGCACTGTTTCAAGAACAGGCCAGCCTGGAAAAAGTTTTCTCGAAAGATTTAAATGTCGACGATCAAAACAAATTGTTCACAACCTGTATTATTAATGCCGCGCGGCTAGCTATTCCTCAGTCCTCAGGAGTGGTTCAACATAATCATAAAATCTGGTACACGCAAGAATGTAGGGAAGCAGAAAAGAAACAAAACAAAGCGTGGGGCATATTCCGTAGATACCCAACCCATGATAATCTTGTAAATTTTCTAAAGGCGAAAGCCAACGCACGCCGCATCCGTCGAGACGCTGAGAAAACATCCTGGAAGAACTACATATCATCTATTAACAGCTCTACCACATCCAAAAAAATGTGGGAACAAGTCCATAAATTAAATGGCAGCTTCTCCCCTTTCACAATTCCGTTATTAACAGCTCCTGGCACACAAACAAGTATAGGGGAACAGGCAGACGTACTAGGGGAACATTTTTCTCATGTTTCAAGTTCCTCTAACTACACTCCATCATTCCTGAAGCACAAACATACAACCGAAAAACAAAAACTTCCTACAAGTGGCCCTACGAATGAGCCCTATAATGCATTAATCACATTTCACGAAATCCAAAAAGTACTGTCGGCAGGTAAACAGACGGCACCCGGCCCTGAAGAAATACATTATGAAATGCTCGCTCACCTCTCAGACGCTGCTGTAAACGCACTTCTGCAATTCTTAAATAAAATATGGGTATCGGGTAAAATTCCGGAGGATTGGAAAAAAACCATGATTGTACCGTTCCTGAAACCTGCAAAACCACCAACCACCCCTAGTAGTTATAGGCCTATAGCCCTCACAAGTTGCCTGGCAAAATCATTCGAAAGTATCCTGAACGTTAGGCTGACGTTCACTCTTCAGCCACGTGAACTCCTTGACATCGACCAGTGCGGATTTAAAAAAACGTGTTCAACGGCTGATCATCTCGTTCGCCTAGAAAATACAGTGCGAGAAGCATTCGTACACAAGCAACACTGTTTAGCAGTCTTTTTCGATATCGATAAGGCTTACGATACCGCCTGGAGGTTTGGCATTCTTCGCGACCTAGCAGAACTTGGTATTCGTGGTAGGATGCTGAACTGCTTGAAAGATTTCATCTCCGATCGTTCGTTTCATGTACGCCTTGGTGCAACTCTGTCGAAGAAATTCGTCCAGGAGAATGGAGTGCCGCAGGGCTGTATTTTAAGTACGACACTTTTCATAGTAAAAATGAACTCCATAGCAAAAATAATTCCTAGGTCCATTATGTATTCTGTATATGTTGATGACCTTCAAATAGCATGCACATCCTCCAGCTTACCAACATGCGAGAGACAGATACAACTCACATTGAACAAACTCGCGATTTGGGCAGACAAAAACGGGTTTAAATTTTCACCCCAAAAAACAGTTGCTGTCCTCTTTTCACTCAAAAGAGGCCTTCAGGTTGACCCCACCCTACACCTAAATGAAACCGTACTTCCAGTAAAGAATGAACACAAATTTTTAGGCATAATTTTTGACAGAAAGCTCACATTCCTACCACACATAACCACCCTGAAAAAGAAAGCTTCCCAGTCACTAAATATACTCAAAGTACTGTCTTATAAACATTGGGGTTCTGACAGAACATGTCTTCTACACATTTATCGTCACTTAGTGCGTTCCTCCTTAGATTATGGCTGCATAGTGTATGGCTCAGCAAGACCGACATACCTTAAAAAATTAGACCCAGTACATAACTCATGCTTGCGTATTTCATGTGGTGCTTACCGAACGTCTCCTATAACCAGCCTTTACGCAGAAACAAACGAACCCCCACTAGAAACTAGAAGAGCCGCTCTAACCTGTGCATATATTCTCAAGATACAATCTCTACCCAAACACATTTGCTACTCACTTGTAACAAAATGCCCTTCCCGAGTACTTTTCAACAACAAACCACAAACTACAAGACCACTGCTCCTGCGATTTGAAGAGATGTGCCAGAATCTTAGCATATTGGACACTTTACCTGGCATTACCCACAGACAAAATCCACTACCCCCATGGTTCATCTTTCCGACAGCTTCCGACGTTACTTTAACACAGTTCGGTAAAGCCCGAACTCCGCCACAAGAGATTATTCAGGAATTCCTAGCACTAAAAGAAAAATACAGCAGTTTCACAGATTTTTACACAGATGGTTTGAAAACAAAGGACCATGTTGGAAGTGCAGTCGTCCAAGCGAACTGGGAAGAAACAGTAAGACTTCCGCAGTGCACATCCATTTTCACTGCCGAATGTTACGCCATTTCTATAGCAATAGAGAAAATAGTAAAGGAGAACCTCGCAAATAGTATCATATACACAGACTCCCTAAGTGCACTCGCAGCTCTTCATCCCAAAAATGCAGTCAGGCCATTATTAGGAGACATTATACACAATTTAATAAAAGCCACCACACAAGGACTGAACATTAAATTATGCTGGGTTCCGAGCCACGTCGGAATTAGTGGCAATGAGAGAGCAGACGCATGTGCGGCACAGGCCCGGCACAAAGAAATAAGAAAAGTAAAGATACCTCCTAATGACTGCATGAAGTTAATACATCATAAACTAAGGAAAAAATGGCAGTCTGCTTGGAACAATGAAGCAAACAACAAATTAAACCTGCTAAAACCTGTGTTAGGCGAATGGAAATCTTGTACACACCAGGAACGTTTCAAAGAAGTCGTCCTGTGCCGTCTTCGCATAGGACACACACACCTAACACACAACTTCATTCTAACAAAGCAAGACAAACCGCACTGTGAACTATGTGGAGATGAACTAACAGTTAACCATATCCTATTTTCATGCAGAAAACTTGAACCACTGAGGAAGAAGTCTTTTACCATATTCTACAAAGAACATATCCCTTTTCACCCAGCTTTGATTTTAGGATAAGATGGGCTTGTTGAAGTATCATGTGTTTTTAGCTTTTTAAAAGAAGCTGGAGTTCTCTTAAAACTTTAAAACCTAACTTAACTACATATTAACTACATATTACAGAGCACCTCATCCACTTTCTCATCCCTGAGAAGAAAGCCGAGGTCCTTAGTTAACTTGTTGAGACTTTCCGGGCTCTTGCCCAGACAAGGACTCACTGAGGTGTCCCAACTTATGGAAAGAATCCATACCTAGTGTTTGGCGCATGATAGCCTAAGCTGCTTATGTGCCATTAACCCCAACTCAACCCAACCCAAGATGCCCAGCGCGCAGAGCGGCATCGAAAAAATGGGAAAAAGGGCGTGAACACGCTCGTTAGATTGATCTCCTCGCTGCGACACCTACTCTGGCACATGGAACGCCCATATCCCTACACATGCATAGAGACGCCATGAAAATGTACAGCGCGCAGAGCGGCATCGAAAGAAAAGGAAAAACGGCGCGATCGCGCTCGTTAGATTGATCTCCCCGCTGCGACACCTACTCTGCCACATGGAACGCGCATATTCCTATTCATGCATAGAGACATCACGAAGATGCACAGCGCGCAAAGCGGCATCGAAAGAAAAGGAAACACGGCGCGAGCGCACTCGTTAGATTAATCTCCACGCTGCGACACCCTACTCTGCCGCATGGAACGCCCATATCCCTACACATGCATAGAGACACTATGAAGATGCACACCGCGCAAAGCGGCATCGAACGAAAAGGAAAGACGGCGCGAGTGTCCTCGTCAGATTGATCTCCACGCTGCGACACCTACTCTGCCGAATGGAACGCGCATATCCGTACACATGCCTAGAGACACCATGAAGATGCACAGCGCGCAGAGCGGCATCGAAAGAATAGGAAAAAGGGCGCGGGCGCGCTCGTTGGATTGTTCTCCACGCTGCGACACCTACTCTGCCACATGGAACGCGCATATTCCTATTCATGCATAGAGACATCACGAAGATGCACAGCGCGCAGAGCGGCATCGAAAGAAAAGGAAACACGGCGCGAGCGCACTCGTTAGATTGATCTCAACGCCGTGACACCTACTCTGCCACATGGAACGCCCATATCCCTACACATGCATAGAGACACCATGAAGATGCACAGCGCGCAGAGCGGCATCGAAAGAATAGGAAAAAGGGCGCGGGCGCGCTCGTTGGATTGTTCTCCACGCTGCGACACCTACTCTGCCACATGGAACGCCCATATCCCTACACATGCATAGAGACACCATGGAGATGCACAGCGCGCAGAGCGGCATCGAAAGAAAAGGAAAAGGGGCGCGAGCGCTCTGGTTAGATTGATCTCCACGCTGCGACACCTACTCTGCCACATGGAACGCCCATATCCCTACACATGCATAGAGACACCATGAAGATGCACAGCGCGCAGAGCGGCATCGAAAGAATAGGAAAAAGGGCGCGGGCGGGCTCGTTGGATTGTTCTCCACGCTGCGACACCTACTCTGCCACATGGAACGCGCATATTCCTATTCATGCATAGAGACATCACGAAGATGCACAGTGCGCAAAGCGGCATCGAAAGAAAAGGAAACACGGCGCGAGCGCACTCGTTAGATTAATCTCCACGCTGCGACACCCTACTATGCCGCATGGAACGCCCATATCCCTACTCATTCATAGAGACACTATGAAGATGCACAGCGCGCAAAGCGGCATCGAACGAAAAGGAAAGACGGCGCGAGCGTCCTCGTCAGATTGATCTCCACGCTGCGACACCTACTCTGCCGAATGGAACGCGCATATCCGTACACATGCATAGACACACCATGAAGATGCACAGCGCGGAAAGCGGCATCGAAAGAAATGGAAAAACGGCGCGAGCGCCCTCGTCAGATTGATCTCCACGCTGCGACACCTACTCTGCCGCATGGAACGCGCATATCCGTACACATGCATAGAGACAGCATGAAGATGCACAGCGCGCAGAGCGGCATCGAAAGAATGGGAAAAAGGGCGCGAGCGCGCTCGTTGGATTGTTCTCCACGCTGCGACACCTACTATGCCACATGGAACGCCCATATCCCTACACATGCATAGAGACACCATGGAGATGCACAGCGCGCAGAGCGGCATCGAAAGAAAAGGAAAAGGGGCGCGAGCGCTCTCGTTAGATTGATCTCCACGCTGCGACACTTACTCTGCCACATGGAACGCCCATATCCCTACACAAGCATAGAGACACTATGAAGATGCACAGCGCGCAAAGCGGCATCGGAAGAAAAGGAAAAACGGCGCGAGCGCCCTCGTCAGATTGATCTCCACGCTGCGACACCTACTCTGCCGCATGGAACGCGCATATCCGTACACATGCATAGAGACACCATGAAGATGCACAGCGCGCAGAGCGGCATCGAAAGAATAGGAAAAAGAGCGCGCGCTCCTTGGATAGTTCTCCACGTTGCGACACCTACTCTGCCGCATGGAACGCGCATATCCGTACACATGCATAGAGATACCATGAAGATGCACAGCGCGCAGAGCGGCATCGAAAGAATGGGAAAAAGGGCGCGAGCGCGCTCGTTAGATTGATCTCCACGCTGCGACACCTACTCTGCCACATGGAACGCCCATATCCCTACACATGCATAGAGACACCATGAAGATGCACAGCGCGGAAAGCGGCATCGAAAGAAAAGGAAAAACGGCGCGAGCGCCCTCGTCAGATTGATCTCCACGCTGCGACACCTACTCTGCCGCATGGAACGCGCATATCCATACACATGCATAGAGACAGCATGAAGATGCACAGCGCGCAGAGCGGCATCGAAAGAATGGGAAAAAGGGCGCGAGCGCGCTCGTTGGATTGATCTCCACGCTGCGACACCTACTCTGCCACATGGAACGCCCATATCCCTACACATGCATAGAGACACCATGGAGATGCACAGCGCGCAGAGCGGCATCGAAAGAAAAGGAAAAGGGGCGCGAGCGCTCTCCTTAGATTGATCTCCACGCTGCGACACCTACTCTCCCACATGGAACGCCCATATCCCTACACAAGCATAGAGACACTATGAAGATGCACAGCGCGGAAAGCGGCATCGAAAGAAAAGGAAAAACGGCGCGAGCGCCCTCGTCAGATTGATCTCCACGCTGCGACACCTACTCTGCCACATGGAACGCCCATATCCCTACACATGCATAGAGACACCATGGAGATGCACAGCGCGCAGAGCGGCATCGAAAGAAAAGGAAAAACGGCGCGAGCGCCCTCGTCAGATTGATCTCCACGCTGCGACACCTACTCTGCCGCATGGAGCGCGCATATCCATACACATGCATAGAGACAGCATGAAGATGCACAGCGCGCAGAGCGGCATCGAAAGAATGGGAAAAAGGGCGCGAGCGCGCTCGTTGGATTGATCTCCACGCTGCGACACCTACTCTGCCACATGGAACGCCCATATCCCTACACATGCATAGAGACACCATGGAGATGCACAGCGCGCAGAGCGGCATCGAAAGAAAAGGAAAAGGGGCGCGAGCGCTCTCCTTAGATTGATCTCCACGCTGCGACACCTACTCTGCCACATGGAACGCCCATATCCCTACACATGCATAGAGACACCATGAAGATGCACAGCGCGGAAAGCGGCATCGAAAGAAAAGGAAAAACGGCGCGAGCGCCCTCGTCAGATTGATCTCCACGCTGCGACACCTACTCTGCCACATGGAACGCCCATATCCCTACACATGCATAGAGACACCATGGAGATGCACAGCGCGCAGAGCGGCATCGAAAGAAAAGGAAAAGGGGCGCGGGCGCTCTCCTTAGATTGATCTCCACGCTGCGACACCTACTCTGCCACATGGAACGCCCATATCCCTACACATGCATAGAGACACCATGAAGATGCACAGCGCGCAGAGCGGCATCGAAAGGAAAGGGAAAGGGGCGCGAGCGCTCTCGTCAGATTGATCTCCACGCTGCGACACCTACTCTGCAGCATGGAACGCGCATATCCGTACACATGCATAGAGACACCATGAAGATGCACAGCGCGCAGAGCGGCATCGAATGAATGGGAAAAAGGGCGCGAGCGCGCTCGTTAGATTGATCTCCACGCTGCGACACCTACTCTGCCACATGCAATGCCCATACCCCTACACATGCATAGAGACACTATGAAGATGCACAGCGCACAAAGCGGCATCGAAAGAAAAGGAAAAACGGCGCTAGCGCGCTCGTAAGATTGATCTCCACGCTGCGACACATACTATGCCACATGGAACGCCCATATCCCTACACATGCATAGAGACACCATGGAGATGCACAGCGCGCAGAGCGGCATCGAAAGAAAAGGAAAAAGGGCGCGAGCGCTCTCGTTAGATTGATCTCTACGCTGCGACACCTACTCTGCCACATGGAACGCCCATATCCCTACACATGCATAGAGACACCATGAAGATGCACAGCGCGCAGAGCGGCATCGAAAGGAAAGGGAATGGGGCGCGAGCGCTCTCGTCAGATTGATCTCCACGCTGCGACACCTACTCTGCCACATGCAATGCCCATATCCCTACACATGCATAGAGACACTATGAAGATGCACAGCGCACAAAGCGGCATCGAAAGAAAAGGAAAAACGGCGCGAGCGCGCTCGTAAGATTGATCTCCGCGCTGCGACACATACTATGCCACATGGAACGCCCATATTCCTACACATGCATAGAGACACCATGGAGATGCACAGCGCGCAGAGCGGCATCGAAAGAAAAGGAAAAAGGGCGCGAGCGCTCTCGTTAGATTGATCTCTACGCTGCGACACCAACTCTGCCACATGGAACGCCCATATCCCTACACATGCATAGAGACACTATGAAGATGCACAGCGCGCAAAGCGGCATCGAAAGAAAATGAAAAACGGCGCGAGCGCCCTCGTAAGATTGATCTCCACGCTGCGACACCTACTCTGCCGCATGGAACGCGCATATCCCTACACATGCATAGAGACACCATGAACATGCACAGAGCGCAGAGCGGCATCGAAAGAATGGGAAAAAGGGCGCGAGCGCGCTCCTTAGATTGATCTCCACGCTGCGACACCTACTCTGCCACATGGAACGCCCATATCCCTACACATGCATAGAGACACTATGAAGATGCACAGCGCGGAAAGCGGCATCGAAAGAAAAGGAAAAACGGCGCGAGCGCCCTCGTCAGATTGATCTTTACGCTGCGACACCTACTCTGCCGCATGGAACGCGCATATCCGAACACATGCATAGAGACACCATGAAGATGCACAGCGCGCAGAGCGGCATCGAAAGAATAGGAAAAAGAGCGCGCGCTCCTTGGATAGTTCTCCACGTTGCGACACCTACTCTGCCGCATGGAACGCGCATATCCGTACACATGCATAGAGATACCATGAAGATGCACAGCGCGCAGAGCGGCATCGAAAGAATGGGAAAAAGGGCGCGAGCGCGCTCGTTAGATTGATCTCCACTCTGCGACACCTACTCTGCCACATGGAACGCCCATATCCCTACACATGCATAGAGACACCATGAAGATGCACAGCGCGCAGAGCGGCATCGAAAGAATAGCAAAAAGGGCGCGAGCGCGCTCGTTAGATTGATCTCCACCCTGCGACACCTACACTGCCACATGGAACGCCCATATCCCTACACATGCCTAGAGACACCATGAAGATGCACAGCGCGCAGATAGGCATCGAAAGAATGGGAAAAAGGGCGCGAGCGCTCTGGTTAGATTGATCTCCACGCTGCGACACCTACTCTGCCACATGGAACGCCCATATCCCTACACATGCATAGAGACACCATGAAGATGCACAGCACGCAGAGCGGCATCGAAAGAATAGCAAAAAGGGCGCGAGCGCGCTCGTTAGATTGATCTCCACGCTGCGACACCCTACTCTGCCGCATGGAACGCCCATATCCCTACACAAGCATAGAGACACTATGAAGATGCACAGCGCGGAAAGCGGCATCGAAAGAAAAGGAAAAACGGCGCGAGCGCCCTCGTCAGATTGATCTCCACGCTGCGACACCTACTCTGCCGCATGGAACGCGCATATCCGTACACATGCATAGAGACAGCATGAAGATGCACAGCGCGCAGAGCGGCATCGAAAGAATGGGAAAAAGGGCGCGAGCGCGCTCGTTGGATTGTTCTCCACGCTGCGACACCTACTATGCCACATGGAACGCCCATATCCCTACACATGCATAGAGACACCATGGAGATGCACAGCGCGCAGAGCGGCATCGAAAGAAAAGGAAAAGGGGCGCGAGCGCTCTCGTTAGATTGATCTCCACGCTGCGACACCTACTCTGCCACATGGAACGCCCATATCCCTACACAAGCATAGAGACACTATGAAGATGCACAGCGCGCAAAGCGGCATCGGAAGAAAAGGAAAAACGGCGCGAGCGCCCTCGTCAGATTGATCTCCACGCTGCGACACCTCCTCTGCCGCATGGAACGCGCATATCCGTACAGATGCATAGAGACACCATGAAGATGCACAGCGCGCAGAGCGGCATCGAATGAATGGGAAAAAGGGCTCGAGCGCGCTCGTTAGATTGATCTCCACGCTGCGACACCTACTCTGCCACATGCAATGCCCATATCCCTACACATGCATAGAGACACTATGAAGATGCACAGCGCACAAAGCGGCATCGAAAGAAAAGGAAAAACGGCGCTAGCGCGCTCGTAAGATTGATCTCCACGCTGCGACACATACTATGCCACATGGAACGCCCATATCCCTACACATGCATAGAGACAGCATGAAGATGCACAGCGCGCAGAGCGGCATCGAAAGAAAAGGAAAAAGGGCGCGAGCGCTCTCGTTAGATTGATCTCTACGCTGCGACACCTACTCTGCCACATGGAACGCCCATATCCCTACACATGCATAGAGACACCATGAAGATGCACAGCGCGCAGAGCGGCATCGAAAGGAAAGGGAAAGGGGCGCGAGCGCTCTCGTCAGATTGATCTCCACGCTGCGACACCTACTCTGCCACATGCAATGCCCATATCCCTACACATGCATAGAGACACTATGAAGATGCACAGCGCACAAAGCGGCATCGAAAGAAAAGGAAAAACGGCGTGAGCGCGCTCGTAAGATTGATCTCCACGCTGCGACACATACTATGCCACATGGAACGCCCATATTCCTACACATGCATAGAGACAGCATGAAGATGCACAGCGCGCAGAGCGGCATCGAAAGAATGGGAAAAAGGGCGCGAGCGCGCTCGTTAGATTGATCTCCACGCTGCGACACCTACTCTGCCACATGGAACGCCCATATCCCTACACATGCATAGAGACACTATGAAGATGCACAGCGCGGAAAGCGGCATCGAAAGAAAAGGAAAAGCGGCGCGAGCGCCCTCGTCAGATTGATCTCCACGCTGCGACACCTACTCTGCCACATGGAACGCCCATATCCCTACACATGTATAGAGACACCATGAAGATGCACAGCGCGCAGAGCGGCATCGAAAGAATAGGAAAAAGGGTGCGAGCGCGCTCGTTAGATTGATCTCCACGCTACGACACCCTACTCTGCCGCATGGAACGCCCATATCCCTACACATGCATAGAGACACTATGAAGATGCACACCGCGGAAAGCGGCATCGAAAGAAAATGAAAAACGGCGCGAGCGCCCTCGTCAGATTGATCTCCACGCTGCGACACCTACTCTGCCGCATGGAACGCGCATATTCCTAATCATGCATACAGACATCACGAAGATGCACAGCGCGCAAAGCGGCATCGAAAGAAAAGGAAACACGGCGCGAGTGCACTCGTTAGATTGATCTCAACGCCGTGACACCTACTATGCCACATGGAACGCCCATATCCCTACACATGCATATAGACACCATGGAGATGCACAGCGCGCAGAGCGGCATCGAAAGAATAGGAAAAAGGGCGCGAGCGCCCTCGTCAGATTGATCTCCACGCTGCGACACCTACTCTGCCGCATGGAACGCGCATATCCGTACACATGCATAGAGACACCATGAAGATGCACAGCGCGCAGAGCGGCATCGAATGAATGGGAAAAAGGGCGCGAGCGCGCTCGTCAGATTGATCTCCACGCTGCGACACCTACTCTGCCACATGCAATGCCCATATCCGTACACATGCATAGAGACACTATGAAGATGCACAGCGCACAAAGCGGCATCGAAAGAAAAGGAAAAACGGCGCTAGCGCGCTCGTAAGATTGATCTCCACGCTGCGACACATACTATGCCACATGGAACGCCCATATCCCTACACATGCATAGAGACACCATGGAGATGCACAGCGCGCAGAGCGGCATCGAAAGAAAAGGAAAAAGGGCGCGAGCGCTCTCGTTAGATTGATCTCTACGCTGCGACACCTACTCTGCCACATGGAACGCCCATATCCCTACACATGCATAGAGACACTATGAAGATGCACAGCGCGCAAAGCGGCATCGAAAGAAAATGAAAAACGGCGCGAGCGCCCTCGTCAGATTGATCTCCACGCTGCGACACCTACTCTGCCGCATGGAACGCGCATATCCGTACACAAGCATAGAGACACCATGAAGATGCACAGCACGCAGAGCGGCATCGAAAGAATAGGAAAAAGAGCGCGAGCGCGCTCCTTGGATTGTTCTCCACGCTGCGACACCTACTCTGCCGCATGGAACGCGCATATCCGTACACATGCATAGAGACACCATGAAGATGCATAGCGCGCAGAGCGGCATCGGAAGAATGGGAAAAAGGGCGCGAGCGCGCTCGTTAGATTGATCTCCACGCTGCGACACCTACTCTGCCACATGGAACGCCCATATCCCTACACATGCATAGAGACACCATGAAGATGCACAGCGCGCAGAGCGGCATCGAAAGAATAGAAAAAAGGGCGCGAGCGCCCTCGTCAGATTGATCTCCACGCTGCGACACCTACTCTGCCGCATGGAACGCGCATATTCCTGCACATGCAAAGAGAAAGCGCGAAGATGCAAAACGCGCAGAGCGGCATCGAAAAAATAAGAAAAAGGACGCTAGCGCGCTCGTTAGATTGATCTCGCCGCTGCGACACCTACTCTGCCACATAGAAATAAAGTTTGTAACCAACCAACCAACCAACCACATGGAACGCGCATATTCCTACTCATGCATAGAGACATAACGAAGATGCACTGCGCGCAGAACTGCATCGAAAGAATCGGAAAAAGAGCGCGAGCGCGCTTGTTAGATTGATCTCCACGCTACGACACCTACTCTGCCACATAGAACGCCCATATCCCTACACATGCATAGAGACGCCATGAAGCTGCACAGCGCGCAGAGCGGCATCGAAAGAATGGGAAAAAGGGTGCGAGGGCGCTGGTTTGATTGATGTACACGCTGCGATACCTACTCTGCCACATGGAACGCCCATATCCCTACACATGCATAGAGCGGCCATGGAGATGCACAGCGCCAGAGCGGCATCGAAAGAATCGGAAAAACAGCGCGAGCGCGCACGTTAGATTGATCTGCACGCTGCGACACCTACTCTGCCACGTGGAACGCCCATTTTCCTACACATGCATAGAGACACCATGGAGATGCACAGCGCGCTGAGCGGCATCGAAAGAATGGAAAAAGGGCGCGAGCGCGCTCGTTAGATTGATCTCCACGCTGCGACTCCTACTCTGCCACATGGAACGCCCATATCCCTACACATGCATAGAGACAAGATGAAGATGCACAGCGCGCAGAGCGGCATCGAAAGAATGGAAAAAGGGCGCGAGCGCGCTCGTTAGATTGATCTCCACGCTGCGACTCCTACTCTGCCACATGGAACGCCCATATACCTACACATGCATAGAGACAAGATGAAGATGCACAGCGCGCAGAGCGGCATCGAAAGAAAAGGAAAAACGGCGCGATCGCGCTCGTTAGATTGATCTCAATGCAGCCACAATTGCTGTGCCAAAGGGAAGGCTCATATTCCTACATATGGAAAAAGACGCCACAAACATGCACAGCAATCACTGCACCGTTGAAACAGTAACGGAAAGAGCAGGAGCGCGTTCGTTACATTGATCTCCATGCTGCGACACCCACTGTGCCACGTAGAACACGCATATTCCTGCACATGCAAAGAGAAATCGCGAAGATGCAAAACGCGCAGAGTGGCATCGAAAGAATAAGAAAAAAGGGCGCCAGCGCGCTCGTGAGATTGATCTACACGCTGCGATACCTACTCTGCCACATGGAACGCCCATATCCCTGCACTTGCATAGAGACACCATGAAGATGCACAGCGCGCAGAGCGGCATCGAAAGAAAAGGAAAAACGGCGCGAGCGCGTTGGTTAGGTTGATCTC
This sequence comes from Dermacentor variabilis, assembly GCF_050947875.1. Classification (NCBI taxonomy): domain Eukaryota; kingdom Metazoa; phylum Arthropoda; class Arachnida; order Ixodida; family Ixodidae; genus Dermacentor; species Dermacentor variabilis. The sequence goes on from NC_134576.1 coordinate 19,761,003, forward strand.
CACGGTGCGACACCTACTCTGCCGCATGGAACGCGCATATCCGTACACATGCATAGATACACCATGAAGATGCACAGCGCGCAGAGCGGCATAGAAAGAATGGGAAAAAGGGCGCGAGCGCGCTCGTTGGATTGATATCTGTGCTGCGACAACTACTCTGCCACATGAAACGCATATATTCCTACGCATGCATACACAGAGCACGAAAACGGACAGCGCCCAGAGCAGCATCGAAAGAATAGGAAAAAGGGCGCGAGTGCTCTCGTTAGATTTATCTCAATGTAGCCACAATTGCTGTGCCAAAGGGAAGGCTCATATTCCTCTATATGGAAAAAGATGCCACAAACATGCACAGCAATCACCGCACCGTTGAAACAGTAACGGAAAGAGCAGGAGCGCGCTCGTTACATTGATCTCCATGCTGCGACACCCACTGTGCCACGTAGAACACCCATATTCCTGCACATGCAAAGAGAAATCGCGAAGATGCAAAACGCGCAGAGCGCCATCGAAAGAATAAGAAAAAAGGGCGCCAGCGCGCTCGTGAGATTGATCTACACGCTGCGATACCTACTCTGCCACATGGAACGCCCATATCCCTACACATGCATAGAGACGCCATGAAGCTGTACAACGCGCGGAGGGGCATCGAAAGAATGGAAAAAACGGCGCGAGCGCGCTCGTTAGATTGATCTCCACGCTGCGACACCTACTCTGCAACATGGAACGCCCATATCCCTACACATGCATAGAGACACCATGAAGATGCATAACGCGCCGAGCGGCATCGAAAGAATCGGAAAAAGGGCGCGAGCACGCTTGTTAGATTGATCTCCACGCTGCGACACCTACTCTGCCACATGGAACGCCCATATCCCTACACATGCATAGAGACACCATGAAGATGCACAGCGCGCAGAGCGGCATCGAAAGAATGGAAGAAGGGCGCGAGCGCGCTCGTTATATTGATCTCCACGCTGCGACTCCTACTCTGCCACATGGAACACCCATATCCCTACACATGCATAGAGACACCACGAAGATGCACAGCGCGCAGAGCGGCATCGAAAGAATGGGAAAAGGGCGCGAGCACGCTCGTCAGATTGATCTCCACGCTACGACACCTACTCTGCCACATGGAACGCCCATATCCCAACACATGCATAGAGACACCATGAAGATGCACAGCGCGCAGAGCGGCATCGAAAGAATACGAAAAAGGGCGCGAGCGCGCTCGTTGGATTGTTCTCCTCGCTGCGACACCTACTCTGCCATATGGAACGCCCATTTTCCTACACATGCATAGAGACATCACCAAGATGCACAGCGCGCAGAGCGGCATCGAAAGAATGGGAAAAAGGGCGCGAGCACGCTCGTTAGATTGATCTCCGCGCTGCGAAACCTACTCTGCCACATGGAACGCCCATATGCCTACACATGCATAGAGACATCACGAAGATGCACAGCGCGCAGAGCGGCATCGAAAGAAAAGGAAACACGGCGCGAGCGCACTCGTTAGATTGATCTCAACGCAGTGACACCTACTCTGCCACATGGAACGCCCATATCCCTACACAAGCATAGAGACACCATCAAGATACACAGCGCGCAAAGCGGCATCGAAAGAATAGGAAAAGGGGCGCGAGCGCTCTCCTTGAATTGTTCTCCACGCTGCGACACCTACTCTGCCACATGGAACGCCCATATCCCTACACATGCATAGAGACACCATGAAGATGCACAGCGCGCAGAGCGGCATCGAAAGAATAGGAAAAAGGGCGCGAGCGCGCTCCTTGGATTGATCTCCCCGCTGCGACACCTACTCTGCCACATGGAACGCGCATATTCCTATTCATGCATAGAGACATCACGAAGATGCACATCACGCAAAGCGGCATCGAAAGAAAAGGAAACACGGCTCGAGCGCACTCGTTAGATTGGTCTCACCGCCATGACACCTCCTCTGCCACATGGAAACCCCATATCCTTACACATGCATAGAGACACCATGAAGATGCACAGCGCGCAGAGCGGCATCGAAAGAAAAGGAAAAATGGCGCGAGCGCGCTCGTAACATTGATCTCCACGCTGCGACACCTACTATGCCTCATGGAACGCCCATATCCCTACACATGCATTGAGACACCATGCAGATGCACAGCGCACAAAGCGGCATCGAAAGAAAAGGAAAAATGGCGCGAGCGCCCTCGTCAGATTGATCTCCCCGCTGCGACACCTACTCTGCCGCATGGAACGCGCATATCCGTACACATGCATAGAGACACCATGAAGAGGCACAGCGCGCAGAGCGGCATCGAAAGAATGGGAAAAGGGCGCGAGCGCGCTCGTTAGATTGATCTCCACGCTACGACACCTACTCTGCGACATGGAACGCCCATATCCCTACACATGCATAGAGACACCATGAAGATGCACAGCGTGCAGAGCGGCATCGAAAGAATAGGAAAAAGGGCGCGAGCGCGCTCGTTGGATTGTTCACCACGCTGCGACACCTACTCTGCCACATGGAGCACCCATATCCGTACACATGCATAGAGACACCGTGAAGATGCACAGCGCGCAGAGCGGCATCGAAAGAATGGAAAAAGGGCGCGAGGGCGCTTGTTAGATTGATGTACACGCTGCGATACCTACTCTGCCACATGGAACGCCCATATCCCTACACATGCATAGAGCGGCCATGGAGATGCACAGCGCCAGAGCGGCATCGAAAGAATCGGAAAAACAGCGCGAGCGCGCACGTTAGATTGATCTGCACGCTGCGACACCTACTCTGCCACGTGGAACGCCCATTTTCCTACACATGCATAGAGACACCATGGAGATGCACAGCGCGCTGAGCGGCATCGAAAGAATGGAAAAAGGGCGCGAGCGCGCTCGTTAGATTGATCTCCACGCTGCGACTCCTACTCTGCCACATGGAACGCCCATATCCCTACACATGCATAGAGACAAGATGAAGATGCACAGCGCGCAGAGCGGCATCGAAAGAATGGAAAAAGGGCGCGAGCGCGCTCGTTAGATTGATCTCCACGCTGCGACTCCTACTCTGCCACATGGAACGCCCATATCCCTACACATGCATAGAGACAAGATAAAGATGCACAGCGCGCAGAGCGGCATCGAAAGAAAAGGAAAAACGGCGCGATCGCGCTCGTTAGATTGATCTCAATGCAGCCACAATTGCTGTGCCAAAGGGAAGGCTCATATTCCTACATATGGAAAAAGACGCCACAAACATGCACAGCAATCACTGCACCGTTGAAACAGTAACGGAAAGAGCAGGAGCGCGCTCGTTACATTGATCTCCATGCTGCGACACCCACTGTGCCACGTAGAACACGCATATTCCTGCACATGCAAAGAGAAATCGCGAAGATGCAAAACGCGCAGAGCGGCATCGAAAGAATAAGAAAAAAGGGCGCCAGCGCGCTCGTGAGATTGATCTACACGCTGCGATACCTACTCTGCCACATGGAACGCCCATATCCCTGCACTTGCATAGAGACACCATGAAGATGCACAGCGCGCAGAGCGGCATCGAAAGAAAAGGAAAAACGGCGCGAGCGCGTTGGTTAGGTTGATCTCCACGGTGCGACACCTACTCTGCCGCATGGAACGCGCATATCCGTACACATGCATAGAGACACCATGAAGATGCACAGCGCGCAGAGCGGCATAGAAAGAATGGGAAAAAGGGCGCGAGCGCGCTCGTTGGATTGATATCTGTGCTGCGACAACTACTGTGCCACATGAAACGCATATATTCCTACGCATGCATACACAGAGCACGAAAACGGACAGCGCCCAGAGCAGCATCGAAAGAATAGGAAAAAGGGCGCGAGTGCTCTCGTTAGATTTATCTCAATGCAGCCACAATTGCTGTGCCAAAGGGAAGGCTCATATTCCTCTATATGGAAAAAGACGCCACAAACATGCACAGCAATCACCGCACCGTTGAAACAGTAACGGAAAGAGCAGGAGCGCGCTCGTTACATTGATCTCCATGCTGCGACACCCACTGTGCCACGTAGAACACCCATATTCCTGCACATGCAAAGAGAAATCGCGAAGATGCAAAACGCGCAGAGCGCCATCGAAAGAATAAGAAAAAAAGGCGCCAGCGCGCTCGTGAGATTGATCTACACGCTGCGATACCTACTCTGCCACATGGAACGCCCATATCCCTACACATGCATAGAGACGCCATGAAGCTGTACAGCGCGCGGAGGGGCATCGAAAGAATGGAAAAAACGGCGCGAGCGCGCTCGTTAGATTGATCTCCACGCTGCGACACCTACTCTGCAACATGGAACGCCCATATCCCTACACATGCATAGAGACACCATGAAGATGCACAACGCGCCGAGCGGCATCGAAAGAATCGGAAAAAGGGCGCGAGCACGCTTGTTAGATTGATCTCCACGCTGCGACACCTACTCTGCCACATGGAACGCCCATATCCCTACACATGCATAGAGACACCATGAAGATGCACAGCGCGCAGAGCGGCATCGAAAGAATGGGAAAAGGGCGCGAGCGCGCTCGTTATATTGATCTCCACGCTGCGACTCCTACTCTGCCACATGGAACACCCATATCCCTACACATGCATAGAGACACCACGAAGATGCACAGCGCGCAGAGCGGCATCGAAAGAATGGGAAAAAGGGCGCGAGCACGCTCGTTAGATTGATCTCCGCGCTGCGAAACCTACTCTGCCACATGGAACGCCCATATGCCTACACATGCATAGAGACATCACGAAGATGCACAGCGCGCAGAGCGGCATCGAAAGAAAAGGAAACACGGCGCGAGCGCACTCGTTAGATTGATCTCAACGCCGTGACACCTACTCTGCCACATGGAACGCCCATATCCCTACACATGCATAGAGACACCATCAAGATACACAGCGCGCAAAGTGGCATCGAAAGAATAGGAAAAGGGGCGCGAGCGCTCTCCTTGAATTGTTCTCCACGCTGCGACACCTACTCTTCCACATGGAACGCCCATATCCCTACACATGCATAGAGACACCATGAAGATGCACAGCGCGCAGAGCGGCATCGAAAGAATAGGAAAAAGGGCGCGAGCGCGCTCCTTGGATTGATCTCCCCGCTGCGACACCTACTCTGCCACATGGAACGCGCATATTCCTATTCATGCATAGAGACATCACGAAGATGCACATCACGCAAAGCGGCATCGAAAGAAAAGGAAACACGGCTCGAGCGCACTCGTTAGATTGGTCTCACCGCCATGACACCTCCTCTGCCACATGGAAACCCCATATCCTTACACATGCATAGAGACACCATGAAGATGCACAGCGCGCAGAGCGGCATCGAAAGAAAAGGAAAAATGGCGCGAGCGCGCTCGTAAGATTGATCTCCACGCTGCGACACCTACTATGCCTCATGGAACGCCCATATCCCTACACATGCATTGAGACACCATGCAGATGCACAGCGCACAAAGCGGCATCGAAAGAAAAGGAAAAATGGCGCGAGCGCCCTCGTCAGATTGATCTCCCCGCTGCGACACCTACTCTGCCGCATGGAACGCGCATATCCGTACACATGCATAGAGACACCATGAAGAGGCACAGCGCGCAAAGCGGCATCGAAAGAAAAGTAAACACGGCGCGAGCGCACTCGTTAGATTGATCTCACCGCCGTGACACCTACTCTGCCACATGGAGCACCCATATCCGTACACATGCATAGAGACACCATGAAGATGCACAGCGCGCAGAGCGGCATCGAAAAAAATGGGAAAAAGGGCGCGAACACGCTCGATAGATTGATCTCCTCGGTGCGACACTTACTCTGCCACATGGAACGCCCATATCCCTACACATGCATAGAGACGCCATGAAGATGCACAGCGTGCAGAGCGGCATCGAAAGAATAGGAAAAAGGGCGCGAGCGCGCTCGTTGGATTGTTCACCACGCTGCGACACCTACTCTGCCACATGGAGCACCCATATCCGTACACATGCATAGAGACACCATGAAGATGCACAGCGCGCAGAGCGGCATCGAAAGAATGGAAAAACGGCGCGAGCGCGCTCGTTAGATTGATCTCCACGCTGGGACTCCGACTCTGCCACATGGAACGCCCATATCCCTACACATGCATAGAGACACCATGAAAATGCACAGTGCACAAAGCGGCATCGAAAGAAAAGGAAAAACGGCGCGAACGCCCTCGTCAGTTTTATCTCCCCGCTGCGACACCTACTCTGCCGCATGGAACGCGCATATCCGTACACATGCATAGACACACCATGAAGATGCACAGCGCGCAAAGCGGCATCGAAAGAAAAGTAAACACGGCGCGAGCGCACTCGTTAGATTGATCTCACCGCCGTGACACCTACTCTGCCACATGGAAAGCCCATATCCCTACACATGCATAGAGACACCATGGAGATGCACAGCGCGCAGAGCGGCATCGAAAAAAATGGGAAAAAGGGCGCGAACACGCTCGATAGATTGATCTCCTCGGTGCGACACTTACTCTGCCACATGGAACGCCCATATCCCTACACATGCATAGAGACGCCATAAAGCTGCGCAGCGCGCAGAGCGGCATCGAAAGAATGGGAAAAAGGGCACGAGCGCGCTCGTTAGATTGATCTCCACGCTGCGACACCTACTCTGCCGCATGGAACGCGCATATCCGTACACATGCATAGAGACACCATGAAGAGGCACAGCGCGCAAAGCGGCATCGAAAGAAAAGTAAACACGGCGCGAGCGCACTCGTTAGATTGATCTCACCGCCGTGACACCTACTCTGCCACATGGAGCACCCATATCCGTACACATGCATAGAGACACCATGAAGATGCACAGCGCGCAGAGCGGCATCGAAAAAAATGGGAAAAAGGGCGCGAGCGCGCTCGTTAGATTGATCTCCACGCTACGACACCTACTCTGCCACATGGAACGCCCATATCCCTACACATGCATAGAGACACCATGAAGATGCACAGCGTGCAGAGCGGCATCGAAAGAATAGGAAAAAGGGCGCGAGCGCGCTCGTTGGATTGTTCACCACGCTGCGACACCTACTCTGCCACATGGAGCACCCATATCCGTACACATGCATAGAGACACCATGAAGATGCACAGCGCGCAGAGCGGCATCGAAAGAATGGAAAAACGGCGCGAGCGCGCTCGTTAGATTGATCTCCACGCTGGGACTCCGACTCTGCCACATGGAACGCCCATATCCCTACACATGCATAGAGACACCATGAAAATGCACAGTGCACAAAGCGGCATCGAAAAAAAGGAAAAACGGCGCGAACGCCCTCGTCAGTTTTATCTCCCCGCTGCGACACCTACTCTGCCGCATGGAACGCGCATATCCGTACACATGCATAGACACACCATGAAGATGCACAGCGCGCAAAGCGGCATCGAAAGAAAAGTAAACACGGCGCGAGCGCACTCGTTAGATTGATCTCACCGCCGTGACACCTACTCTGCCACATGGAAAGCCCATATCCCTACACATGCATAGAGACACCATGGAGATGCACAGCGCGCAGAGCGGCATCGAAAAAAATGGGAAAAAGGGCGCGAACACGCTCGATAGATTGATCTCCTCGGTGCGACACTTACTCTGCCACATGGAACGCCCATATCCCTACACATGCATAGAGACGCCATAAAGCTGCGCAGCGCGCAGAGCGGCATCGAAAGAATGGGAAAAAGGGCACGAGCGCGCTCGTTAGATTGATCTCCACGCTGCGACACCTACTCTGCCGCATGGAACGCGCATATCCGTACACATGCATAGAGACACCATGAAGATGCACAGCGCGCAGAGCGGCATCGAAAGAATGGAAAAAGGGCGCGAGCGCGCTCGTTAGACTGATCTCCACGGTGCGACTCCTACTCTGCCACATGGAACGCCCATATCCCTACACATGCATAGAGACACCATGAAGATGCACAGCGCGCAGAACGGCATCGAAAGAATAGGAAAAAGGGCGCGAGCGCGCTCGTTGGATTGTTCACCACGCTGCGACACCTACTCTGCCGCATGGAACGCGCATATCCGTACACATGCATAGAGACATCATGAAGATGCACAGCGCGCAGAGCGACATCGAAAGAATGGGAAAAAGGGCGCGAGCGCGCTCGTTAGATTGATCTCCACGCTGCGACACATACTATGCCACATGTAACGCCCATATCCCTACACATGCATAGAGACACCATGAAGATGCACAGCGTGCAGAGCGGCTTCGAAGAATAGGAAAAAGGGCGCGAGCGCGCTCGTTGGATTGTTCACCACGCTGCGACACCTACTCTGCCACATGGAACACCCTTATCCGTACACATGCATAGAGACACCATGAAGATGCACAGCGCGCAGAGCGGCATCGAAAGAAAAGTAAACACGGCGCGAGCGCACTCGTTAGATTGATCTCACCGCCGTGACACCTACTCTGCCACATGGAAAGCCCATATCCCTACACATGCATAGAGACACCATGGAGATGCACAGCGCGCAGAGCGGCATCGAAAAAAATGGGAAAAAGGGCGCGAACGCGCTCGATAGATTGATCTCCTCGGTGCGACACCTACTCTGCCACATGGAACGCCCATATCCCTACACATGCATAGAGACGCCATGAAGCTGCGCAGCGCGCTGAGCGGCATCGAAAGAATGGGAAAAAGGGCGCGAGCGCGCTCGTTAGATTGATCTCCACGCTGCGACACCTACTCTGCCACGTGGAACGCCCATATCCCTACACATGCATAGAGACACCATGAAGATGCACAGCGCGCAGAGCGGCATCGAACGAATGGAAAAAGGGCGCGAGCGCGCTCGTTAGATTGATCTCCACGGTGCGACTCCTACTCTGCCACATGGAACGCCCATATCCCTACACATGCATAGAGACACCATGAAGATGCACAGCGCGCAGAGCGGCATCGAAAGAATAGGAAAAAGGGCGCGAGCGCGCTCGTTGGATTGTTCACCACGCTGCGACACCTACTCTGCCGCATGGAACGCGCATATCCGTACACATGCATAGAGACATCATGAAGATGCACAGCGCGCAGAGCGACATCGAAAGAATGGGAAAAAGGGCGCGAGCGCGCTCGTTAGATTGATCTCCACGCTGCGACACATACTATGCCACATGCAATGCCCATATCCCTACACATGCATAGAGACACCAAGGAGATGCACAGCGCGCAGAGCGGCATCGAAAGAAAAGGAAAAACGGCACGAGCGCGCTCGTAAGATTGTGTCCACGCTGCGACACCTACTATGCCACATGGAACGCCCATATCCCTACACATGCATAGAGACACCATGAAAACACACAGTGCACAAAGCGGCATCGAAAGAAAAGGAAAAATGGCGCGAACGCCCTCGTCAGATTGATCTCCCCGCTGCGACACCTACTCTGCCGCATGGAACGCGCATATCCGTACACATGCATAGACACACCATGAAGATGCACAGCGCGCCAAGCGGCATCGAAAGAAAAGTAAACACGGCGCGAGCGCACTCGTTAGATTGATCTCACCGCCGTGACACCTACTCTGCCACATGGAAAGCCCATATCCCTACACATGCATAGAGACACCATGGAGATGCACAGCGCGCAGAGCGGCATCGAAAAAATGGGAAAAAGGTCGAGAACACGCTCGATAGATTGATCTCCTCGGTGCGACACCTACTCTCCCACATGGAACGCCCATATCCCTACACATGCATAGAGACGCCATGAAGCTGCGCAGCGCGCAGAGCGGCATCGAAAGAATGGGAAAAAGGGCACGAGCGCGAACGTTAGATTGATCTCCACGCTGCGACACCTACTCTGCCACATGGAACGCCTATATCCCTACACATGCATAGAGACACCATGAAGATGCACAGCGCGCAGAGCGGCATCGAAAGAATGGAAAAAGGGCGCGAGCGCGCTCTTTAGATTGATCTCCACGGTGCGACTCCTACTCTGCCACATGGAACGCCCATATCCCTACACATGCATAGAGACACCATGAAGATGCACAGCGCGCAGAGCGGCATCGAAAGAATAGGAAAAAGGGCGCGAGCGCGCTCGTTGGATTGTTCTCCACGCTGCGACACCTACTCTGCCACATGGAACGCGCATATCCGTACACATGCATAGAGACACCATGAAGATGCACAGCGCGCGGAGCGGCATCGAAAGAATGGGAAAAAGGGCGCGAGCGCTCTCGTTAGATTGATCTCCACGCTGCGACACCTACTCTGCCACATGGAACGCCCATATCCCTACACATGCATAGAGACACCATGAAGATGCAAAGCGCGCAGAGCGGCATCGAAAGAATAGGAAAAAGGGCGCGAGCGCGCTCGTTGGATTGTTCTCCACGCTGCGACACCTACTCTGCCACATGGAACGCGCATATCCGTACACATGCATAGAGACATCACCAACATGCACATCGCGCAGAGCGGCATCGAAAAAATGGGAAAATGGGCGCGAACACGCTCGTTAGATTGATCTCCTCGGAGCGACACCTACTCTGCCACATGGAACGCCCATATCCCTACACATGCATAGAGACGCCATGAAGCTGCTCAGCGCGCAGAGCGGCATCGAAAGAATGGGAAATAGGCGCGAGCGCGCTCGTTAGCTTGATATCCATGCTGCGACACCTACTCTGCCACATGGAACGCGCATATTCCTATTCATGCATAGAGACATCACGAAGATGCACAGCGCGCAAAGCGGCATCGAAAGAAAAGGAAACACGGCGCGAGCGCACTCGTTAGATTGATCTCAACGCCGTGACACCTACTATGCCACATGGAACGCCCATATCCCTACACATGCACAGAGACACCATGGAGATGCAGAGCGCGCAGAGCGGCATCGAAAGAAAAGTCAAAGGGGCGCGAGCGCTCTCGTTAGATTGATCTCTACGCTGCGACACCTACTCTGCCACATGGAATGCCCATATCCCTACACATGCATAGAGACACTATGAAGATGCACAGCGCGCAAAGTGGCATCGAAAGAAAAGGAAAAGGGGCGCGAGCGCTCTCGTTAGATTGATCTCCCCGCTGCGACTCCTACTCTGCCACAGGGAACGCCTATATCCCTACACATGCATAGAGACACCATGAAAATGCACAGTGCACAAAGCGGCTTTGAAAGAAAAGGAAAAACGGCGCGAGCGCCCTGGTCAGATTGATCTCCACGCTGCGACACCTACTCTGCCGCATGGAACGCGCATATCCGTACACATGCATAGAGACAACATGAAGATGCACAGCGTGCAGAGCGGCATCGAAGGAAAAGTAAACACGGCGCGAGCGCAATCGTTAGATTGATCTCACCGCCGTGACACCTACTCTGCCACATGGAAAGCCCATATCCCTACACATGCATAGAGACACCATGGAGATGCACAGCGCGCAGAGCGGGATCGAAAAAACTGGAAAAAGGGCGCGAACACGCTCGATAGATTGATCTCCTCGGTGCGACACCTACTCTGCCACATGGAACGCCCATATCCCTACACATGCATAGAGACGCCATGAAGCTGCGCAGCGCGCAGAGCGGCATCGAAAGAATGGGAGAAAGGGCACGAGCGCGCTCGCTAGATTGATCTCCACGCTGCGACACCTATTCTGCCACGTGGAACGCCCATATCCCTACACATGCATAGAGACACCATGAAGATGCACAGCGCGCAGAGCGGCATCGAAAGAATGGAAAAAGGGCGCGAGCGCGCTCGTTAGATTGATCTCCACGGTGCGACTCCTACTCTGCCACATGGAACGCCCATATCCCTACACATGCATAGAGACACCATGAAGATGCACAGCGCGCAGAGCGGCATCGAAAGAATAGGAAAAAGGGCTCGAGCGCGCTCGTTGGATTGTTCTCCACGCTGCGACACCTACTCTGCCACATGGAACACCCATATCCGTACACATGCATAGAGACACCATGAAGATGCACAGCGCGCAGAGCGGCATCGAAAGAAAAGGAAAAGGGGCGCGAGCGCTCTCGTTAGATTGATCTCCACGCTGCGACACCTACTCTGCCAAATGTAACGCCCATATCCCTACACATGCATAGAGACACCAAGAAGATGCACAGCGCGCAGAGCGGCATCGAAAGAAAAGGAAAAACGGCGCGAGCGCGCTCGTAAGATTGTCTCCACGCTGCGACACCTACTATGCCACATGGAACGCCCATATCCCTACACATGCATAGACACACCATGAAAATGCACAGTGCACAAAGCGGCATCGAAAGAAAAGGAAAAACGGCGCGAACGCCCTCGTCAGATTGATCTCCCCGCTGCGACACCTACTCTGCCGCATGGAACGCGCATATCCGTACACATGCATAGACACACCATGAAGATGCACAGCGCGCAAAGCGGCATCGAAAGAAAAGTAAACACGGCGCGAGCGCACTCGTTAGATTGATCTCACCGCCGTGACACCTACTCTGCCACATGGAAAACCCATATCCCTACACATGCATAGAGACACCATGGAGATGCACAGCGCGCAGAGCGGCATCGAAAAAATGGGAAAAAGGGCGCGAACACGCTCGATAGATTGATCTCCTTGGTGCGACACCTACTCTGCGACATGGAACGCCCATATCCCTACACATGCATAGAGACGCCATGAAGCTGCGCAGCGCGCAGAGCGGCATCGAAAGAATTGGAAAAAGGGCACGAGCGCGCTCGTTAGATTGATCTCCACGCTGCGACACCTACTCTGCCACGTGGAACGCCCATATCCCTACACATGCATAGAGACACCATGAAGATGCACAGCGCGCAGAGCGGCATCGAAAGAATAGGAAAAAGGGCGCGAGCGCGCTCGTTGGATTGTTCTCCACGCTGCGACACCTACTCTGCCACATGGAACGCGCATATCCGTACACATGCATAGAGACACCATGAAGATGCACAGCGCGCGGAGCGGCATCGAAAGAATGGGAAAAAGGGCGCGAGCGCGCTCGTTAGATTGATCTCCACGCTGCGACACCTACTCTGCCACATGGAACGCCCATATCCCTACACATGCATAGAGACACCATGGAGATGCACAGCGCGCAGAGCGGCATCGAAAAAATGGGAAAAAGGGCGCGAACACGCTCGATAGATTGATCTCCTCGGTGCGACACCTACTCTGCCACATGGAACGCCCATACCCCTACACATGCATAGAGACGCCATGAAGCTGCGCAGCGCGCAGAGCGGCATCGAAAGAATGGGAAAAAGGGCACGAGTGCGCTCGTTAGATTGATCTCCACGCTGCGACACCTACTCTGCCACGTGGAACGCCCATATCCCTACGCATGCATAGAGACACCATGGAGATGCACAGCGCGCAGAGCGGCATCGAAAAAATGGGAAAAAGGGCGCGAACACGCTCGATAGATTGATCTCCTCGGTGCGACACCTACTCTGCCACATGGAACGCCCATATCCCTACACATGCATAGAGACACCATGAAGATGCACAGCGCGCAGAGCGGCATCGAGAGAATAGGAAAAAGGGCGCGAGCGCGCTCGTTGGATTGTTCTCCACGCTGCGACACCTACTCTGCCACATGGGACGCGCATATCCGTACACATGCATAGAGACACCATGAAGATGCACAGCGCGCGGAGCGGCATCGAAAGAATGGGAAAAAGGGCGCGAGCGCGCTCGTTAGATTGATCTCCACGCTGCGACACCTACTCTGCCACATGGAACGCCCATATCCCTACACATGCATAGAGACACCATGAAGATGCACAGCGCGCAGAGCGGCATCGAAAGAATAGGAAAAAGGGCTCGAGCGCGCTCGTTGGATTGTTCTCCACGCTGCGACACCTACTCTGCCACATGGAACACCCATATCCGTACACATGCATAGAGACACCATGAAGATGCACAGCGCGCAGAGCGGCATCGAAAGAAAAGGAAAAGGGGCGCGAGCGCTCTCGTTAGATTGATCTCCACGCTGCGACACCTACTCTGCCAAATGTAACGCCCATATCCCTACACATGCATAGAGACACCAAGAAGATGCACAGCGCGCAGAGCGGCATCGAAAGAAAAGGAAAAACGGCGCGAGCGCGCTCGTAAGATTGTCTCCACACTGCGACACCTACTATGCCACATGGAACGCCCATATCCCTACACATGCATAGACACACCATGAAAATGCACAGTGCACAAAGCGGCATCGAAAGAAAAGGAAAAACGGCGCGAACGCCCTCGTCAGATCGATCTCCCCGCTGCGACACCTACTCTGCCGCATGGAACGCGCATATCCGTACACATGCATAGACACACCATGAAGATGCACAGCGCGCAAAGCGGCATCGAAAGAAAAGTAAACACGGCGCGAGCGCACTCGTTAGATTGATCTCACCGCCGTGACACCTACTCTGCCACATGGAAAGCCCATATCCCTACACATGCATAGAGACACCATGGAGATGCACAGCGCGCAGAGCGGCATCGAAAAAATGGGAAAAAGGGCGCGAACACGCTCGATAGATTGATCTCCTTGGTGCGACACCTACTCTGCCACATGGAACGCCCATATCCCTACACATGCATAGAGACGCCATGAAGCTGCGCAGCGCGCAGAGCGGCATCGAAAGAATTGGAAAAAGGGCACGAGCGCGCTCGTTAGATTGATCTCCACGCTGCGACACCTACTCTGCCACGTGGAACGCCCATATCCCTACACATGCATAGAGACACCATGAAGATGCACAGCGCGCAGAGCGGCATCGAAAGAATAGGAAAAAGGGCGCGAGCGCGCTCGTTGGATTGTTCTCCACGCTGCGACACCTACTCTGCCACATGGAACGCGCATATCCGTACACATGCATAGAGACACCATGAAGATGCACAGCGCGCGGAGCGGCATCGAAAGAATGGGTAAAAGGGCGCGAGCGCGCTCGTTAGATTGATCTCCACGCTGCGACACCTACTCTGCCACATGGAACGCCCATATCCCTACACATGCATAGAGACACCATGGAGATGCACAGCGCGCAGAGCGGCATCGAAAAAATGGGAAAAAGGGCGCGAACACGCTCGATAGATTGATCTCCTCGGTGCGACACCTACTCTGCCACATGGAACGCCCATATCCCTACACATGCATAGAGACGCCACGAAGCTGCGCAGCGCGCAGAGCGGCATCGAAAGAATGGGAAAAAGGGCACGAGCGCGCTCGTTAGATTGATCTCCACGCTGCGACACCTACTCTGCCACGTGGAACGCCCATATCCCTACGCATGCATAGAGACACCATCGAGATGCACAGCGCGCAGAGCGGCATCGAAAAAATGGGAAAAAGGGCGCGAACACGCTCGATAGATTGATCTCCTCGGTGCGACACCTACTCTGCCACATGGAACGCCCATATCCCTACACATGCATAGAGACACCATGAAGATGCACAGCGCGCAGAGCGGCATCGAAAGAATGGGAAAAAGGGCACGAGCGCGCTCGTTAGATTGATCTCCACGCTGCGACACCTACTCTGCCACGTGGAACGCCCATATCCCTACGCATGCATAGAGACACCATGAAGATGCACAGCGCGCAGAGCGGCATCGAAAGAATGGAAAAAGGGTGCGAGCGCGCGCGTTAGATTGATCTCCACGGTGCGACTCCTACTCTGCCACATGGAACGCCCATATCCTTACACATGCATAGAGACACCGTGAAGATGCACAGCGCGCAGAGCGGCACCGAGAGAATAGGAAAAAGGGCTCGAGCGCGCTCGTTGGATTGTTCTCCACGCTGCGACACCTACTCTGCCACATGGAACGCGCATATTCCTATTCATGCATAGAGACATCACGAAGATGCACAGCGCGCAAAGCGGCATCGAAAGAAAAGGAAACACGGCGCGAGCGCACTCGTTAGATTGATCTCAACGCCGTGACACCTACAATGCCACATGGAACGCCCATATCCCTACACATGCATAGAGACACCAAGGAGATGCACAGCGCGCAGAGCGGCATCGAAAGAATAGGAAAAAGGGCGCGAGCGCGCTCGTTGGATAGTTCTCCACGCTGCGACACCTACTCTGCCACATGGAACGCGCATATCCGTACACATGCATAGAGACACCATGAAGATGCACAGCGCGCAGAGCGGCATCGAAAGAATAGGAAAAAGGGCGCGAGCGCGCTCGTTGGATTGTTCTCCACGCTGCGACACCTACTCTGCCACATGGAACGCGCATATCCGTACACATGCATAGAGACACCATGAAGATGCACAGCGCGCAGAGCGGCATCGAAAGAATAGGAAAAAGGGCGCGAGCGCGCTCGTTGGATTGTTCTCCACGCTGCGACACCTACTCTGCCACATGGAACGCGCATATTCCTATTCATGCATAGAGACATCACGAAGATGCACAGCGCGCAAAGCGGCATCGAAAGAAAAGGAAACACGGCGCGAGCGGACTCGTTAGATTGATCTCAACGCCGTGACACCTACAATGCCACATGGAACGCCCATATCCCTACACATGCATAGAGACACCATGGAGATGCACAGCGCGCAGAGCGGCATCGAAAGAAAAGGAAAAGGGGCGCGAGCGCTCTCGTTAGATTGATCTCCACGCTGCGACACCTACTCTGCCAAATGTAACGCCCATATCCCTACAAATGCATAGAGACGCTATGAAGATGCACAGCGCGCAAAGCGGCATCGAAAGAAAAGGAAAAACGGCGGGAGCGCCCTCGTCAGATTGATCTCCCCGCTGCGACACCTACTCTGCCGCATGGAACGCGCATATCCGTACACATGCATAGAGACATCACCAACATGCACAGCGCGCAGAGCGGCATCGAAAACATGGGAAACACGGCGCGAGCGCACTCGTTAGATTGATCTCCTCGGTGCGACACCTACTCTGCCAAATGTAACGCCCATATCCCTACACATGCATAGAGACGCCATGAAGATGCACAGCGCGCAGAGCGGCATCGAAAGAATAGGAAAAAGGGCGCGAGCACGCTCGTTAGATTGTTCTCCACGCTGCGACACCTACTCTGCCACATGGAACGCGCATATTCCTATTCATGCATAGAGACATCACGAAGATGCACAGCGCGCAAAGCGGCATCGAAAGAAAAGGAAACACGGCGCGAGCGCACTCGTTAGATTGATCTCAACCCCGTGACACCTAGTGTGCCACATGGAACGCCCATATCCCTACACATGCATAGAGACACCATGGAGATGCAGAGCGCGCAGAGCGGCATCGAAAGAAAAGGAAAAGGGGCGCGAGCGCTCTCGTTAGATTGATCTCCACGCTGCGACACCTACTCTGCCACCTGGAACGCCCATATCCCTACACATGCATAGAGACACTATGAAGATGCACAGCTCGCAAAGCGGCATCGAAAGAAAAGGAAAAACGGCGCGAGCGCCCTCGTCAGATTGATCTCCACGCTGCGACACCTACTCTGCCGCATGGAACGCGCATATCCGTACACATGCATAGCGACACCATTAAGATGCACTGCGCGCAGAGCGGCATCGAAAGAAAAGGAAAAACGGCGCGAGCGCCCTCGTAAGATTGATCTCCACGCTGCGACACCTACTCTGCCACATGGAACGCGCATATTCCTATTCATGCATAGAGACATCACGAAGATGCACAGCGCGCAAAGCGGCATCGAAAGAAAAGGAAACACGGCGCGAGCGCACTCGTTAGATTGATCACAACGCCGTGACACCTACTATGCCACATGGAACGCCCATATCCCTACACATGCATAGAGACACCATGGAGATGCAGAGCGCGCAGAGCGGCATCGAAAGAAAAGGAAAAGGGGCGCGAGCGCTCTCGTTAGATTGATCTCCACGCTGCGACACCTACTCTGCCACATGGAACGCCCATATCCCTACACATGCATAGAGACACTATGAAGATGCACAGCGCGCAAAGCGGCATTGAAAGAAAAGGAAAAACGGTTCGAGCGCGCTCGTCAGATTGATCTCCTAGCTGCTACACCTACTCTGCCGCATGGAACGCGCATATCCGTACACATGCATAGAGACACCATTAAGATGCACAGCGCGCAGAGCGGCATCGAAAGAATGGGAAAAATGGCGCGAGCGCGCTCGTTAGATTGATCTCCACGCTGCGACACCTACCCTGCCACATGGAACGCCCATATCACTACACATGCATAGAGACACTATGAAGATGCACAGCGCGCAAAGCGGCATCGAAAGAAAAGGAAAAACGGCGCGAGCGCCCTCGTAAGATTGATCTCCACGCTGCGACACCTACTCTGCCGCATGGAACGCGCATATCCGTACACATGCATAGAGACACCATGAAGATGCACAGCGCGCAGAGCGGCATCGAAAGAATGGGAAAAAGGGCGCGAGCGCGCTCGTTAGATTGATCTCCACACTGCGACACCTACTCTGCCACATGGAACGCCCATATCCCTACACATGCATAGAGACACTATGAAGATGCACAGCGCGCAAAGCGGCATCGAAAGAAAAGGAAAAACGGCGCGAGCGCCCTCGTTAGATTGATCTCCACGCTGCGACACCTACTCTGCCACATGGAACGCCCATATCCCTACACATGCATAGAGACACCATGAAGATGCACAGCGCTCAGAGCGGCATCGAAAGAATGGGACAAAGGACGCGAGCGCGCTCGTTTGATTGTTCTCCACGCTGCGACACCTACTCTGCCACATGGAACGCCCATATCCCTACACATGCATAGAGACACTATGAAGATGCACAGCGCGCAAAGCGGCATCGAAAGAAAAGGAAAAACGGCGCGAGCGCCCTCGTAAGATTGATCTCCACGCTGCGACACCTACTCTGCCGCATGGAACGCGCATATCCGTACACATGCATAGAGACACCATGAAGATGCACAGCGCGCAGAGCGGCATCGAAAGAATGGGAAAAAGGGCGCGAGCGCGCTCGTTAGATTGATCTCCACGCTGCGACACCTACTCTGCCACATGGAACGCCCATATCCCTACACATGCATAGAGACACCATGAAGATGCACAGCGCTCAGAGCGGCATCGAAAGAATGGACAAAGGGCGCGAGCGCGCTCGTTGGATTGTTCTCCACGCTGCGACACCTACTCTGCCACATGGAACGCCCATATCCCTACACATGCATTGAGACACCATGAAAATGTACAGCGCGCAGAGCGGCATCGAAAGAATGGGAAAAAGGGCGCGAGCGCGCTCGTTAGATTGATCTCCACGCTGCGACACCTACTCTGCCACATGGAACGCCCATATCCCTACACATGCATAGAGACACCATGGAGATGGACAGCGCTCAGAGCGGCATCGAAAGAATGGACAAAGGGCGCGAGCGCGCTCGTTGGATTGTTCTCCACGCTGCGACACCTACTCTGCCACATGGAACGCCCATATCCCTACACATGCATTGAGACACCATGAAAATGTACAGCGCGCAGAGCGGCATCGAAAGAAAAGGAAAAACGGCGCGATCGCGCTCGTTAGATTGATCTCCCCGCTGCGACACCTACTCTGCCACATGGAACGCGCATATTCCTATTCATGCATAGAGACATCACGAAGATGCACAGCGCGCAAAGCGGCATCGAAAGAAAAGGAAACACGGCGCGAGCGCACTCGTTAGATTGATCTCAACGCCGTGACACCTAATATGCCACTTGGAACGCCCATATCCCTACACATGCATAGAGACACCATGGAGATGCACAGCGCGCAATGCGGCATCGAAAGAAAAGGAAAAACGGCGCGAGCGCTCTCATTAGATTGATCTCCACGCTGCGACACCTACTCTGCCACATGGAACGCCCATATCCCTACACATGCATAGAGACACTATGAAGATGCACAGCGCGCAAAGCGGCATCGAAAGAAAAGGAAAAACGGCGCGAGCGCCCTCGTCAGATTGATCTCCACGCTGCGACACCTACCCTGCCGCATGCAACGCCCATATCCCTACACATGCATAGGAGACACCATGAAAATGTACAGCGCGCAGAGCGGCATCGAAAGAAAAGGAAAAACGGCGCGATCGCGCTCGTTAGATTGATCTCCCCGCTGCGATACCTACTCTGCCACATGGAACGCGCATATTCCTATTCATGCATAGAGACATCACGAAGATGCACAGCGCGGAAAGCGGCATCGAAAGAAGAGGAAACACGGCGCGAGCGCACTCGTTAGATTGATCTCAACACCGTGACACCTACTATGCCACATGGAACGGCCATATCCCTACACATGCATAGAGACACCATGGAGATGCACAGCGCGCAATGCGGCATCGAAAGAAAAGGAAAAACGGCGCGAGCGCTCTCATTAGATTGATCTCCACGCTGCGATACCTACTCTGCCACATGGAACGCGCATATTCCTATTCATGCATAGAGACATCACGAAGATGCACAGCGCGGAAAGCGGCATCGAAAGAAGAGGAAACACGGCGCGAGCGCACTCGTTAGATTGATCTCAACGCCGTGACACCTAATATGCCACTTGGAACGCCCATATCCCTACACATGCATAGAGACACCATGGAGATGCACAGCGCGCAATGCGGCATCGAAAGAAAAGGAAAAACGGCGCGAGCGCTCTCATTAGATTGATCTCCACGCTGCGACACCTACTCTGCCACATGGAACGCCCATATCCCTACACATGCATAGAGACACTATGAAGATGCACAGCGCGCAAAGCGGCATCGAAAGAAAAGGAAAAACGGCGCGAGCGCCCTCGTCAGATTGATCTCCACGCTGCGACACCTACCCTGCCGCATGCAACGCCCATATCCCTACACATGCATAGGAGACACCATGAAAATGTACAGCGCGCAGAGCGGCATCGAAAGAAAAGGAAAAACGGCGCGATCGCGCTCGTTAGATTGATCTCCACGCTGCGACACCTACTCTGCCACATGGAACGCGCATATTCCTATTCATGCATAGAGACATCACGAAGATGCACAGCGCGGAAAGCGGCATCGAAAGAAGAGGAAACACGGCCCGAGCGCACTCGTTAGATTGATCTCAACGCCGTGACACCTACTATGCCACATGGAACGCCCATATCCCTACACATGCATAGAGAAACCATGGAGATGCAGAGCGCGCAGAGCGGCATCGAAAGAAAAGGAAAAGGGGCGCGAGCGCTCTCATTAGATTGATCTCCACGCTGCGACGCCTACTCTGCCACATGGAACGCCCATATCCCTACACATGCATAGAGACACTATGAAGATGCACAGCGCGCAAAGCGGCATCGAAAGAAAAGGAAAAACGGTGCGAGCGCCCTCGTCAGATTGATCTCCACGCTGCGACACCTACTCTGCCGCATGGAACGCGCATATCCGTACACATGCATAGAGACACCATTAAGATGCACAGCGCGCAGAGCGGCATCGAAAGAATGGGAAAAATGGCGCAAGCGCACTCGTTAGATTGATCTCCACGCTGCGACACCTACCCTGCCACATAGAACGCCCATATCACTACACATGCATACAGACACTATGAAGATGCACAGCGCGCAAAGCGCCATCGAAAGAAAAGGAAAAACGGCGCGAGCGCCCTCGTAAGATTGATCTCCACGCTGCGACACCTACTCTGCCGCATGGAACGCGCATATCCGTACACATGCATAGAGACACCATGAAGATGCACAGCGCGCAGAGCGGCATCGAAAGAATGGGAAAAAGGGCGCGAGCGCGCTCGTTAGATTGATCTCCACGCTGCGACACCTACAATGCCACATGGAACGCCATATCCCTACACAAGCATAGAGACACCATGAAAATGTACAGCGCGCAGAGCGGCATCGAAAGAAAAGGAAAAATGGCGCGATCGCGCTCGTTAGATTGATCTCCCCGCTGCGACTCCTACTCTGCCGCATGGAACGCGCATATCCGTACACATGCATAGAGACACCATGAAGCTGCACAGCGCGCAGAGCGGCATCGAAAGAATGGGAAAAAGGGTGCGAGCGCGCTCGTTAGATTGATCTGCACGCTGCGACACCTACTCTGCCACGTGGAACACCCATATCCGTACACATGCATAGAGACACCATGAAGATGCACAGCGCTCAGAGCGGCATCGAAAGAAAAGGAAAAATGGCGCGATCGCGCTCGTTAGATTGATCTCCCCGCTGCGACTCCTACTCTGCCGCATGGAACGCGCATATTCGTACACATGCATAGAGACACCATGAAGATGCACAGCGCGCAGAGGGGCATCGAAAGAATGGGAAAAAGGGCGCGAGCGCGCTCGTTAGATTGATCTCCACGCTGCGACACATACTATGCTACATGGAACGCCCATATCCCTACACATGCATAGAGACACCATGAAGATGCACAGCGTGCTGAGCGGCATCGAAAGAATAGGAAAAAGGGCGCGAGCGCGCTCGTTGGATTGTTCACCACGCTGCGACACCTACTCTGCCACATGGAACACCCATATCCGTACACATGCATAGAGACACCATGAAGATGCACAGCGCGCAGAGCGGCATCGAAAGAATGGAAAAAGGGCGCGAGCGCGCTCGTTACATTGATCTCCACGCTGCGACTCCTACTCTGCCACATGGAACGCCCATATCCCTACACATGCATAGAGACAACATGAAGATGCACAGCGTGCAGAGCGGCATCGAAAGAATGGAAAAAGGGCGCGAGCGCGCTCGTTATATTGATCTCCCCGCTGCGACTCCTACAATGCCACATGGAACGCCTATATCCCTACACATGCATAGAGACACCATGGAGATGCACAGCGCGCAGAGCGGCATCGAAAGAAAAGGAAAAGGGGCGCGAGCGCTCTCGTTAGATTGATCTCCACGCTGCGACACCTACTCTGCCAAATGTAACGCCCATATCCCTACACATGCATAGAGACAACATGAAGATGCAAAGCGTGCAGAGCGGCATCGAAAGAATGGAAAAAGGGCGCGAGCGCGCTCGTTAGATTGATCTCCCCGCTGCGACTCCTACAATGCCACATGGAACGCCTATATCCCTACACATGCATAGAGACACCATGGAGATGCACAGCGCGCAAAGCGGAATCGAAAGAAAAGGAAAAACGGCGCGAGCGCCCTCGTCAGATTGATCTCCCCGCTGCGACACCTACTCTGCCGCATGGATCGCGCATATCCGTACACATGCATAGACACACCATGAAGATGCACAGCGCGCAGAGCGGCATCGAAAAAATGGGAAAAAGGGCGCGAACACGCTCGATAGATTGATCTCCCCGCTGCGACACCTACTCTGCCACATGGAACGCCCATATCCCTACACATGCATAGAGACAACATGAAGATGCAAAGCGTGCAGAGCGGCATCGAAAGAATGGAAAAAGGGCGCGAGCGCGCTCGTTAGATTGATCTCCCCGCTGCGACTCCTACTCTGCCACAGGAACGCCCATATCCCTGCACATGCATAGAGACATCATGAAGATGCACAGTGCACAAAGCGGCATCGAAAGAAAAGGAAAAACGGCGCGAACACCCTCGTCAGATTGATCTCCCCGCTGCGACACCTACTCTGCCGCATGGATCGCGCATATCCGTACACATGCATAGACACACCATGAAGATGCACAGCGCGCAAAGCGGCATCGAAAGAAAAGTAAACACGGCGCGAGCACACTCGTTGGATTGTTCTCCACGCTGCGACACCTACTCTGCCACATGGAACGCGCATATTCCTATTCATGCATACAGACATCACGACGATGCACAGCGCGCAAAGCGGCATCGAAAGAAAAGGAAACACGGCGCGAGCGCACTCGTTAGGTTGATCTCAACGCCGTGACACCTACAATGCCACATGGAACACCCATATCCCTACACATGCATAGAGACACCATGGAGATGCACAGCGCGCAGAGCGGCATCGAAAGAAAAGGAAAAGGGGTGCGAGCGCTCTCGTTAGATTGATCTCCACGCTGCGACGCCTACTCTGCCAAATGTAACGCCCATATCCCTACACATGCATAGAGACGCTATGAAGATGCACAGCGCGCAAAGCGGCATCGAAAGAAAAGGAAAAACGGCGCGAGCGCCCTCGTAAGATTGATCTCCACGCTGCGACACCTACTCTGCCGCATGGAACGCGCATATCCGTACACATGCATAGAGACACCATGAAGATGCACAGCGCGCAGAGCGGCATCGAAAGAATGGGAAAAAGGGCGCGAGCGCGCTCGTTAGATTGATCTCCACGCTGCGACACCTACTCTGCCACATGGAACGCCCATATCCCTACACATGCATAGAGACACTATGAAGATGCACAGCGCGCAAAGCGGCATCGAAAGAAAAGGAAAAACGGCGCGAGCGCCCTCGTAAGATTGATCTCCACGCTGCGACACCTACTCTGCCGCATGGAACGCGCATATCCGTACACATGCATAGAGACACCATGGAGATGCACAGCGCGCAGAGCGGCATCGAAAGAATGGGAAAAAGGGCGCGAGCGCGCTCGTTAGATTGATCTCCACGCTGCGACACCTACTCTGCCACATGGAACGCCCATATCCCTACACATGCATAGAGACACCATGAAGATGCACAGCGCTCAGAGCGGCATCGAAAGAATGGACAAAGGGCGCGAGCGCGCTCGTTGGATTGTTCTCCACGCTGCGACACCTACTCTGCCACATGGAACGCCCATATCCCTACACATGCATAGAGACACCATGGAGATGGACAGCGCCCAGAGCGGCATCGAAAGAATCGGAAAAAGGGCGCGAGCACGCTCGTTAGATTGATCTCCACGCTGCGACACCTACTCTGCCACATGCAACACCCATATCCCTACACATGCATAGGAGACACCATGAAAATGTACAGCGCGCAGAGCGGCATCGAAAGAAAAGGAAAAACGGCGCGATCGCGCTCGTTAGATTGATCTCCCCGCTGCGACACCTACTCTGCCACATGGAACGCGCATATTCCTATTCATGCATAGAGACATCACGAAGATGCACAGCGCGCAAAGCGGCATCGAAAGAAAAGGAAACACGGCGCGAGCGCACTCGTTAGATTGATCTCAACGCCGTGACACCTAATATGCCACTTGGAACGCCCATATCCCTACACATGCATAGAGACACCATGGAGATGCACAGCGCGCAATGCGGCATCGAAAGAAAAGGAAAAACGGCGCGAGCGCTCTCATTAGATTGATCTCCACGCTGCGACACCTACTCTGCCACATGGAACGCCCATATCCCTACACATGCATAGAGACACTATGAAGATGCACAGCGCGCAAAGCGGCATCGAAAGAAAAGGAAAAACGGCGCGAGCGCCCTCGTCAGATTGATCTCCACGCTGCGACACCTACCCTGCCGCATGCAACGCCCATATCCCTACACATGCATAGGAGACTCCATGAAAATGTACAGCGCGCAGAGCGGCATCGAAAGAAAAGGAAAAACGGCGCGATCGCGCTCGTTAGATTGATCTCCCCGCTGCGATACCTACTCTGCCACATGGAACGCGCATATTCCTATTCATGCATAGAGACATCACGAAGATGCACAGCGCGGAAAGCGGCATCGAAAGAAGAGGAAACACGGCGCGAGCGCACTCGTTGGATTGATCTCCACGCTGCGACGCCTACTCTGCCACATGGAACGCGCATATCCGTACACATGCATAGAGACACCATGAAGATGCAAAGCGCGCACAGCGGCATCGAAAGAAAAGGAAAAACGGCGCGAGCGCCCTCGTCAGATTGATCGCCACGCAGCGCCACCTACTCTGCCGCATGGAACACGCATATCCGTACACATGCATAGAGACACCATGATGCTGCGCAGCGCGCAGAGCGGCATGGAAAGAATGGGAAAAAGTGCGCGAGCGCGCTCGTTAGATTGGTCTCCACGCTGCGACACCTGCTCTGCCACATGGAACGCCCATATCCCTACACATGCATAGAGACACCATGAAGATGCACAGCGCGCAGAGCGGCATCGAAAGAAAAGGAAAAACGGCGCGAGCGCCCTCGTAAGATTGATCTCCACGCTGCGACGCCTACTCTGCCGCATGGAACGCGCATATCCGTACACATGCATAGAGACACCATGAAGATGCACAGCGCGCACAGCGGCATCGAAAGAAAAGGAAAAACGGCGCGAGCGCCCTCGTCAGATTGATCGCCACGCTGCGCCACCTACTCTGCCGCATGGAACACGCATATCCGTACACATGCATAGAGACACCATGATGCTGCGCAGCGCGCAGAGCGGCATGGAAAGAATGGGAAAAAGGGCGCGAGCGCGCTCGTTAGATTGATCTCCACGCTGCGACACCTGCTCTGCCACATGGAACGCGCATATCCGTACACATGCATAGAGACACCATGAAGATGCACAGCGCGCAGAGCGGCATCGAAAGAAAAGGAAAAACGGTGCGAGCGCCCTCGTCAGATTGATCGCCACGCTGCGACACCTACTCTGCCGCATGGAACGCGCATATCCGTACACATGCATAGAGACACCATGAAGATGCACAGCGCGCAGAGCGGCATCGAAAGAAAAGGAAAAGCGGCGCGAGCGCGCTCGTTAGATTGATCTCCACGCTGCGACACCTACTCTGCCACATGGAACGCCCATTACCCTACACATGCATAGAGACACCATGGAGATGCACAGCGCCCAGAGTGGCATCGAAAGAATCGGAAAAAGGGCGCGAGCACCCTCGTTAGATTGATCTCCACACTGCGACACCTACTCTGCCACATGGAACGCGCATATTCCTATTCATGCATAGAGACACCATGGAGATGGAGAGCGCGCAGAGCGGCATCGAAAGAAAAGGAAAAGGGGCGCGAGCGCTCTCGTTAGATTGATCTCCACGCTGCGACACCTACTCTGCCACATGGGACGCCCATATCCCTACACATGCATAGAGACACTATGAAGATGCACAGCGCGCAAAGCGGCATCGAAAGAAAAGGAAAAACGGCGCGAGCGCCCTCGTCAGATTGATCTCCACGCTGCGACACCTACTCTGCCGCATGGAACGCGTATATCCGTACACATGCATAGACACACCATGAAGATGCACAGCGCGCAAAGCGGCATCGAAAGAAAAGTAAACACGGCGCGAGCGCACTCGTTAGATTGATCTCACCGCCGTGACACCTAATCTGCCACAAGGAAAGCCCATATCCCTACACATGCATATAGACACCATGGAGCTGCACAGCGCGCAGAGCGGCATCGAAAAAATGGGAAAAAGGGCGCGAACACGCTCGATAGATTGATCTCCTCGGTGCGACACCTACTCTGCCACATGGAACGCCCATATCCCTACACATGCATAGAGACGCCATGAAGCTGCGCAGCGCGCAGAGCGGCATCGAAAGAATGGAAAAAGGGCGCGAGCGCGCTCGTTAGATTGATCTCCACGGTGCGACACCTACTCTGCCACATGGAACGCCCATATCCCTACACATGCATAGAGACACCATGAAGATGCAGAGCGCGCAGAGCGGCATCGAAAGAATAGGAAAAAGGGCGCGAGCGCGCTCGTTGGATTGTTCTCCACGCTGCGACACCTACTCTGCCACATGGAACGCGCATATCCGTACACATGCATAGAGACACCATGAAGATGCACAGCGCGCGGAGCGGCATCGAAAGAATGGGAAAAAGGGCGCGAGCGCGCTCGTTAGATTGATCTCCACGCTGCGACACCTACTCTGCCACATGGAACGCCCATATCCCTACACATGCATAGAGACACCATGAAGATGCACAGCGCGCAGAGCGGCATCGAAAGAATAAGAAAAAGGGCGCGAGCGCGCTCGTTGGATTGTTCTCCACGCTGCGACACCTACTCTGCCACATGGAACGCGCATATTCCTATTAATGCATAGAGACATCACGAAGATGCACAGCGCGCAAAGCGGCATCGAAAGAAAAGGAAAAACGGCGCGAGCGCCCTCGTAAGATTGATCTCCACGCTGCGACACCTACTCTGCGGCTTGGAACGCGCATATCCGTACACATGCATAGAGACACCATGAAGATGCACAGCGCGCAGAGCGGCATCGAAAGAATGGGAAAAAGGGCGCCAGCGCGCTCGTTAGATTGATCTCCACGCTGCGACACCTACTCTGCCACATGGAACGCCCATATCCCTACACATGCATAGAGACACCATGAAGATGCAGAGCGCTCAGAGCGGCATCGAAAGAATGGACAAAGGGCGCGAGCACGCTCGTTAGATTGATCTCCACGCTGCGACACCTACTCTGCCACATGGAACGCCCATATCCCTACACATGCATAGGAGACACCATGAAGATGCACAGCGCTCAGAGCGGCATCGAAAGAATGGACAAAGGGCGCGAGCACGCTCGTTAGATTGATCTCCACGCTGCGACACCTACTCTGCCACATGGAACGCCCATATCCCTACACATGCATAGAGACACCATGAAGATGCACAGCGCTCAGAGCGGCATCGAAAGAATGGACAAAGGGCGCGAGCGCGCTCGTTGGATTGTTCTCCACGCTGCGACACCTACTCTGCCACATGGAACGCCCATATCCCTACACATGCATAGGAGACACCATGAAAATGTACAGCGCGCAGAGCGGCATCGAAAAAATGGACAAAGGGCGCGAGCGACGCTCGTTGGATTGATCTCCCCGCTGCGACACCTACTCTGCCACATGGAACGCGCATATTCCTATTCATGCATAGAGACATCACGAAGATGCACAGCGCGCAAAGCGGCATCGAAAGAAAAGGAAACACGGCGCGAGCGCACTCGTTACATTGATCTCCACGCTGCGACACCTACTCTGCCACATGGAACGCCCATATCCCTACACATGCATAGAGACACCATGAAGATGCAGAGCGCGCAGAGCGGGATCGAAAGAATAGGAAAAAGGGCGCGAGCGCGCTCGTTGGATTGTTCTCCCCGCGGCGACACCTAGTCTGCCGCATGGAACGCGCATATCCGTACACGTGCGTAGAGACACCATGAAGATGCACAGCGCGCAGAGCGGCATCGAAACAAAAGCAAAAACTGCGCGAGCGCGCTCGTTAGATTGATCTCCACGCTGCGACGCCTACTCTGCCGCATTGAACGCGCATATCCGTACACATGCATAGAGACACCATGAAGATGCACAGCGCGCACAGCGGCATCGAAAGAAAAGGAAAAACGGCGCGAGCGCCCTCGTCAGATTGATCGCCACGCTGCGCCACCTACTCTGCCGCATGGAACACGCATATCCGTACACATGCATAGAGACACCATGATGCTGCGCAGCGCCCAGAGCGGCATGGAAAGAATGGGAAAAAGGGCGCGAGCGTGCTCGTTAGATTGATCTCCACGCTGCGACACCTACTCTGCCACATGCAACGCCCATATCCCTACACATGCATAGAGACATCACGAAGATGCACAGCGCGCAGAGCGGCATCGAAAGAAAAGGAAACACGGCGCGAGCGCACTCGTTACATTGATCTCAACGCCGTGACACCTACTCTGCCACATGGAACGCCCAAATCCCTACACATGCATAGAGACAACATGAAGATGCACAGCGCGCAGAGCGGCATCGAAAGAAAAGGAAAAGCGACGCGATCGCGCTCGTTAGATTGATCTCCTCGCTGCAACTCCTGCTCTGCCGCATGGAACGCGCATATCCGTACACGTGCGTAGAGACACCATGAAGATGCACAGCGCTCAGAGCGGCATCGAAAGAATGGACAAAGGGCGCGAGCGCGCTCGTTGGATTGTTCTCCACGCTGCGACACCTGCTCTGCCACATGGAACGCCCATATCCCTACACATGCATAGAGACACCATGAAGATGCACAGCGCGCAGAGCGGCATTGAAAGAACAGGAAAAAGGGTGCGAGCGCGCTCGTTAGATTGATCTCCTCGCTGCAACTCCTACTCTGCCACATGGAACGCGCATATCCGTACACATGCATAGAGACATCACCAACATGCACAGCGCGCAGAGCGGCATCGAAAAAATGGGAAAAAGGGCGCGAACACGCTCGTTAGATTGATCTCCACGCTGCGACTCCTACTCTGCCACATGGAACGCCCATATCCCTACACATGCATGGAGACACCATGAAGATGCACAGCGCACAAAGCGGCATCGAAAGAAATGGAAAAGCGGCGGGAGCGCGCTCGTTAGATTGATCTGCACGCTGCGACACCTACTCTGCCACATGGAACGCGCATATTCCTATTCATGCATAGAGACACCATGGAGATGGAGAGCGCGCAGAGCGGCATCGAAAGAAAAGGAAAAGGGGCGCGAGCGCTCTCGTTAGATTGATCTCCACGCTGCGACACCTACTCTGCCACATGGGACGCCCATATCCCTACACATGCATAGAGACACTATGAAGATGCACAGCGCGCAAAGCGGCATCGAAAGAAAAGGAAAAACGGCGCGAGCGCCCTCGTCAGATTGATCTCCACGCTGCGACACCTACTCTGCCGCATGGAACGCGTATATCCGTACACATGCATAGACACACCATGAAGATGCACAGCGCGCAAAGCGGCATCGAAAGAAAAGTAAACACAGCGCGAGCGCACTCGTTAGATTGATCTCACCGCCGTGAGACCTACTCTGCCACATGGAAAGCCCATATCC
Source organism: Dermacentor variabilis (assembly GCF_050947875.1). Lineage (NCBI taxonomy): Eukaryota > Metazoa > Arthropoda > Arachnida > Ixodida > Ixodidae > Dermacentor > Dermacentor variabilis. The sequence continues at coordinate 19,791,743 of NC_134576.1, forward strand.
CTACACATGCATAGAGACACCATGGAGATGCACAGCACGCAGAGCGGCATCGAAAAAATGGGAAAAAGGGCGCGAACACGCTCCATAGATTGATCTCCTCGGTGCGACACCTACTCTGCCACATGGAACACCCATATCCCTACACATGCATAGAGACACCATGGAGATGCACAGCACGCAGAGCGGCATCGAAAGAATGGGAAAAAGGGCACGAGCGCGCTCGTTAGATTGATCTCCACGCTGCGACACCTACTCTGCCACGTGGAACGCCCATATCCCTACACATGCATAGAGACACCATGAAGATGCACAGCGCGCAGAGCGGCATCGAAAGAATGGAAAAAGGGCGCGAGCGCGCTCGTTAGATTGATCTCCACGGTGCGACTCCTACTGTGCCACTTGGACCGCCCATATCCCAACAAATGCATAGAGACACCATGAAGATGCACAGCGCGCAGAGCGGCATCGAAAGAATAGGAAAAAGGGCGCGAGCGCGCTCGTTGGATTGTTCTCCACGGTGCGACACCTACTCTGCCACATGGAACGCGCATATCCGTACACATGCATAGAGACACCATGAAGATGCACAGTGCGCGGAGCGGCATCGAAAGAATGGGAAAAAGGGCGCGAGCGCGCTCGTTAGATTGATCTCCACGCTGCGACACCTACTCTGCCACATGGAACGCCCATATCCCTACACATGCATAGAGACACCATGAAGATGCACAGCGCGCAAAGTGGCATCGAAAGAAAAGGAAACACGGCGCGAGCGCACTCGTTAGATTGATCTCAACGCCGTGACACCTACAATGCCACATGGAACGCCCATATCCCTACACATGCATAGAGACACCATGGAGATGCACAGCGCGCAGAGCGGCATCGAAAGAAAAGGAAAAGGGGCGCGAGCGCTCTCGTTAGATTGATCTCCACGCTGCGACACCTACTCTGCCAAATGTAACGCCCATATCCCTACGCATGCATAGAGACGCTATGAAGATGCACAGCGCGCAAAGCGGCATCGAAAGAAAAGGAAAAACGGCGCGAGCGCCCTCGTCAGATTGATCTCCCCGCTGCGACAGCTACTCTGCCGCATGGAACGCGCATATCCGTACACATGCATAGAGACATCACCAACATGCACAGCGCGCAGAGCGGCATCGAAAAAATGGGAAAAAGGGCGCGAACACGCTCGTTAGATTGATCTCCTCGGTGCGACACCTACTCTGCCACATGGAACGCCCATATCCCTACACATGCATAGAGACGCCATGAAGCTGAGCAGCGCGCAGATCGGCATCGAAAGAATGGGAAAAAGGGCGCGAGCGCGCTCGTTAGATTGATCTCCACGCTGCGACACCTACTCTGCCACATGGAACGCGCATATTCCTATTCATGCATAGAGACACCATGGAGATGGAGAGCGCGCAGAGCGGCATCGAAAGAAAAGGAAAAGGGGCGCGAGCGCTCTCGTTAGATTGATCTCCACGCTGCGACACCTACTCTGCCACATGGGACGCCCATATCCCTACACATGCATACAGACACTATGAAGATGCACAGCGCGCAAAGCGGCATCGAAAGAAAAGGAAAAACGGCGCGAGCGCCCTCGTCAGATTGATCTCCACGCTGCGACACCTACTCTGCCGCTTGGAACGCGCATATCCGTACACATGCATAGACACACCATGAAGATGCACAGCGCGCAAAGCGGCATCGAAAGAAAAGTAAACACGGCGCGAGCGCACTCGTTAGATTGACCTCACCGCCGTGACACCTACTCTGCCACATGGAAAGCCCATATCCCTACACATGCATAGAGACACCATGGAGATGCACAGCGCGCAGAGCGGCATCGAAAAAATGGGAAAAAGGGCGCGAACACGCTCCATAGATTGATCTCCTCGGTGCGACACCTACTCTGCCACATGGAACGCCCATATCCCTACAGATGCATAGAGACACCATGAAGATGCACAGCGCGCAGAGCGGCAGCGAAAGAATAGGAAAAAGGGCGCGAGCGCGCTCGTTGGATTGTTCTCCACGCTGCGACACCTACTCTGCCACATGGAACGCGCATATCCGTACACATGCATAGAGACACCATGAAGATGCACAGTGCGCGGAGAGGCATCGAAAGAATGGGAAAAAGGGCGCGAGCGCGCTCGTTAGATTGATCTCCACGCTGCGACACCTACTCTGCCACATGGAACGCCCATATTCCTATTCATGCATAGAGACATCACGAAGATGCACAGCGCGCAAAGCGGCATCGAAAGAAAAGGAAACACGGCGCGAGCGCACTCGTTAGATTGATCTCAACGCCGTGACACCTACAATGCCACATGGAACGCCCATATCCCTACACATGCATAGAGACACCATGGAGATGCACAGCGCGCAGAGCGGCATCGAAAGAAAAGGAAAAGGGGCGCGAGCGCTCTCGTTAGATTGATCTCCACGCTGCGACACCTAGTCTGCCAAATGTAACGCCCATATCCCTACACATGCATAGAGACGCTATGAAGATGCACAGCGCGCAAAGCGGCATCGAAAGAAAAGGAAAAACGGCGCGAGCGCCCTCGTAAGATTGATCTCCCCGCTGCGACACCTACTCTGCCGCATGGAACGCGCATATCCGTACACATGCATAGAGACATCACCAACATGCACAGCGCGCAGAGCGGCATCGAAAAAATGGGAAAAAGGGCGCGAACACGCTCGTTAGATTGATCTCCTCGGTGCGACACGTACTCTGCCACATGGAACGCCCATATCCCTACACATGCATAGAGACACCATGAAGATGCACAGCGCGCAAAGCGGCATCGAAAGAAAAGGAAAAACGGCGCGAGCGCCCTCGTCAGATTGATCTCCACGCTGCGACACCTACTCTGCCACGTGGAACGCCCATATCCCTACACATGCATAGAGACACCATGAAGATGCACAGCGCGCAGAGCGGCATCGAAAGAATGGAAAAAGGGCGCGAGCGCGCTCGTTAGATTGATCTCCACGGTGCGACACCTACTCTGCCACATGGAACGCGCATATTCCTATTCATGCATAGAGACACCATGGAGATGGAGAGCGCGCAGAGCGGCATCGAAAGAAAAGGAAAAGGGGCGCGAGCGCTCTCGTTAGATTGATCTCCACGCTGCGACACCTACTCTGCCACATGGGACGCCCATATCCCTACACATGCATAGAGACACTATGAAGATGCACAGCGCGCAAAGCGGCATCGAAAGAAAAGGAAAAACGGCGCGAGCGCCCTCGTTAGATTGATCTCCACGCTGCGACACCTACTCTGCCGCATGGAACGCGCATATCCGTACACATGCATAGACACACCATGAAGATGCACAGCGCGCAAAACGGCATCGAAAGAAAAGTAAACACGGCGCGAGCGCACTCGTTAGATTGACCTCACCGCCGTGACACCTACTCTGCCACATGGAAAGCCCATATCCCTGCACATGCATAGAGACACCATGGAGATGCACAGCGCGCAGAGCGGCATCGAAAAAATGGGAAAAAGGGCGCGAACACGCTCCATAGATTGATCTCCTCGGTGCGACACCTACTCTGCCACGTGGAACGCCCATATCCCTACACATGCATAGAGACACCATGAAGATGCACAGCGCGCAGAGCGGCATCGAAAGAATGGAAAAAGGGCGCGAGCGCGCTCGTTAGATTGATCGCCACGGTGCGACTCCTACTCTGCCACATGGAACGCCCATATCCCTACAGATGCATAGAGACACCATGAAGATGCACAGCGCGCAGAGCGGCATCGAAAGAATAGGAAAAAGGGCGCGAGCGCGCTCGTTGGATTGTTCTCCACGCTGCGACACCTACTCTGCCACATGGAACGCGCATATCCGTACACATGCATAGAGACACCATGAAGATGCACAGTGCGCGGAGAGGCATCGAAAGAATGGGAAAAAGGGCGCGAGCGCGCTCGTTAGATTGATCTCCACGCTGCGACACCTACTCTGCCACATGGAACGCCCATATCCCTACACATGCATAGAGACACCATGAAGATGCACAGCGCGCAGAGCGGCATCGAAAGAATAGGAAAAAGGGCGCGAGCGCGCTCGTTGGATTGTTCTCCACGCTGCGACACCTACTCTGCCACATGGAACGCGCATATTCCTATTCATGCATAGAGACATCACGAAGATGCACAGCGCGCAAAGCGGCATCGAAAGAAAAGGAAACACGGCGCGAGCGCACTCGTTAGATTGATCTCAACGCCGTGACACCTACAATGCCACATGGAACGCCCATATCCCTACACATGCATAGAGACACCATGGAGATGCACAGCGCGCAGAGCGGCATCGAAAGAAAAGGAAAAGGGGCGCGAGCGCTCTCGTTAGATTGATCTCCACGCTGCGACACCTACTCTGCCAAATGTAACGCCCATATCCCTACACATGCATAGAGACGCTATGAAGATGCACAGCGCGCAAAGCGGCATCGAAAGAAAAGGAAAAACGGCGCGAGCGCCCTCGTCAGATTGATCTTCCCGCTGCGACACCTACTCTGCCGCATGGAACGCGCATATCCGTACACATGCATAGAGACATCACCAACATGCACAGCGCGCAGAGCGGCATCGAAAAAATGGGAAAAAGGGCGCGAACACGCTCGTTAGATTGATCTCCTCGGTGCGACACGTACTCTGCCACATGGAACGCCCATATCCCTACACATGCATAGAGACACCATGAAGATGCACAGCGCGCAAAGCGGCATCGAAAGAAAAGGAAAAACGGCGCGAGCGCCCTCGTCAGATTGATCTCCACGCTGCGACACCTACTCTGCCACGTGGAACGCCCATATCCCTACACATGCATAGAGACACCATGAAGATGCACAGCGCGCAGAGCGGCATCGAAAGAATGGAAAAAGGGCGCGAGCGCGCTCGTTAGATTGATCTCCACGGTGCGACTCCTACTCTGCCACGTGGAACGCCCATATCCCTACACATGCATAGAGACACCATGAAGATGCACAGCGCGCAGAGCGGCATCGAAAGAATAGGAAAAAGGGCGCGAGCGCGCTCGTTGGATTGTTCTCCACGCTGCGACACCTACTCTGCCACATGGAACGCGCATATCCGTACACATGCATAGAGACACCATGAAGATGCACAGTGCGCGGAGCGGCACCGAAAGAATGGGAAAAAGGGCGCGAGCGCGCTCGTTAGATTGATCTCCACGCTGCGACACCTACTCTGCCACATGGAACGCCCATATCCCTACACATGCATAGAGACACCATGAAGATGCACAGCGCGCAAAGCGGCATCGAAAGAAAAGGAAACACGGCGCGAGCGCACTCGTTAGATTGATCTCAACGCCGTGACACCTACAATGCCACATGGAACGCCCATATCCCTACACATGCATAGAGACACCATGGAGATGCACAGCGCGCAGAGCGGCATCGAAACAAAAGGAAAAGGGGCGCGTGCGCTCTCGTTAGATTGATCTCCACGCTGCGACACCTACTCTGCCAAATGTAACGCCCATATCCCTACACATCTATAGAGACGCTATGAAGATGCACAGCACGCAAAGCGGCATCGAAAGAAAAGGAAAAACGGCGCGAGCGCCCTCGTCAGATTGATCTCCCCGCTGCGACACCTACTCTGCCGCATGGAACGCGCATATCCGTACACATGCATAGAGACATCACCAACATGCACAGCGCGCAGAGCGGCATCGAAAAAATGGGAAAAAGGGCGCGAACACGCTCGTTAGATTGATCTCCTCGGTGCGACACCTACTCTGCCACATGGAACGCCCATATCCCTACACATGCATAGAGACGCCATGAAGCTGCGCAGCGCGCAGATCGGCATCGAAAGAATGGGAAAAAGGGCGCGAGCGCGCTCGTTAGATTGATCTCCACGCTGCGACACCTACTCTGCCACATGGAACGCCCATATCCCTACACATGCATAGAGACACCATGAAGCTGCGCAGCGCGCAGAGCGGCATCGAAAGAATGGGAAAAACGGCGCGAGCGCCCTCGTCAGATTGATCTCCACGCTGCGACACCTACTCTGCCGCATGGAACGCGCATATCCGTACACATGCATAGACACACCATGAAGATGCACAGCGCGCAAAGCGGCATCGAAAGAAAAGTAAACATGGCGCGAGCGCACTCGTTAGATTGATCTCAACGCCGTGACACCTACTATGCCACATGGAACGCCCATATCCCTACACATGCATAGAGACACCATGGAGATGCAGAGCGCGCAGAGCGGCATCGAAAGAAAAGGAAAAGGGGCGCGAGCGCTCTCGTTAGATAGATCTCCGCGCTGCGACACCTACTCTGCCACATGGAACGCCCATATCCCTACACATGCATAGAGACACAATGAAGATGCACAGCGCGCAAAGCGGCATCGAAAGAAAAGGAAAAACGGCGCGAGCGCCCTCGTCAGATTGATCTCCACGCTGCGACACCTACTCTGCCGCATTGAACGCGCATATCCGTACACATGCATAGAGACACCATTAAGATGCACAGCGCGCAGAGCGGCAACGAAAGAATGGGAAAAATGGCGCGAGCGCGCTTGTTAGATTGATCTCCACGCTGCGACACCTACCCTGCAACATGGAACGCCCATATCACTACACATGCATAGAGACACTATGAAGATGCACAGCGGGCAAAGCGGCTTCGAAAGAAAAGGAAAAACGGCGCGAGCGCCCTCGTAAGATTGATCTCCACGCTGCGACACCTACTCTGCCGCATGGAACGCGCATATCCGTACACATGCTTAGAGACACCATGAAGATGCACAGCGCGCAGAGCGGCATCGAAAGAATAGGAAAAAGGGCGCGAGCGCGCTCGTTGGATTGTTCTCCACGCTGCGACACCTACTCTGCCACATGGAACGCGCATATCCGTACACATGCATAGAGACACCATGAAGATGCACAGTGCGCGGAGCGGCATCGAAAGAATGGGAAAAAGGGCGCGAGCGCGCTCGTTAGATTGATCTCCACGCTGCGACACCTACTCTGCCACATGGAACGCCCATATCCCTACACATGCATAGAGACACCATGAAGATGCACAGCGCGCAAAGTGGCATCGAAAGAAAAGGAAACACGGCGCGAGCGCACTCGTTAGATTGATCTCAACGCCGTGACACCTACAATGCCACATGGAACGCCCATATCCCTACACATGCATAGAGACACCATGGAGATGCACAGCGCGCAGAGCGGCATCGAAAGAAAAGGAAAAGGGGCGCGAGCGCTCTCGTTAGATTGATCTCCACGCTGCGACACCTACTCTGCCAAATGTAACGCCCATATCCCTACGCATGCATAGAGACGCTATGAAGATGCACAGCGCGCAAAGCGGCATCGAAAGAAAAGGAAAAACGGCGCGAGCGCCCTCGTCAGATTGATCTCCCCGCTGCGACAGCTACTCTGCCGCATGGAACGCGCATATCCGTACACATGCATAGAGACATCACCAACATGCACAGCGCGCAGAGCGGCATCGAAAAAATGGGAAAAAGGGCGCGAACACGCTCGTTAGATTGATCTCCTCGGTGCGACACCTACTCTGCCACATGGAACGCCCATATCCCTACACATGCATAGAGACGCCATGAAGCTGAGCAGCGCGCAGATCGGCATCGAAAGAATGGGAAAAAGGGCGCGAGCGCGCTCGTTAGATAGATCTCCACGCTGCGACACCTACTCTGCCGCATGGAACGCGCATATCCGTACACATGCATAGACACACCATGAAGATGCACAGCGCGCAAAGCGGCATCGAAAGAAAAGTAAACACGGCGCGAGCGCACTCGTTAGATTGATCTCAACGCCGTGACACCTACTATGCCACATGGAACGCCCATATCCCTACACATGCATAGAGACACCATGAAGATGCACAGCGCGCAAAGCGGCATCGAAAGAAAAGGAAACACGGCGCGAGCGCACTCGTTAGATTGATCTCAACGCCGTGACACCTACAATGCCACATGGAACGCCCATATCCCTACACATGCATAGAGACACCATGGAGATGCACAGCGCGCAGAGCGGCATCGAAAGAAAAGGAAAAGGGGCGCGAGCGCTCTCGTTAGATTGATCTCCACGCTGCGACACCTACTCTGCCAAATGTAACGCCCATATCCCTACACATGCATAGAGACGCTATGAAGATGCACAGCGCGCAAAGCGGCACCGAAAGAAAAGCAAAAACGGCGCGAGCGCCCTCGTCAGATTGATCTCCCCGCTGCGACACCTACTCTGCCGCATGGAACGCGCATATCCGTACACATGCATAGAGACATCACCAACATGCACAGCGCGCAGAGCGGCATCGAAAAAATGGGAAGAAGGGCGCGAACACGCTCGTTAGATTGATCTCCTCGGTGCGACACCTACTCTGCCACATGGAACGCCCATATCCCTACACATGCATAGAGACGCCATGAAGCTGAGCAGCGCGCAGATCGGCATCGAAAGAATGGGAAAAAGGGCGCGAGCGCGCTCGTTAGATAGATCTCCACGCTGCGACACCTACTCTGCCACATGGAAAGCCCATATCCCTACACATGCATAGAGACACCATGAAGCTGCGCAGCGCGCAGAGCGGCATCGAAAGAATGGGAAAAAGGGCGCGAGCGCGCTCGTTAGATTGATCTCCACGCTGCGATACCTACTCTGCCACATGGAAAGCGCATATTCCTATTCATGCATAGAGACACCATGGAGATGGAGAGCGCGCAGAGCGGCATCGAAAGAAAAGGAAAAGGGGCGCGAGCGCTCTCGTTAGATTGATCTCCACGCTGCGACACCTACTCTGCCACATGGGACGCCCATATCCCTACACATGCATAGAGACACTATGAAGATGCACAGCGCGCAAAGCGGTATCGAAAGAAAAGGAAAAACGGCGCGAGCGCCCTCGTCAGATTGATCTCCACGCTGCGACACCTACTCTGCCGCATGGAACGCGCATATCCGTACACATGCATAGACACACCATGAAGATGCACAGCGCGCAAAGCGGCATCGAAAGAAAAGTAAACACGGCGCGAGCGCACTCGTTAGATTGACCTCACCGCCGTGACACCTACTCTGCCACATGGAAAGCCCATATCCCTACACATGCATAGAGACACCATGGAGATGCACAGCGCGCAGAGCGGCATCGAAAAAATGGGAAAAAGGGCGCGAACACGCTCCATAGATTGATCTCCTCGGTGCGACACCTACTCTGCCACGTGGAACGCCCATATCCCTACACATGCATAGAGACACCATGAAGATGCACAGCGCGCAAAGCGGCATCGAAAGAAAAGGAAACACGGCGCGAGCGCACTCGTTAGATTGATCTCAACGCCGTGACACCTACAATGCCACATGGAACGCCCATATCCCTACACATGCATAGAGACACCATGGAGATGCACAGCGCGCAGAGCGGCATCGAAACAAAAGGAAAAGGGGCGCGTGCGCTCTCGTTAGATTGATCTCCACGCTGCGACACCTACTCTGCCGCATGGAACGCGCATATCCGTACACATGCATAGACACACCATGAAGATGCACAGCGCGCAAAGCGGCATCGAAAGAAAAGTAAACACGGCGCGAGCGCACTCGTTAGATTGACCTCACCGCCGTGACACCTACTCTGCCACATGGAAAGCCCATATCCCTACACATGCATAGAGACACCATGAAGATGCACAGTGCGCGGAGCGGCACCGAAAGAATGGGAAAAAGGGCGCGAGCGCGCTCGTTAGATTGATCTCCACGCTGCGACACCTACTCTGCCACATGGAACGCCCATATCCCTACACATGCATAGAGACACCATGAAGATGCACAGCGCGCAAAGCGGCATCGAAAGAAAAGGAAACACGGCGCGAGCGCACTCGTTAGATTGATCTCAACGCCGTGACACCTACAATGCCACATGGAACGCCCATATCCCTACACATGCATAGAGACACCATGGAGATGCACAGCGCGCAGAGCGGCATCGAAACAAAAGGAAAAGGGGCGCGTGCGCTCTCGTTAGATTGATCTCCACGCTGCGACACCTACTCTGCCAAATGTAACGCCCATATCCCTACACATCTATAGAGACGCTATGAAGATGCACAGCACGCAAAGCGGCATCGAAAGAAAAGGAAAAACGGCGCGAGCGCCCTCGTCAGATTGATCTCCCCGCTGCGACACCTACTCTGCCGCATGGAACGCGCATATCCGTACACATGCATAGAGACATCACCAACATGCACAGCGCGCAGAGCGGCATCGAAAAAATGGGAAAAAGGGCGCGAACACGCTCGTTAGATTGATCTCCTCGGTGCGACACCTACTCTGCCACATGGAACGCCCATATCCCTACACATGCATAGAGACGCCATGAAGCTGCGCAGCGCGCAGATCGGCATCGAAAGAATGGGAAAAAGGGCGCGAGCGCGCTCGTTAGATTGATCTCCACGCTGCGACACCTACTCTGCCACATGGAACGCCCATATCCCTACACATGCATAGAGACACCATGAAGCTGCGCAGCGCGCAGAGCGGCATCGAAAGAATGGGAAAAACGGCGCGAGCGCCCTCGTCAGATTGATCTCCACGCTGCGACACCTACTCTGCCGCATGGAACGCGCATATCCGTACACATGCATAGACACACCATGAAGATGCACAGCGCGCAAAGCGGCATCGAAAGAAAAGTAAACATGGCGCGAGCGCACTCGTTAGATTGATCTCAACGCCGTGACACCTACTATGCCACATGGAACGCCCACATCCCTACACATGCATAGAGACACCATGGAGATGCAGAGCGCGCAGAGCGGCATCGAAAGAAAAGGAAAAGGGGCGCGAGCGCTCTCGTTAGATAGATCTCCGCGCTGCGACACCTACTCTGCCACATGGAACGCCCATATCCCTACACATGCATAGAGACACAATGAAGATGCACAGCGCGCAAAGCGGCATCGAAAGAAAAGGAAAAACGGCGCGAGCGCCCTCGTCAGATTGATCTCCACGCTGCGACACCTACTCTGCCGCATTGAACGCGCATATCCGTACACATGCATAGAGACACCATTAAGATGCACAGCGCGCAGAGCGGCAACGAAAGAATGGGAAAAATGGCGCGAGCGCGCTTGTTAGATTGATCTCCACGCTGCGACACCTACCCTGCAACATGGAACGCCCATATCACTACACATGCATAGAGACACTATGAAGATGCACAGCGGGCAAAGCGGCTTCGAAAGAAAAGGAAAAACGGCGCGAGCGCCCTCGTAAGATTGATCTCCACGCTGCGACACCTACTCTGCCGCATGGAACGCGCATATCCGTACACATGCTTAGAGACACCATGAAGATGCACAGCGCGCAGAGCGGCATCGAAAGAATAGGAAAAAGGGCGCGAGCGCGCTCGTTGGATTGTTCTCCACGCTGCGACACCTACTCTGCCACATGGAACGCGCATATCCGTACACATGCATAGAGACACCATGAAGATGCACAGTGCGCGGAGCGGCATCGAAAGAATGGGAAAAAGGGCGCGAGCGCGCTCGTTAGATTGATCTCCACGCTGCGACACCTACTCTGCCACATGGAACGCCCATATCCCTACACATGCATAGAGACACCATGAAGATGCACAGCGCGCAGAGCGGCATCGAAAGAATAGGAAAAAGGGCGCGAGCGCGCTCGTTAGATTGATCTCCACGCTGCGACACCTACTCTGCCGCATGGAACGCGCATATCCGTACACATGCATAGACACACCATGAAGATGCACAGCGCGCAAAGCGGCATCGAAAGAAAAGTAAACACGGCGCGAGCGCACTCGTTAGATTGATCTCAACGCCGTGACACCTACTATGCCACATGGAACGCCCATATCCCTACACATGCATAGAGACACCATGAAGATGCACAGCGCGCAAAGCGGCATCGAAAGAAAAGGAAACACGGCGCGAGCGCACTCGTTAGATTGATCTCAACGCCGTGACACCTACAATGCCACATGGAACGCCCATATCCCTACACATGCATAGAGACACCATGGAGATGCACAGCGCGCAGAGCGGCATCGAAAGAAAAGGAAAAGGGGCGCGAGCGCTCTCGTTAGATTGATCTCCACGCTGCGACACCTACTCTGCCAAATGTAACGCCCATATCCCTACACATGCATAGAGACGCTATGAAGATGCACAGCGCGCAAAGCGGCACCGAAAGAAAAGCAAAAACGGCGCGAGCGCCCTCGTCAGATTGATCTCCCCGCTGCGACACCTACTCTGCCGCATGGAACGCGCATATCCGTACACATGCATAGAGACATCACCAACATGCACAGCGCGCAGAGCGGCATCGAAAAAATGGGAAGAAGGGCGCGAACACGCTCGTTAGATTGATCTCCTCGGTGCGACACCTACTCTGCCACATGGAACGCCCATATCCCTACACATGCATAGAGACGCCATGAAGCTGAGCAGCGCGCAGATCGGCATCGAAAGAATGGGAAAAAGGGCGCGAGCGCGCTCGTTAGATAGATCTCCACGCTGCGACACCTACTCTGCCACATGGAAAGCCCATATCCCTACACATGCATAGAGACACCATGAAGCTGCGCAGCGCGCAGAGCGGCATCGAAAGAATGGGAAAAAGGGCGCGAGCGCGCTCGTTAGATTGATCTCCACGCTGCGACACCTACTCTGCCACATGGAAAGCGCATATTCCTATTCATGCATAGAGACACCATGGAGATGGAGAGCGCGCAGAGCGGCATCGAAAGAAAAGGAAAAGGGGCGCGAGCGCTCTCGTTAGATTGATCTCCACGCTGCGACACCTACTCTGCCACATGGGACGCCCATATCCCTACACATGCATAGAGACACTATGAAGATGCACAGCGCGCAAAGCGGTATCGAAAGAAAAGGAAAAACGGCGCGAGCGCCCTCGTCAGATTGATCTCCACGCTGCGACACCTACTCTGCCGCATGGAACGCGCATATCCGTACACATGCATAGACACACCATGAAGATGCACAGCGCGCAAAGCGGCATCGAAAGAAAAGTAAACACGGCGCGAGCGCACTCGTTAGATTGACCTCACCGCCGTGACACCTACTCTGCCACATGGAAAGCCCATATCCCTACTGTTTGGACCGGCTGCTGGTACGATCTGTTGGGAACTCGGCGCTGACGCCCGTGGTTGTACCTGGGTCGCAAGCCCCAAGGGTAGCGTTGGCCTGGCGGCCTGGGGTACAACTGCAAGCATCCGAAGGTCCCGGCAAAGCATGAGTCGACAGGTAACAACGAAACAACTTGTTTATTTTAACATCGCAAAGAGTTGGCGGTCAGGTTTGACCGAAGTAGAGAGACGGGAGAGCACTTCACTCAACGGAAGAAATCGGAGCCCTCCTCTGGCGTCCGGGGGCAGCTGTTTTTATACTCTCGCAGTTGAGGGCAAGAAGGAACCCCTCAAAAGACGAGCACGTGAATGTACAATGGGCTAATGGTGACGCACACTGTCGTAGCGATGCCGTGGCACCATGTCGTGGCGCTGCGCACGATCTCGTAGCACCTGGTCGTGGCGCTGCGCAGCACACTGTCGTGGCGCTGCGCAGCACACTGTCGTGGCGCTGCCGGTCGGACACAATGACTGTAACGAGAAGATGGTCCCTGCTTTGGCATCGCCTGTTTCGGGCACAATGACTGCAACGAGATCCCTGCTTTGGCATCGCCTGTTTCGGGCCCAATAACTGGAATGAGATCCCTGCTTTGGCATCGCCTGTTTCGGGCACAATGACTGGAACGAAATCCCTAGGCGGTCGCATCGCCGCAGACGCGCCTGGAAACACCTGGCGATGAGTGTTGCGGTGACGACGATCGGGCCAAAATGTCCGCCGCCCCGCCGCCGTCGCGCCGGCAAAACCACGTGTCGCAGGCGAAACGCAACAGACCGCCCCGCCGGGGAAAGGAGATCCCGATGGACAGGGGACTGCATCCGCTGTCCGGAGGGATGTCGCTCGATGATGCTCATAACCGAAGTCGGGCGTCCCTTGACGTTTCTTGAGCGCAGCGCACAGAGAAGGCCTCGTTCTCTCGTTCAGGTTCGCACGGGACACTGCAAAGTGACTTCGGGAGAGTTCACATTTTTGTTCTCGTTCCCGGCAAGCGTTAGAACTACGCTGAAAACTCAACCGCTCAGTCAGCAAGCACGGCACAACCCTCACTAAGCCCTGCCAGGCTCTTTCCCCTTTTTATACCACTGCCTAGTTCCTTACAGTAGTCTAGCATCACTCAGAACGCGTCCACAAATTGAAAAATTGCACTAGAAAGCATATCATCATTTTGAAACACTAAACAAAAGCAATATGTTAAAAAAAATCCTGCCTCAGGAAAAAAAACATCAGTAACAAACAATTTTGAGGCTGATTCCTACGTTAGGGGCTTCGACTTAAGCCATCGGCGTTACCGTTGAGACTCCCCTTTTTGTAACGCACCTCAAAGGAATATTGTTGTAAAGCGAGGCTCCAGCGCAGGAGGCGGCCATTTTTGGGAGAGATGGTCTGCAGCCATTGGAGAGGGCAGTGATCTGTCTCAATGATAAACCTCGAGCCGGCTAGATAGCATGACAATTTCTGAACGGCCCACACGAGACATGCACACTCTTTCTCGGTGGCGCTATACGCCTGCTCACGACTGGTCAGCTTACGACTAGCATACAGGACGGGGTGTTCTACTTCTCCATTTTCCCGTTGGCACAGTACAACGCCCATGCCTCGCTCACTAGCATCGCACTGAACAATGAACCCTTTTGTATAGTCTGGCGATCGTAGCACAGGCTGGCTTGTTAGGGCACTCTTTAGGGCGCTAAAAGCTCTTTCCTTTGTCTCGTCCCAGACGACTGTTTGAGGCTCTGTCTTTCTTAGAGCATCCGTCAGGGGAGCCGCGATATCAGAGTACCTAGGGATGTACCTCTGATAGTAGCCGGCGACACCTAAGAACGACCGAATATCGGTCTTTGTGCGCGGTTGCGGAAAGTCTCGCACAGCGGCCACTTTTATTTCAGAGGGGCGGCGACGACCCTGACCAATCACGTGACCGAGGTAGACAACCTCGGCCTGTGCTAACTGGCACTTAGGAGCCTTTACTGTCAAGCCTGCTTCGCGCAGGCGGGTTAGCACTGCCCGCAAGTGTGTCATATGCTCAGACCAGGATGCGGAGAATATCGCTACGTCGTCTAGATACGGTAAAGCGAATTCTTGCTGTCCCCGCAACACTTTATCCATGAGACTTGAAAAACAGTATGGCGCGTTCTTCAAACCAAAACTCAACACTTTAGGACGGAATGTTCCCATTGGTGAAATGAACGCCGCATACCTACTAGCCTCTTCTGTAAGTGGAACCTGCCAATAACCCCTGACAAGATCTAGGGTGGAAATAAACTGAGCGCTACTAACTTTCTCAAGGCGCTCCTCGATGTTAGGGATCGGATAAATTTGATCCTTAGTGATGGAATTAAGCCTGCGGTAGTCGACGCAAGGACGAGGTTCCTTGCCCGGTACCTCAACTAAAATCAAAGGGGAGGTATAATCACTCTCACCTGCCTCAATAACACCGAGCTGTAGCATTTTCTTTACCTCAGCCTCCATAATATCGCTCTGGCGGGGTGACACCCGATACGCCTTGGATCGTACTGGCTCTGTGGAGGTAAGTTCTATATCATGAGTAAGTACAGAAGTCCTACCAGGCCTCTCAGAGAACAGACCTTGAAACTCTTGTAATAGCTGGTGTAGTTCGGTTTTCTGCTCAGGCGACAGCGGTGCTTTACTGATAAGGTCACTAATGACTTGACCGGTGTCTTCCCTGTTCGTCACTGAGCCTAGTCCCGGAAGCTCGACCGGAAGCTCTTCAGGAACGTTTACCATCATGCACACCACTGCTTCCCTTTGTCTATAAGGTTTGAGCAGATTACAGTGGTAAACTTGCTGTGCTTTCCGCTTTCCTGGCAGACTTACCACGTAGTTAACGTCCGACAGTTTCTGAACAATTCGCGCTGGGCCCTCCCACTGCACGTCTAGTTTGTTGTTTAGCGATGTGCGCAATATCATGACCTCATCGCCAACCTCAAAACGACGGGCCCTGGCTGTCCGATCATAATAAACCTTGGCCCTCTGCTGGGCCTTTGACATTGCTTCACCTGACAACTCCTGTGCCCTTCTTAAGCGTTCGAGGAGCTTAAGCACGTACTCCACCACGACTGGGTCGTCGCCCCTACCTTCCCATGATTCTCGAAGCATGCGAAGCGGAGATCGAAGCGAGCGACCGTACACCAGTTCAGCTGGCGAAAACCCCGTAGCCGCATGCGGCGCGGTCCTTAAAGCAAACATCACCCCAGGCAGACACAGCTCCCAGTCAGTTTGATGTTCAAAACACAAGGCTCTCAACACGCGCTTCATGACGGAGTGGAGCTTCTCAACGGAATTCGACTGTGGGTGGTACACTGAGCTGTGTAGCAGCTTTACCCCACACCTTTCGAGAAAAGTTGTCGTCAAAGCGCTAGTAAACACTGTGCCCTGATCTGATTGAATTTCTGCAGGAAAACCAACTCGCGCAAATATGGACAGTAGTGCATTAACTATCTCAACTGAGCTGAGTTCTTTAAGCGGCACTGCTTCAGGGAACTTTGTCGCTGGGCAGATCACAGTCAAAATGTGTCTGTACCCCGTGGCTGTTACCGGCAGAGGTCCCACTGTATCAATAACGAGCCGTCTAAAAGGCTCCGTAATGATAGGTACCAATTTCAACGGCGCCCTCGATTTGTCCCCTGGTTTGCCCACCCGCTGACAAGTGTCACATGTCCTCACGAAATGGTCTGCGTCCCGAAAACACCCTGGCCAATAGTACTCTTGCAAGAGACGGTCCTTAGTTTTCTTAACTCCTAGGTGTCCGGACCACGAACCCCCATGTGACAAGCGCAACAGATCCTGACGATAGCATTGAGGCACGACCAGCTGATCGAACTCCACTCCTCGGCGGTCTAGATACTTCCGGTACAGGACTCCACCTCTTTCCACAAAACGCGCAGTTTTCCTGGCGATACCTTCTTTGACATTGCAGCGCACGTTTTCCAGGCTGCCATCCTTTTTTTGCTCGGCTATCAAAGCCGTCCGGCTGACTTTTAGCAACCTATCAAGTCCGTCTGACGTAGGCGCGATGAGCAAATCAGTAGATAGCTCTTCTAACTTTCCCGCGTCGGGATTTTCCTCTCCAGTATCTGGCGCCTTCAACGCTACAGACTCAATTTTATTCTGTTCGGGCGTGCTCTGAATATCAGCTTGCTGCGCCTCTGACCCTTTTTCGTTGTTTGATAACGTCGGCCCCGCAAGTACCGCCTTTGCAGCGAGCTCCCGAACCTTCGATCTGGTTAAGGCCTGAACACTAGCTTCACCAAACAAAAGCCCCTTCTCGCGCAGGAGGTGATCGGACCTGTTTGAAAATAGGTACGGGTACTGGGGTGGCAGCATAGATGACACTGCCGCCTCCGTCTCAAGCGCTCCGAAAGGTCCTTCAATAAGCACCTTTGCTACTGGCAGACACACGCTACGAGCTTCCACGGCTTGCTTGATCCATGCGCACTCGCCCGTGAACATATGGGGTTCTACGTAAGACGGGTGAACTACATCCATCGTAGCTGCGGAATCGCGAAGCACTCGGCACTCTTTCCCGTTCACGAGGAGGTCTCGCATGTAAGGCTCGAGAAGCTTCATGTTCTCGTCCGTGCTGCCTATTGAAAAAAACACAACTTTTGGTGTTATTTCCGGACACTGCGCCGAAAAGTGACCCGGCTTCTGGCACGTATAACAAACGCCCGCTCGCCTCATCTCGAACCGCTTTCTGCGTTCGGCTTCGGCTGCCGTCTCTTTACGTTTGGTCGGATTGCTTTCACTCGCATCCTCACTACGCGTGTCCCCCTTAAATCTCATGGGCGTGAACCTTGGCCTCTCAGACTTGGAGCCAAATTCACCCTTTTGACCGTCCTTAGCTCCGCGAGCTCGACGCGTCACAAACTCCTCGGCTAGCTCAGCGGCTCTAGCCACCGTACAAACGTCTGGCCTATCCAAGACCCAGTATCGCACGTTCTCCGGTAACCGACTATAAAACTGTTCTAGCCCGAAGCACTGCAGAACTTTATCGTGGTCACCAAACGCTTTCTCTTCTTTGAGCCACTCCTGCATGTTCGACATAAGCCTATACGCAAACTCTGTATATGACTCACTTCTGCCTTTCTCATTTTCCCGAAACTTCCGACGGAACGCCTCCGCAGACAGCCGGTACTTTTTAGAAGACTCGATTTCACTTTGTCGAAATCCTCTGCTTCCTCTCTATCCAAGCGAGCGACTACGTCGGCCGCCTCGCCGGGTAACAAAGTGAGCAAGCGCTGTGGCCACGTTTCCCGAGAGAACCCCTGCTTCTCGCACGTTCGCTCAAAGTTAACCAGGAACAAACCAATGTCCTCTCCAAGCTTAAACGGCCGCATCAGGTCAGTCATTTTGAACAATACGCGTTCTCCTGCACCGTGTGCCTGACTTCCATTACGGGCGCGTTCCATCTCTACCTCGAGACGCTTCATTTCCAAAGCGTGTTCGCGCTCTTCTTTTTTCTCTTGTTGCTCTCGCTTTTTCTGTTCTTTACGTTCACGCTCTTCTTTTTCTGTCTCCCTCTCTTCAATAGTCTCAAGGCATTCCGACAGCTCGTCATCCTCAGCCTCTAACTCAAGAATAGCCTTTATCAGTTCTGGTTTTCGGAGTTTGTCTGAGACATCCAGACCCAACTCTCTTGCAAGCTCCAACAATTTCGGTTTGCGCAACGACTTCAAATCCATGGCTGCTCTGAATGCTGCTTTCTCTACTGCTTACTATTGTCTTGCCGCAAACTAACCCGGCAGCAACGACAACCACAATTACCAGCTCTGTTTCTGACACTAACAAAAAGCCTGGCAACGCTCAGAAGAAGAAAGTCCCGCACTCACCAAACCTCGCAGGCAGGAATTCCGCGCAGTCGTTCCGCTGCAGGCAACCAGTCGTCACACAGGGCTCGTTGCACTGCTCCCGGATCGTCGTTGAGCTGCTCAGCATACTGTCAACTGCATCTCTTTGCTGCTGGCCTCCGTTGTCGTGATCTCGCCGCTGGCAGACAGTTGTTTGAAGTCGTAGGCGATCTCACCGCTGGCAACCAGATGTTTGGATCGCGACACTGGAGCGATCGGATGGGAACTCGGCGCTGACGCCCGTGGTTGTACCTGGGTCGCAAGCCCCAAGGGTAGCGTTGGCCTGGCGGCCTGGGGTACAACTGCAAGCATCCGAAGGTCCCGGCAAAGCATGAGTCGACAGGTAACAACGAAACAACTTGTTTATTTTAACATCGCAAAGAGTTGGCGGTCAGGTTTGACCGAAGTAGAGAGACGGGAGAGCACTTCACTCAACGGAAGAAATCGGAGCCCTCCTCTGGCGTCCGGGGGCAGCTGTTTTTATACTCTCGCAGTTGAGGGCAAGAAGGAACCCCTCAAAAGACGAGCACGTGAATGTACAATGGGCTAATGGTGACGCACACTGTCGTAGCGATGCCGTGGCACCATGTCGTGGCGCTGCGCACGATCTCGTAGCACCTGGTCGTGGCGCTGCGCAGCACACTGTCGTGGCGCTGCGCAGCACACTGTCGTGGCGCTGCCGGTCGGACACAATGACTGTAACGAGAAGATGGTCCCTGCTTTGGCATCGCCTGTTTCGGGCACAATGACTGGAACGAGATCCCTGCTTTGGCATCGCCTGTATCGGGCCCAATAACTGGAATGAGATCCCTGCTTTGGCATCGCCTGTTTCGGGCACAATGACTGGAACGAAATCCCTAGGCGGTCGCATCGCCGCAGACGCGCCTGGAAACACCTGGCGATGAGTGTTGCGGTGACGACGATCGGGCCAAAATGTCCGCCGCCCCGCCGCCGTCGCGCCGGCAAAACCACGTGTCGCAGGCGAAACGCAACACTACACATGCATAGAGACACCATGGAGATGCACAGCGCGCAGAGCGGCATCGAAAAAATGGGAAAAAGGGCGCGAACACGCTCCATAGATTGATCTCCTCGGTGCGACACCTACTCTGCCACGTGGAACGCCCATATCCCTACACATGCATAGAGACACCATGAAGATGCACAGCGCGCAGAGCGGCATCGAAAGAATGGAAAAAGGGCGCGAGCGCGCTCGTTAGATTGATCGCCACGGTGCGACTCCTACTCTGCCACATGGAACGCCCATATCCCTACAGATGCATAGAGACACCATGAAGATGCACAGCGCGCAGAGCGGCATCGAAAGAATAGGAAAAAGGGCGCGAGCGCGCTCGTTGGATTGTTCTCCACGCTGCGACACCTACTCTGCCACATGGAACGCGCATATCCGTACACATGCATAGAGACACCATGAAGATGCACAGTGCGCGGAGAGGCATCGAAAGAATGGGAAAAAGGGCGCGAGCGCGCTCGTTAGATTGATCTCCACGCTGCGACACCTACTCTGCCACATGGAACGCCCATATCCCTACACATGCATAGAGACACCATGAAGATGCACAGCGCGCAGAGCGGCATCGAAAGAATAGGAAAAAGGGCGCGAGCGCGCTCGTTGGATTGTTCTCCACGCGGCGACACCTACTCTGCCACATGGAACGCGCATATTCCTATTCATGCATAGAGACATCACGAAGATGCACAGCGCGCAAAGCGGCATCGAAAGAAAAGGAAACACGGCGCGAGCGCACTCGTTAGATTGATCTCAACGCCGTGACAACTACAATGCCACATGGAACGCCCATATCCCTACACATGCATAGAGACACCATGGAGATGCACAGCGCGCAGAGCGGCATCGAAAGAAAAGGAAAAGGGGCGCGAGCGCTCTCGTTAGATTGATCTCCACGCTGCGACACCTACTCTGCCAAATGTAACGCCCATATCCCTACACATGCATAGAGACGCTATGAAGATGCACAGCGCGCAAAGCGGCATCGAAAGAAAAGGAAAAACGGCGCGAGCGCCCTCGTAAGATTGATCTTCCGCTGCGACACCTACTCTGCCGCATGGAACGCGCATATCCGTACACATGCATAGAGACATCACCAACATGCACAACACGCAGAGCGGCATCGAAAAAATGGGAAAAAGGGCGCGAACACGCTCGTTAGATTGATCTCCTCGGTGCGACACGTACTCTGCCACATGGAACGCCCATATCCCTACACATGCATAGAGACACCATGAAGATGCACAGCGCGCAAAGCGGCATCGAAAGAAAAGGAAAAACGGCGCGAGCGCCCTCGTCAGATTGATCTCCACGCTGCGACACCTACTCTGCCACGTGGAACGCCCATATCCCTACACATGCATAGAGACACCATGAAGATGCACAGCGCGCAGAGCGGCATCGAAAGAATGGAAAAAGGGCGCGAGCGTGCTCGTTAGATTGATCTCCACGGTGCGACACCTACTCTGCCACATGGAACGCGCATATTCCTATTCATGCATAGAGACACCATGGAGATGGAGAGCGCGCAGAGCGGCATCGAAAGAAAAGGAAAAGGGGCGCGAGCGCTCTCGTTAGATTGATCTCCACGCTGCGACACCTACTCTGCCACATGGGACGCCCATATCCCTACACATGCATAGAGACACTATGAAGATGCACAGCGCGCAAAGCGGCATCGAAAGAAAAGGAAAAACGGCGCGAGCGCCCTCGTCAGATTGATCTCCACGCTGCGACACCTACTCTGCCGCATGGAACGCGCATATCCGTACACATGCATAGAGACACCATGGAGATGCACAGCGCGCAGAGCGGCATCGAAAAAATGGGAAAAAGGGCGCGAACACGCTCCATAGATTGATCTCCTCGGTGCGACACCTACTCTGCCACGTGGAACGCCCATATCCCTACACATGCATAGAGACACCATGAAGATGCACAGCGCGCAGAGCGGCATCGAAAGAATGGAAAAAGGGCGCGAGCGCGCTCGTTAGATTGATCGCCACGGTGCGACTCCTACTCTGCCACATGGAACGCCCATATCCCTACAGATGCATAGAGACACCATGAAGATGCACAGCGCGCAGAGCGGCATCGAAAGAATAGGAAAAAGGGCGCGAGCGCGCTCGTTGGATTGTTCTCCACGCTGCGACACCTACTCTGCCACATGGAACGCGCATATCCGTACACATGCATAGAGACACCATGAAGATGCACAGTGCGCGGAGAGGCATCGAAAGAATGGGAAAAAGGGCGCGAGCGCGCTCGTTAGATTGATCTCCTCGGTGCGACACGTACTCTGCCCCATGGAACGCCCATATCCCTACACATGCATAGAGACACCATGAAGATGCACAGCGCGCAAAGCGGCATCGAAAGAAAAGGAAAAACGGCGCGAGCGCCCTCGTCAGATTGATCTCCACGCTGCGACACCTACTCTGCCACGTGGAACGCCCATATCCCTACACATGCATAGAGACACCATGAAGATGCACAGTGCGCGGAGCGGCATCGAAAGAATGGGAAAAAGGGCGCGAGCGCGCTCGTTAGATTGATCTCCACGCTGCGACACCTACTCTGCCACATGGAACGCCCATATCCCTACACATGCATAGAGACACCATGAAGATGCACAGCGCGCAAAGCGGCATCGAAAGAAAAGGAAACACGGCGCGAGCGCACTCGTTAGATTGATCTCAAAGCCGTGACACCTACAATGCCACATGGAACGCCCATATCCCTACACATGCATAGAGACACCATGGAGATGCACAGCGCGCAGAGCGGCATCGAAACAAAAGGAAAAGGGGCGCGAGCGCTCTCGTTAGATTGATCTCCACGCTGCGACACCTACTCTGCCAAATGTAACGCCCATATCCCTACACATGCATAGAGACGCTATGAAGATGCACAGCACGCAAAGCGGCATCGAAAGAAAAGGAAAAACGGCGCGAGCGCCCTCGTCAGATTGATCTCCCCGCTGCGACACCTACTCTGCCGCATGGAACGCGCATATCCGTACACATGCATAGAGACATCACCAACATGCACAGCGCGCAGAGCGGCATCGAAAAAATGGGAAAAAGGGCGCGAACACGCTCGTTAGATTGATCTCCTCGGTGCGACACCTACTCTGCCACATGGAACGCCCATATCCCTACACATGCATAGAGACGCCATGAAGCTGCGCAGCGCGCAGATCGGCATCGAAAGAATGGGAAAAAGGGCGCGAGCGCGCTCGTTAGATTGATCTCCACGCTGCGACACCTACTCTGCCACATGGAACGCCCATATCCCTACACATGCATAGAGACACCATGAAGCTGCGCAGCGCGCAGAGCGGCATCGAAAGAATGGGAAAAAGGGCGCGAGCGCGCCCGTTAGATTGATCTCCACGCTGCGACACCTACTCTGCCACATGGAACGCGCATATTCCTATTCATGCATAGAGACACCATGGAGATGGAGAGCGCGCAGAGCGGCATCGAAAGAAAAGGAAAAGGGGCGCGAGCGCTCTCGTTAGATTGATCTCCACGCTGCGACACCTACTCTGCCACATGGGACGCCCATATCCCTACACATGCATAGAGACACTATGAAGATGCACAGCGCGCAAAGCGGCATCGAAAGAAAAGGAAAAACGGCGCGAGCGCCCTCGTCAGATTGATCTCCACGCTGCGACACCTACTCTGCCGCATGGAACGCGCATATCCGTACACATGCATAGACACACCATGAAGATGCACAGCGCGCAAAGCGGCATCGAAAGAAAAGTAAACACGGCGCGAGCGCACTCGTTAGATTGATCTCAACGCCGTGACACCTACTATGCCACATGGAACGCCCACATCCCTACACATGCATAGAGACACCATGGAGATGCAGAGCGCGCAGAGCGGCATCGAAAGAAAAGGAAAAGGGGCGCGAGCGCTCTCGTTAGATAGATCTCCGCGCTGCGACACCTACTCTGCCACATGGAACGCCCATATCCCTACACATGCATAGAGACACAATGAAGATGCACAGCGCGCAAAGCGGCATCGAAAGAAAAGGAAAAACGGCGCGAGCGCCCTCGTCAGATTGATCTCCACGCTGCGACACCTACTCTGCCGCATTGAACGCGCATATCCGTACACATGCATAGAGACACCATTAAGATGCACAGCGCGCAGAGCGGCAACGAAAGAATGGGAAAAAGGGCGCGAGCGCGCTCGTTAGATTGATCTCCACGCTGCGACACCTACTCTGCCACATGGAACGCCCATATCCCTACACATGCATAGAGACACCATGAAGATGCACAGCGCGCAAAGCGGCATCGAAAGAAAAGGAAACACGGCGCGAGCGCACTCGTTAGATTGATCTCAACGCCGTGACACCTACAATGCCACATGGAACGCCCATATCCCTACACATGCATAGAGACACCATGGAGATGCACAGCGCGCAGAGCGGCATCGAAACAAAAGGAAAAGGGGCGCGAGCGCTCTCGTTAGATTGATCTCCACGCTGCGACACCTACTCTGCCAAATGTAACGCCCATATCCCTACACATGCATAGAGACGCTATGAAGATGCACAGCACGCAAAGCGGCATCGAAAGAAAAGGAAAAACGGCGCGAGCGCCCTCGTCAGATTGATCTCCCCGCTGCGACACCTACTCTGCCGCATGGAACGCGCATATCCGTACACATGCATAGAGACATCACCAACATGCACAGCGCGCAGAGCGGCATCGAAAAAATGGGAAAAAGGGCGCGAACACGCTCGTTAGATTGATCTCCTCGGTGCGACACCTACTCTGCCACATGGAACGCCCATATCCCTACACATGCATAGAGACGCCATGAAGCTGCGCAGCGCGCAGATCGGCATCGAAAGAATGGGAAAAAGGGCGCGAGCGCGCTCGTTAGATTGATCTCCACGCTGCGACACCTACTCTGCCACATGGAACGCCCATATCCCTACACATGCATAGAGACACCATGAAGCTGCGCAGCGCGCAGAGCGGCATCGAAAGAATGGGAAAAAGGGCGCGAGCGCGCCCGTTAGATTGATCTCCACGCTGCGACACCTACTCTGCCACATGGAACGCGCATATTCCTATTCATGCATAGAGACACCATGGAGATGGAGAGCGCGCAGAGCGGCATCGAAAGAAAAGGAAAAGGGGCGCGAGCGCTCTCGTTAGATTGATCTCCACGCTGCGACACCTACTCTGCCACATGGGACGCCCATATCCCTACACATGCATAGAGACACTATGAAGATGCACAGCGCGCAAAGCGGCATCGAAAGAAAAGGAAAAACGGCGCGAGCGCCCTCGTCAGATTGATCTCCACGCTGCGACACCTACTCTGCCGCATGGAACGCGCATATCCGTACACATGCATAGACACACCATGAAGATGCACAGCGCGCAAAGCGGCATCGAAAGAAAAGTAAACACGGCGCGAGCGCACTCGTTAGATTGATCTCAACGCCGTGACACCTACTATGCCACATGGAACGCCCACATCCCTACACATGCATAGAGACACCATGGAGATGCAGAGCGCGCAGAGCGGCATCGAAAGAAAAGGAAAAGGGGCGCGAGCGCTCTCGTTAGATAGATCTCCGCGCTGCGACACCTACTCTGCCACATGGAACGCCCATATCCCTACACATGCATAGAGACACAATGAAGATGCACAGCGCGCAAAGCGGCATCGAAAGAAAAGGAAAAACGGCGCGAGCGCCCTCGTCAGATTGATCTCCACGCTGCGACACCTACTCTGCCGCATTGAACGCGCATATCCGTACACATGCATAGAGACACCATTAAGATGCACAGCGCGCAGAGCGGCAACGAAAGAATGGGAAAAATGGCGCGAGCGCGCTTGTTAGATTGATCTCCACGCTGCGACACCTACCCTGCAACATGGAACGCCCATATCACTACACATGCATAGAGACACTATGAAGATGCACAGCGGGCAAAGCGGCTTCGAAAGAAAAGGAAAAACGGCGCGAGCGCCCTCGTAAGATTGATCTCCACGCTGCGACACCTACTCTGCCGCATGGAACGCGCATATCCGTACACATGCATAGAGACACCATGGAGATGCACAGCGCGCAGAGCGGCATCGAAAAAATGGGAAAAAGGGCGCGAACACGCTCCATAGATTGATCTCCTCGGTGCGACACCTACTCTGCCACGTGGAACGCCCATATCCCTACACATGCATAGAGACACCATGAAGATGCACAGCGCGCAGAGCGGCATCGAAAGAATGGAAAAAGGGCGCGAGCGCGCTCGTTAGATTGATCGCCACGGTGCGACTCCTACTCTGCCACATGGAACGCCCATATCCCTACAGATGCATAGAGACACCATGAAGATGCACAGCGCGCAGAGCGGCATCGAAAGAATAGGAAAAAGGGCGCGAGCGCGCTCGTTGGATTGTTCTCCACGCTGCGACACCTACTCTGCCACATGGAACGCGCATATCCGTACACATGCATAGAGACACCATGAAGATGCACAGTGCGCGGAGAGGCATCGAAAGAATGGGAAAAAGGGCGCGAGCGCGCTCGTTAGATTGATCTCCTCGGTGCGACACGTACTCTGCCACATGGAACGCCCATATCCCTACACATGCATAGAGACACCATGAAGATGCACAGCGCGCAAAGCGGCATCGAAAGAAAAGGAAAAACGGCGCGAGCGCCCTCGTCAGATTGATCTCCACGCTGCGACACCTACTCTGCCACGTGGAACGCCCATATCCCTACACATGCATAGAGACACCATGAAGATGCACAGCGCGCAGAGCGGCATCGAAAGAATGGAAAAAGGGCGCGAGCGCGCTCGTTAGATTGATCTCCACGGTGCGACTCCTACTCTGCCACGTGGAACGCCCATATCCCTACACATGCATAGAGACACCATGAAGATGCACAGCGCGCAGAGCGGCATCGAAAGAATAGGAAAAAGGGCGCGAGCGCGCTCGTTAGATTGTTCTCCACGCTGCGACACCTACTCTGCCACATGGAACGCGCATATCCGTACACATGCATAGAGACACCATGAAGATGCACAGTGCGCGGAGCGGCATCGAAAGAATGGGAAAAAGAGCGCTAGCGCGGTCGTTAGATTGATCTCCACGCTGCGACACCTACTCTGCCACATGGAACGCCCATATCCCTACACATGCATAGAGACACCATGAAGATGCACAGCGCGCAAAGCGGCATCGAAAGAAAAGGAAACGCGGCGCGAGCGCACTCGTTAGATTGATCTCAACGCCGTGACACCTACAATGCCACATGGAACGCCCATATCCCTACACATGCATAGAGACACCATGGAGATGCACAGCGCGCAGAGCGGCATCGAAACAAAAGGAAAAGGGGCGCGAGCGCTCTCGTTAGATTGATCTCCACGCTGCGACACCTACTCTGCCAAATGTAACGCCCATATCCCTACACATGCATAGAGACGCTATGAAGATGCACAGCACGCAAAGCGGCATCGAAAGAAAAGGAAAAACGGCGCGAGCGCCCTCGTCAGATTGATCTCCCCGCTGCGACACCTACTCTGCCGCATGGAACGCGCATATCCGTACACATGCATAGAGACATCACCAACATGCACAGCGCGCAGAGCGGCATCGAAAAAATGGGAAAAAGGGCGCGAACACGCTCGTTAGATTGATCTCCTCGGTGCGACACCTACTCTGCCATATGGAACGCCCATATCCCTACACATGCATAGAGACGCCATGGAGCTGCGCAGCGCGCAGATCGGCATCGAAAGAATGGGAAAAAGGGCGCGAGCGCGCTCGTTAGATTGATCTCCACGCTGCGACACCTACTCTGCCACATGGAACGCCCATATCCCTACACATGCATAGAGACACCATGAAGCTGCGCAGCGCGCAGAGCGGCATCGAAAGAATGGGAAAAAGGGCGCGAGCGCGCCCGTTAGATTGATCTCCACGCTGCGACACCTACTCTGCCACATGGAACGCGCATATTCCTATTCATGCATAGAGACACCATGGAGATGGAGAGCGCGCAGAGCGGCATCGAAAGAAAAGGAAAAGGGGCGCGAGCGCTCTCGTTAGATTGATCTCCACGCTGCGACACCTACTCTGCCACATGGGACGCCCATATCCCTACACATGCATAGAGACACTATGAAGATGCACAGCGCGCAAAGCGGCATCGAAAGAAAAGGAAAAACGGCGCGAGCGCCCTCGTCAGATTGATCTCCACGCTGCGACACCTACTCTGCCGCATGGAACGCGCATATCCGTACACATGCATAGACACACCATGAAGATGCACAGCGCGCAAAGCGGCATCGAAAGAAAAGTAAACACGGCGCGAGCGCACTCGTTAGATTGATCTCAACGCCGTGACACCTACTATGCCACATGGAACGCCCACATCCCTACACATGCATAGAGACACCATGGAGATGCAGAGCGCGCAGAGCGGCATCGAAAGAAAAGGAAAAGGGGCGCGAGCGCTCTCGTTAGATAGATCTCCGCGCTGCGACACCTACTCTGCCACATGGAACGCCCATATCCCTACACATGCATAGAGACACAATGAAGATGCACAGCGCGCAAAGCGGCATCGAAAGAAAAGGAAAAACGGCGCGAGCGCCCTCGTCAGATTGATCTCCACGCTGCGACACCTACTCTGCCGCATTGAACGCGCATATCCGTACACATGCATAGAGACACCATTAAGATGCACAGCGCGCAGAGCGGCAACGAAAGAATGGGAAAAATGGCGCGAGCGCGCTTGTTAGATTGATCTCCACGCTGCGACACCTACCCTGCAACATGGAACGCCCATATCACTACACATGCATAGAGACACTATGAAGATGCACAGCGGGCAAAGCGGCTTCGAAAGAAAAGGAAAAACGGCGCGAGCGCCCTCGTAAGATTGATCTCCACGCTGCGACACCTACTCTGCCGCATGGAACGCGCATATCCGTACACATGCATAGAGACACCATGGAGATGCACAGCGCGCAGAGCGGCATCGAAAAAATGGGAAAAAGGGCGCGAACACGCTCCATAGATTGATCTCCTCGGTGCGACACCTACTCTGCCACGTGGAACGCCCATATCCCTACACATGCATAGAGACACCATGAAGATGCACAGCGCGCAGAGCGGCATCGAAAGAATGGAAAAAGGGCGCGAGCGCGCTCGTTAGATTGATCGCCACGGTGCGACTCCTACTCTGCCACATGGAACGCCCATATCCCTACAGATGCATAGAGACACCATGAAGATGCACAGCGCGCAGAGCGGCATCGAAAGAATAGGAAAAAGGGCGCGAGCGCGCTCGTTGGATTGTTCTCCACGCTGCGACACCTACTCTGCCACATGGAACGCGCATATCCGTACACATGCATAGAGACACCATGAAGATGCACAGTGCGCGGAGAGGCATCGAAAGAATGGGAAAAAGGGCGCGAGCGCGCTCGTTAGATTGATCTCCTCGGTGCGACACGTACTCTGCCACATGGAACGCCCATATCCCTACACATGCATAGAGACACCATGAAGATGCACAGCGCGCAAAGCGGCATCGAAAGAAAAGGAAAAACGGCGCGAGCGCCCTCGTCAAATTGATCTCCACGCTGCGACACCTACTCTGCCACGTGGAACGCCCATATCCCTACACATGCATAGAGACACCATGAAGATGCACAGCGCGCAGAGCGGCATCGAAAGAATGGAAAAAGGGCGCGAGCGCGCTCGTTAGATTGATCTCCACGGTGCGACTCCTACTCTGCCACGTGGAACGCCCATATCCCTACACATGCATAGAGACACCATGAAGATGCACAGCGCGCAGAGCGGCATCGAAAGAATAGGAAAAAGGGCGCGAGCGCGCTCGTTAGATTGTTCTCCACGCTGCGACACCTACTCTGCCACATGGAACGCGCATATCCGTACACATGCATAGAGACACCATGAAGATGCACAGTGCGCGGAGCGGCATCGAAAGAATGGGAAAAAGAGCGCTAGCGCGGTCGTTAGATTGATCTCCACGCTGCGACACCTACTCTGCCACATGGAACGCCCATATCCCTACACATGCATAGAGACACCATGAAGATGCACAGCGCGCAAAGCGGCATCGAAAGAAAAGGAAACACGGCGCGAGCGCACTCGTTAGATTGATCTCAACGCCGTGACACCTACAATGCCACATGGAACGCCCATATCCCTACACATGCATAGAGACACCATGGAGATGCACAGCGCGCAGAGCGGCATCGAAACAAAAGGAAAAGGGGCGCGAGCGCTCTCGTTAGATTGATCTCCACGCTGCGACACCTACTCTGCCAAATGTAACGCCCATATCCCTACACATGCATAGAGACGCTATGAAGATGCACAGCACGCAAAGCGGCATCGAAAGAAAAGGAAAAACGGCGCGAGCGCCCTCGTCAGATTGATCTCCCCGCTGCGACACCTACTCTGCCGCATGGAACGCGCATATCCGTACACATGCATAGAGACATCACCAACATGCACAGCGCGCAGAGCGGCATCGAAAAAATGGGAAAAAGGGCGCGAACACGCTCGTTAGATTTATCTCCTCGGTGCGACACCTACTCTGCCATATGGAACGCCCATATCCCTACACATGCATAGAGACGCCATGGAGCTGCGCAGCGCGCAGATCGGCATCGAAAGAATGGGAAAAAGGGCGCGAGCGCGCTCGTTAGATTGATCTCCACGCTGCGACACCTACTCTGCCACATGGAACGCCCATATCCCTACACATGCATAGAGACACCATGAAGCTGCGCAGCGCGCAGAGCGGCATCGAAAGAATGGGAAAAAGGGCGCGAGCGCGCCCGTTAGATTGATCTCCACGCTGCGACACCTACTCTGCCACATGGAACGCGCATATTCCTATTCATGCATAGAGACACCATGGAGATGGAGAGCGCGCAGAGCGGCATCGAAAGAAAAGGAAAAGGGGCGCGAGCGCTCTCGTTAGATTGATCTCCACGCTGCGACACCTACTCTGCCACATGGGACGCCCATATCCCTACACATGCATAGAGACACTATGAAGATGCACAGCGCGCAAAGCGGCATCGAAAGAAAAGGAAAAACGGCGCGAGCGCCCTCGTCAGATTGATCTCCACGCTGCGACACCTACTCTGCCGCATGGAACGCGCATATCCGTACACATGCATAGACACACCATGAAGATGCACAGCGCGCAAAGCGGCATCGAAAGAAAAGTAAACACGGCGCGAGCGCACTCGTTAGATTGATCTCAACGCCGTGACACCTACTATGCCACATGGAACGCCCACATCCCTACACATGCATAGAGACACCATGGAGATGCAGAGCGCGCAGAGCGGCATCGAAAGAAAAGGAAAAGGGGCGCGAGCGCTCTCGTTAGATAGATCTCCGCGCTGCGACACCTACTCTGCCACATGGAACGCCCATATCCCTACACATGCATAGAGACACAATGAAGATGCACAGCGCGCAAAGCGGCATCGAAAGAAAAGGAAGAACGGCGCGAGCGCCCTCGTCAGATTGATCTCCACGCGGCGACACCTACTCTGCCGCATTGAACGCGCATATCCGTACACATGCATAGAGACACCATTAAGATGCACAGCGCGCAGAGCGGCAACGAAAGAATGGGAAAAATGGCGCGAGCGCGCTTGTTAGATTGATCTCCACGCTGCGACACCTACCCTGCAACATGGAACGCCCATATCACTACACATGCATAGAGACACTATGAAGATGCACAGCGGCAAAGCGGCTTCGAAAGAAAAGGAAAAACGGCGCGAGCGCCCTCGTAAGATTGATCTCCACGCTGCGACACCTACTCTGCCGCATGGAACGCGCATATCCGTACACATGCTTAGAGACACCATGAAGATGCACAGCGCGCAGAGCGGCATCGAAAGAATAGGAAAAAGGGCGCGAGCGCGCTCGTTGGATTGTTCTCCACGCTGCGACACCTACTCTGCCACATGGAACGCGCATATCCGTACACATGCATAGAGACACCATGAAGATGCACGGTGCGCGGAGCGGCATCGAAAGAATGGGAAAAAGGGCGCGAGCGCGCTCGTTAGATTGATCTCCACGCTGCGACACCTACTCTGCCACATGGAACGCCCATATCCCTACACATGCATAGAGACACCATGAAGATGCACAGCGCGCAGAGCGGCATCGAAAGAATAGGAAAAAGGGCGCGAGCGCGCTCGTTGGATTGTTCTCCACGCTGCGACACCTACTCTGCCACATGGAACGCGCATATTCCTATTCATGCATAGAGACATCACGAAGATGCACAGCGCGCAAAGCGGCATCGAAAGAAAAGGAAACACGGCGCGAGCGCACTCGTTAGATTGATCTCAACGCCGTGACACCTACAATGCCACATGGAACGCCCATATCCCTACACATGCATAGAGACACCATGGAGATGCACAGCGCGCAGAGCGGCATCGAAAGAATGGAAAAAGGGCGCGAGCGCGCTCGTTAGATTGATCTCCACGGTGCGACTCCTACTCTGCCACATGGAACGCCCATATCCCTACACATGCATAGAGACACCATGAAGATGCACAGCGCGCAGAGCGGCATCGAAAGAATAGGAAAAAAGGCGCGAGCGCGCTCGTTGGATTGTTCTCCACGCTGCGACACCTACTCTGCCACATGGAACGCGCATATCCGTACACATGCATAGAGACACCATGAAGATGCACAGTGCGCGGAGCGGCATCGAAAGAATAGGAAAAAGGGCGCGAGCGCGCTCGTTGGATTGTTCTCCACGCTGCGACACCTACTCTGCCACATGGAACGCCCATATCCCTACACATGCATAGAGACACCATGAAGATGCACAGCGCGCAGAGCGGCATCGAAAGAATAGGAAAAAGGGCGCGAGCGCGCTCGTTGGATTGTTCTCCACGCTGCGACACCTACTCTGCCACATGGAACGCGCATATTCCTATTCATGCATAGAGACATCACGAAGATGCACAGCGCGCAAAGCGGCATCGAAAGAAAAGGAAACACGGCGCGAGCGCACTCGTTAGATTGATCTCAACGCCGTGACACCTACAATGCCACATGGAACGCCCATATCCCTACACATGCATAGAGACACCATGGAGATGCACAGCGCGCAGAGCGGCATCGAAAGAATGGAAAAAGGGCGCGAGCGCGCTCGTTAGATTGATCTCCACGGTGCGACTCCTACTCTGCCACATGGAACGCCCATATCCCTACACATGCATAGAGACACCATGAAGATGCACAGCGCGCAGAGCGGCATCGAAAGAATAGGAAAAAAGGCGCGAGCGCGCTCGTTGGATTGTTCTCCACGCTGCGACACCTACTCTGCAACATGGAACGCCCATATCCCTACACATGCATAGAGACACCATGAAGATGCACAGCGCGCAGAGCGGCATCGAAAGAATAGGAAAAAGGGCGCGAGCGCGCTCGTTGGATTGTTCTCCACGCTGCGACACCTACTCTGCCACATGCAACGCCCATATCCCTACACATGCATAGGAGACACCACGAAAATGTACAGCGCGCAGAGCAGCATCGAAAGAAAAGGAAAAACGACGCGATCGCGCTCGTTAGATTGATCTCCCCGCTGCGACACCTACTCTGCCACATGGAACGCGCATATTCCTAATCATGCATAGAGACATCACGAAGATGCACAGCGCGCAAAGCGGCATCGAAACAAAAGGAAACACGGCGCGAGCGCACTCGTTAGATTGATCTCAACGCCGTGACACCTACTATGCCACATGGAACGCCCACATCCCTACACATGCATAGAGACACCATGGAGATGCAGAGCGCGCAGAGCGGCATCGAAAGAAAAGGAAAAGGGGCGCGAGCGCTCTCGTTAGATAGATCTCCGCGCTGCGACACCTACTCTGCCACATGGAACGCCCATATCCCTACACATGCATAGAGACACAATGAAGATGCACAGCGCGCAAAGCGGCATCGAAAGAAAAGGAAAAACGGCGCGAGCGCCCTCGTCAGATTGATCTCCACGCTGCGACACCTACTCTGCCGCATTGAACGCGCATATCCGTACACATGCTTAGAGACACCATGAAGATGCACAGCGCGCAGAGCGGCATCGAAAGAATAGGAAAAAGGGCGCGAGCGCGCTCGTTGGATTGTTCTCCACGCTGCGACACCTACTCTGCCACATGGAACGCGCATATCCGTACACATGCATAGAGACACCATGAAGATGCACAGTGCGCGGAGCGGCATCGAAAGAATGGGAAAAAGGGCGCGAGCGCGCTCGTTAGATTGATCTCCACGCTGCGACACCTACTCTGCCACATGGAACGCCCATATCCCTACACATGCATAGAGACACCATGAAGATGCACAGCGCGCAGAGCGGCATCGAAAGAATAGGAAAAAGGGCGCGAGCGCGCTCGTTGGATTGTTCTCCACGCTGCGACACCTACTCTGCCACATGGAACGCGCATATTCCTATTCATGCATAGAGACATCACGAAGATGCACAGCGCGCAAAGCGGCATCGAAAGAAAAGGAAACACGGCGCGAGCGCACTCGTTAAATTGATCTCAACGCCGTGACACCTACAATGCCACATGGAACGCCCATATCCCTACACATGCATAGAGACACCATGGAGATGCACAGCGCGCAGAGCGGCATCGAAAGAAAAGGAAAAGGGGCGCGAGCGCTCTCGTTAGATTGATCTCCACGCTGCGACACCTACTCTGCCAAATGTAACGCCCATATCCCTACACATGCATAGTGACGCTATGAAGATGCACAGCGCGCAAAGCGGCATCGAAAGAAAAGGAAAAACGGCGCGAGCGCCCTCGTCAGATTGATCTCCCCGCTGCGACACCTACTCTGCCGCATGGAACGCGCATATCCGTACACATGCATAGAGACATCACCAACATGCACAGCGCGCAGAGCGGCATCGAAAAAATGGGAAAAAGGGCGCGAACACGCTCGTTAGCTTGATCTCCTCGGTGCGACACCTACTCTGCCACATGGAACGCGCATATTCCTATTCATGCATAGAGACACCATGGAGATGGAGAGCACGCAGAGCGGCATCGAAAGAAAAGGAAAAGGGGCGCGAGCGCTCTCGTTAGATTGATCTCCACGCTGCGACACCTACTCTGCCACATGGGACGCCCATATCCCTACACATGCATAGAGACACTATGAAGATGCACAGCGCGCAAAGCGGCATCGAAAGAAAAGGAAAAACGGCGCGAGCGCCCTCGTCAGATTGATCTCCACGCTGCGACACCTACTCTGCCGCATGGAACGCGCATATCCCTACACATGCATAGACACACCATGAAGATGCACAGCGCGCAAAGCGGCATCGAAAGAAAAGTAAACACGGCGCGAGCGCACTCGTTAGATTGATCTCACCGCCGTGACACCTACTCTGCCACATGGAACGCCCATATCCCTACACATGCATAGAGACACCATGGAGATGCACAGCGCGCAGAGCGGCATCGAAAAAATGGGAAAAAGGGCGCGAACACGCTCCATAGATTGATCTCCTCGGTGCGACACCTACTCTGCCACATGGAACACCCATATCCGTACACATGCATAGAGACGCCATGAAGCTGCGCAGCGCGCAGAGCGGCATCGAAAGAATGGGAAAAGGGCACGAGCGCGCTCGTTAGATTGATCTCCACCTTGCGACACCTACTCTGCCACGTGGAACGCCCATATCCCTACACATGCATAGAGACACCATGAAGATGCAAAGCGCGCAGAGCGGCATCGAAAGAATGGAAAAAGGGCGCGAGCGCGCTCGTTAGATTGATCTCCACGGTGCGACTCCTACTCTGCCACATGGAACGCCCATATCCCTACACATGCATAGAGACACCATGAAGATGCACAGCGCGCAGAGCGGCATCGAAAGAATAGGAAAAAGGGCGCGAGCGCGCTCGTTGGATTGTTCTCCACGCTGCGACACCTACTCTGCCACATGGAACGCCCATATCCCTACACATGCATAGAGACACCATGAAGATGCACAGCGCGCAGAGCAGCATCGAAAGAATGGGAAAAAGGGCGCGAGCGCGCTCGTTAGATTGATCTCCACGCTGCGACACCTACTCTGCAACATGGAACGCCCATATCCCTACACATGCATAGAGACACCATGAAGATGCACAGCGCGCAGAGCGGCATCGAAAGAATAGGAAAAAGGGCGCGAGCGCGCTCGTTGGATTGTTCTCCACGCTGCGACACCTACTCTGCCACATGGAACGCGCATATTCCTATTCATGCATAGAGACATCACGAAGATGCACAGCGCGCAAAGCGGCATCGAAAGAAAAGGAAACACGGCGCGAGCGCACTCGTTAGATTGATCTCAACGCCGTGACACCTACTATGCCACATGGAACGCCCACATCCCTACACATGCATAGAGACACCATGGAGATGCAGAGCGCTCAGAGCGGCATCGAAAGAAAAGGAAAAGGGGCGCGAGCGCTCTCGTTAGATAGATCTCCGCGCTGCGACACCTACTCTGCCACATGGAACGCCCATATCCCTACACATGCATAGAGACACAATGAAGATGCACAGCGCGCAAAGCGGCATCGAAAGAAAAGGAAAAACGGCGCGAGCGCCCTCGTCAGATTGATCTCCACGCTGCGACACCTACTCTGCCGCATGGAACGCGCATATCCGTACACATGCATAGAGACACCATTAAGATGCACAGCGCGCAGAGCGGCAACGAAAGAATGGGAAAAATGGCGCGAGCGCGCTTGTTAGATTGATCTCCACGCTGCGACACCTACCCTGCAACATGGAACGCCCATATCACTACACATGCATAGAGACACTATGAAGATGCACAGCGGGCAAAGCGGCTTCGAAAGAAAAGGAAAAACGGCGCGAGCGCCCTCGTAAGATTGATCTCCACGCTGCGACACCTACTCTGCCACATGCAACGCCCATATCCCTACACATGCATAGGAGACACCATGAAAATGTACAGCGCGCAGAGCAGCATCGAAAGAAAAGGAAAAACGGCGCGATCGCGCTCGTTAGATTGATCTCCCCGCTGCGACACCTACTCTGCCACATGGAACGCGCATATTCCTATTCATGCATAGAGACATCACGAAGATGCACAGCGCGCAAAGCGGCATCGAAAGAAAAGGAAACACGGCGCGAGCGCACTCGTTAGATTGATCTCAACGCCGTGACACCTACTATGCCACATGGAACGCCCACATCCCTACACATGCATAGAGACACCATGGAGATGCAGAGCGCGCAGAGCGGCATCGAAAGAAAAGGAAAAGGGGCGCGAGCGCTCTCGTTAGATAGATCTCCACGCTGCGACACCTACTCTGCCACATGGAACGCCCATATCCCTACACATGCATAGAGACACAATGAAGATGCACAGCGCGCAAAGCGGCATCGAAAGAAAAGGAAAAATGGCGCGAGCGCCCTCGTCAGATTGATCTCCACGCTGCGACACCTACTCTGCCGCATGGAACGCGCATATCCGTACACATGCATAGAGACACCATTAAGATGCACAGCGCGCAGAGCGGCAACGAAAGAATGGGAAAAATGGCGCGAGCGCGCTTGTTAGATTGATCTCCACGCTGCGACACCTACCCTGCAACATGGAACGCCCATATCACTACACATGCATAGAGACACTATGAAGATGCACAGCGGGCAAAGCGGCTTCGAAAGAAAAGGAAAAACGGCGCGAGCGCCCTCGTAAGATTGATCTCCACGCTGCGACACCTACTCTGCCGCATGGAACGCGCATATCCGTACACATGCTTAGAGACACCATGAAGCTGCGCAGCACGCAGAGCGGCATCGAAAGAATGGGAAAAAGGGCGCGAGCGCGCTCGTTAGATTGATCTCCACTCTGCGACACCTACTCTGCCACATGGAACGCCCATATCCCTACACATGCATAGAGACAACATGAAGATGCACAGCGCGCAGAGCGGCATCGAAAGAAAAGGAAAAGCGGCGCGATCGCGCTCGTTAGATTGATCTCCACGCCGCGACTCCTACTCTGCCAAATGGAACGCCCATATCCCTACACATGCATGGAGACACCACGAAGATGCACAGCGCGCAGAGCGGCATCGAAAGAATGGGAAAAAGGGCGCGAGCACGCTCGTTAGGTTGATCTCCACGCTGCGACACCTACTCTGCCACATGGAACGCCCATATCCCAACACATGCATATAGACACCATGAAGATGCACAGCGCGCAGAGTGGCATCGAAAGAATGGGAAAAAGGGCGCGAGCGCGCTCGTTGGATTGATATCTGTGCTGCGACACCTACTCTGCCACATGAAACGCATATATTCCTACGCATGCATGCAGAGAGCACGAAAACGGACAGCGCCCAGAGCAGCATCGAAAGAATTGGAAAAAGGGCGCGAGCGCTCTTGTTAGATTTATCTCAACGCAGCCACAATTGCTGTGCCAAAGGGAAGGCTCATATTCCTACATATGAAAAAAGACGCCACGAACATGCACAGCAATCACCGCACCGTTGAAACAGTAACGGAAAGAGCAGGAGCGCGCTCGTTACATTGATCGCCATGCTGCGACACCCACTGTGCCACGTGGAACGCGCATATTCCTGCACATGCAAAGAGAAAGCGCGAAGATGCAAAACGCGCAGAGCGGCATCGAAAGAATAAGAAAAAGGGCGCTAGCGCGCTCGTTAGATTGATCTCCCCGCTGCGATACCTATTCTGCCACATGGAACGCGCATATTCCTACTCATGCATAGAGACTCCATGAAGCTGCACAGCGCGCAGAGCGGCATCGAATGAATGGGAAAAAGGGTGCGAGCGCGCACGTTAGATTGATGTAGACGGTGCGACACCTACTCTGTCACATGGAACGCGCATATTCCTACTCATGCATAGAGACGCCATGAAGCTGCACAGCGCGCGGAGCGGCGTCGAAAGAATGGGAAAAAAGGGCGCGAGCGCGCTCGTTAGGATGATCTCCACGCTGCGACACCTACTCTGCCACATGGAACGCCCATATCCCTGCACATGCATAGAGACACCATGAAGATGCACAGCGCACAGAGCGGCATCGAAAGAATATTAAAAAGGGCGCGAGCGCGCTCGTTGGATTGTTCACCTCGCTGCGACACCTACTCTGCCACATGGAACGCCCATTTTCCTACACATGCATAGAGACATCACCAAGATGCACAGCGCGCAGAGCGGCATCGAAAGAACGGGAAAAATGGCGCGCGCACGCTCGTTAGATTGATCTCCGCGCTGCGACACCTACTCTGCCACATGGAACGCCCATATCCCTACACATGCATAGAGACACCATCAATATGCACAGCGCGCAGAGCGGCATCGAAAGAATAGAAAAAAGGGCGCGAGCGCGCTCCTTGGATTGTTCTCCACGCTGCGACACCTACTCTGCCACATGGAACGCCCATATCCCTACACATGCATAGAGACACCACGAAGATGCACAGCGCGCAGAGCGGCATCGAAAGAACAGGAAAAAGGGCGCGAGCGCGCTGCTTGGATTGATCTCCCCGCTGCGACACCTACTCTGCCACATGGAACGCGCATATTCCTATTCATGCATAGAGACATCACGAAGATGCACAGCGCGCAAAGCGGCATCGAAAGAAAAGGAAACACGGCGCGAGCGCACTCGTTAGATTGATCTCACCGCCGTGACACCTACTCTGCCACATGGAACGCCCATATCCCTACACATGCATAGAGACACCATGAAGATGCACAGCGCGCAAAGCGGCATCGAAAGGAAAGGAAACACGGCGCGAGCGCACTCGTTAGAATGATCTCACCGCCGTGACACCTACTTTGCCACATGGAACGCGCATATTCCTACTCATGCATAGAGACACCATGGAGATGCACTGCGCGTAGCGGCATCGAAAGAATCGAAAAAAGGGCGCGAGCACGCTCGTTAGATTGATCTCCTCGCTGCAACACCTACTCTGCCGCATGGAACGCCCATATCCCTACACATGCATAGAGACACCAAAAGATGCACAGCGCGCAGAGCGGCATCGAAAGAATAGGAAAAAGGGCGCGAGCGCGCTCGTTAGATTGATCTCCGCGCTGCGACACCTACTCTGCCACATGGAACGCCCATATCCCTACACATGCATAGAGACACCATCAATATGCACAGCGCGCAGAGCGGCATCGAAAGAATAGAAAAAAGGGCGCGAGCGCGCTCCTTGGATTGTTCTCCACGCTGCGACACCTACTCTGCCACATGGAACGCCCATATCCCTACACATGCATAGAGACGCCATGAAGCTGCACAGCGCGCGGAGCGGGGACGAAAGAATGGGAAAAAGGGCGCGAGCGCGCTCGTTAGATTGATGTCCACGCTGCGACTCCTACTCTGCCACATGGAACGCCCATATCCCTACACATGCATAGAGACATCACGAAGATGCACAGCGCGCAAAGCGGCATCGAAAGAAAGGGAAACACGGCGCGAGCGCACTCGTTAGATTGATCTCACCGCCGTGACACCTACTCTGCCACATGGAACGCCCATATCCCTACACATGCATAGAGACACCATGAAGATGCACAGCGCGCAAAGCGGCATCGAAAGGAAAGGAAAAACGGCGCGAGCGCCCTCGTCAGATTGATCTCCCCGCTGCGACACCCACTCTGCCGCATGGAACGCGCATATCCGTACACATGCATAGAGACACCATGAAGATGCACAGCGCGCAGAGCGGCATCGAAAGAATGGGAAAAATGGCGCGAGCGCGCTCGTTAGATTGGTCTCCACGCTGCGACACCTACTCTGCCGCATGGAACGCCCATATCCCTACACATGCATAGAGACACCAAAAGATGCACAGCGCGCAGAGCGGCATCGAAAGAATAGGAAAAAGGGCGCGAGCGCGCTCGTTGGATTGTTCTCCACGCTGCGACACCTACTCTGCCACATGGAACACCCATATCCGTACATATGCATAGAGGCACCATGAAGATGCACAGCGCGCAGAGCGGCATCGAAAGAATGGAAAAAGGGCGCGAGCGCGCTCGTTAGATTGATCTCCACGCTGCGACTCCTACTCTGCCACATGGAACGCCCATATCCCTACACATGCATAGAGACAACATGAAGATGCACAGCGCGCAGAGCGGCATCGAAAGAAAAGGAAACACGGCGCGAGCGCACTCGTTAGATTGATCTCAATGCCGTGACACCTACTCTGCCACATGGAACGCCCATATCCCTACACATGCATAGAGACACCATGAAGATGCACAGCGCGCAGAGCGGCATCGAAAGAATAGGAAAAAGGGCGCGAGCGCGCTCCTTGGATTGATCTCCCCGCTGCGACACCTACTCTGCCACATGGAACGCGCATATTCCTATTCATGCATAGAGACATCACGAAGATGCACAGTGCGCTAAGCGGCATCGAAAGGAAAGGAAACACGGCGCGAGCGCACTCGTTAGAATGATCTCACCGCCGTGACACCTACTCTGCCACATGGAAAGCCCATATCTTTACACATGCATAGAGACACCATGAAGATGCACAGCGCGCAGAGCCGCATCGAAAGAAAAGGAAAAACCGCGCGAGCGCGCTCGTCAGATTGATCTCCACGCTGCGACACCTACTCTGCCACATGGAACGCCCATATCCCAACACATGCATAGAGACACCATGAAG